>NC_090813.1:26601697-26945864 GCF_000390325.3 Nicotiana tomentosiformis
GCTTTGTTACACTTATATATATAGGGTAAAAATTAATAATAATTTAAAAGGTCAATTATTACTATTAGTATTATTTTTATTATTATTTTTATCTTTATTTTTATATAAAATGAATTAAAAACCGAAAATAAATTAAAAAAATTTAAAACAAATTTCGGATGGGAATTAAAAAATAAAAAAAGTAGAAATATAAAATTAGAAAGTAAAAGTAAAAATAGGTGGAAATTGTTTAATATAAAAAGTAAAAGAAAGTAAAAATTTTTTAAAAAAAGTAAAAGAATGTGAAAATTTAAAAAAATGAAAAGTAAAAGAAAGTTGGAATTAAAAAATAAAAGTAAGGGTAGCTGAAAATTTAAAAAAAAAAGTAAAATAAGTGGGAAATAAAAAAAAAAGTAAAATAAGTGAAAAATAAAAAAAGAAAAGTATAAAAGTGGGAATTTAATTATAATAAAAGTAAAAAAAAGTAAGAAATTAAAAAATAAAATTAAAGGAAAGTGGGAATTTTTTTTAAAAAAAAAATAAGAAAAATGGGAAGTGGAAATTCTTTTTAATTAAAAATAAAAAATAAAAAAAATTAAAAATTCCGAAATTTTTTCTATAAATAGAAGAGAAACGTGAGGGAAAAAAATAAGGGAGAGAAGAAAGGAAAAAAAAGAGGGGAGGGATTTAGAGAGAAATGTTTTTGTTTGTTCTACGCTAAGGAAAATTCTATTCGTCTTTATTTCGAAAAAAAATAACAGATTCACCACCCCAAAGCCACCAGACCTTGACCACTTTTGAGCCATCATTAACCCTCCCCCCTCCCCCCCCAAAATAAAGCTCCAAAAATAGCCACTAAATCGTCAGTTTTGCAAGGTCAATTGAGGTTGCAAGTTGAGATTTTCCACTCGAGTTTTGCGTGGTCCGAAGGGTCCAGTTGAGAGCTATCCGATCATTGAGTGGTTGTAATTTAAATCCACAATCATCAATACAAAGGTTCACTTCTCTTTCTATTTTATTTTTCCCATTAATGTTCTGGGTCACTCTGTTTTAATTTAACTTTGAGTATAATATGATCGAGTTCGCATCTGAGTGTGCTAAGATTAATTTGTTCTCATGTTGAGTATTTGTTAAAATTAATTTATTGTCCTTTTTGGTAGTTCATATGGTTAATTTTATTGATGAATATGTATTAATTCGTTACTTTTCTTGTTTATTCAATGAAGTAATGGATTTCCATTTTAGCATGCTTTAGTTTCATTTTGATATCCTATCTTAGTGACTAAATTGGTTCTACCTGTATCTATCTATTTCTGCCATAAATTTAGTCTAGTTTCAAATATTGGTTAGCAGTAAAATTATAAGAGATTAGTTGGGCTATGATTGGTGTAAGACTTTAATTGGACTTCCCTATCGTATTTATGGGCTAATTGTTGCACATGACCAAAAACAAATAAACATTCACAAGCTAGCCAACTTTTTCAATAATTAATTTACTTCATTTCCTCCACAACAATATACATACCTCATGACCTTACAATAATGTCAAAATTAGTAATTGAATAATATTCGAACACCGTAGCTTGATTTAGGCGCGATTAATAATAAATCATCGTGACTATGGGTACGGTTCCCGTGGCATAGTCATGATACATAAACCCCAATTCAAGTGCGCGTTTCACGCGACTTGACCATAACTTCAAATAATAATAAAAATAAACATGTTGTAAATCGCGGGTATATTTCATGTGGCGCGGTTTGCAATGTATACCAAAACGTCAAGCGTGCGACATCGCGACTTGTTCAAATAAATTTCATAAATATTAAAAAGCGGTAAAAGATAAAAATGCACAATAGGTTTAAAACATGTAATAAATAAGATAATTACGCCAAGTATTAATTGTTAAGCGACCGTGCTAAAATCACAGAACTCGGGAGTGCCTCACACGTTCTTCCAGGTGAACAGAATTTCTTACCCGGTCTTCTGTGTTCGCGGACCAAAAATAAGAGTCAAATTTCCTCGATTTGGGATTCTAAAATAAACCGGTGACTTGGGACACCATAAATTATTCCAAGTGGTGACTCTGAATTAAATAAATAATCTCATTTCGAATAATGTCACTTAAATTGAAAAAACTCTCTATCCCCTATCCCCTCAGAAAAAAGGAGGTGTGACAGCTCTGGCGACTCTGCTGGGGACAAGAACCCAGAATCTCTGGTTCAGGGTTCAAAATTCGAGCTTAGAATAATTGTTATACTAGGCTTTTGTTTATTATCTGATTTTTATGTGTTTGAGCCTAATGTGCTAAATGCCGATTTTTACCGCTTTGATATTGCCGTGAACTGTATATAAAATTATTACGACACCCTTCTTCTCTCTGAGTCTTCTAAATCTTTTGGGAAGCGTGCGCTTCGTGTGACTTCTTTTCTGTTATAGTCATACCCCTAATTTTAGAACGAGGATCGAACAAGTTGCAAAGCCGGTGAAACTTCTGTATTCCCGGTACGTTGCCCCCCCTCCCCCTCCCGGCTCGAGTTGTCTGCTCGGGTAAGCCAGGTCTAGAACAACATACCCAGGATTTAAACCTAGAATAACATAACCTCATGTTGGATCCCTAGTAGGAACGTTTGTTTGCATCACGTGCATTTGACTTTGGGGACTCAACACAAGGGTTGGGTCCGTCTAGGACATATGTACCCAATATAAAAGACCATCCTGATGCATTTTTACGTGCTACTTGTGCATATATTTGTTTCGGCTTGCATGTTGACCAGTTTCTAGAATAGGGAAAGAAAATCAAAAAAAAATAAAATATATAAGAGTGAAAGGTAGGTATTTGAAAAATTCTGAAACTCTACCGAAAGTTTGAAAAAAAGAGAGAGAAAATAAGCTAATATTTTCAAAAGTTATGCTTCTTCCCCTGTTCCATCAAAACTGACCGAACTACGCGGGTCTGATTCTCACCGGATGTGAGATACGTAGGCAAACCTCATCGGTTCCGGCCCCATTTTTTAAAAATCCAAAAAAAAAAAAATCTTTAATTCATTCTTTAGGAGTCTTTTCTTAGAAAAATCCAAACAAATAAAAAAAAACAAAAAAAAAACTTTAAACCCAAAAATATTTTCTTTGTAGAAGTCTTTCATTTGAAAAAAGAAAACAAATCAAATCAAAATCCAAAAAAAATATTTTCTACCCTTTTTTTATAAGTCTTTCTCCCAAAATTCAAAAAAAAAATCAAAATGTAAAAAAATATTTTCTTTCTTTTGAAATTTACAAAAAAAAAAAAAAAATTCAAAATCTAAAAATATTTTCTTTCTTATTTAGAAGTCTTTCTTTCACTAATTCCCAAAAATAAAAATAAAATAAATAAAAAATCGAAATCGAAAAAATAAAATTGAAAATATTTTCATTGCTATGAGATTTTGTCGGATTATTTGTATATGCGTAAAAAAAAGAGTTAGTTTATATATTTTATTTTTTATCTTCTCGAACTACGTGAGATCTGATTCATGCGGCGTCATGATATGTAGGCAATCCCCATCGGATTCGATCATAGCCATAAATAAATTGAGTAAAAAAATAAACCAAAAAAAAAATTGAGTGAAAAAGAAAGAAAAGAGTGACAAAAAAATAACAGAGAAAAAAAAAGAGAAAGAAAAAGAAATCAAGATATGAAAAAAAAAAAGAAAAGAAAAGAAAAAAAAGAGTCTCCCGAGATGGAATCAGTTCACCCCTGTTGGTGAATCATTCTCGAGCTTATTCTAAAAGCTAGTCAGGCTAGGTCTACTACAGCCATTAGCCCCGAACAGGCCAAACACCGAGTCACCCTTGCATCGAGCTGATGCTAGATGTAAATACCACTCCGGAGCAGTGGGACATGATACTGAAGATTGTTGGACTCTCAAAAGAGCAATGGAAGAAAATGACCCTAATATGATGAACAATCCTCTGCATACTCACACCAGTGTGCCATTAGTCGGAATGATTTGTGAATATGAAGAATTTGATTCGGCACGGAAGGCCATTGCATCCATTGCCGAGACAGAAGAAAAGTTAAAAAATGTTCGCCAAGCCTGAAAGTTCTCCATCAGACGGGAGTCTCGGTAGCCAGTCTTGTTATCCTTTCTACATCCGGATTATCTCAAGGTGTGATCCGAATGTTTTACTTTATTGTCTTACTTTTCGATTTAAACCCTTCTATCTTCAAAATTCAATCGAAAAAAAAAGAGAATAAAAAAGTCAAATGAAATTAATATTTCATTGTCTAGGAATGTCTATTTTTTTAAATCTTGTCACTTTCCTTATTCTCTTTTCAGTTTTGATTCATGCAGATGTTAATAACATGACATGCTTGCGGACTTCATGACTAGATCCTAAAACTCTGTCATACTTCGAAATAATGAATCAAGAAGCAGAATGCAATGAAAATGAGGTTAAGGAAATAAAATAAAAAATCGGAACAGTATGAGAATAAACATATGCCAAGCCCGATTGAAACCTGCAGAAGTTGAAATTCCCTCTCTCCGGGTCATTGTCGAAGCCGAGATTGAGGATAATGATTGGGTCACGAACCAATTAGAACAATTGACACTAAATGATAAAAAAATGATTGGCCACAATTTTTCACAGGCAGTTGTACCAACAAAGAATAGCCCATGTTTATAACAAGAAAGTGCGGCCCATGAAATTTGAAATAGAAAAACTCATTGTGAGACGTATCCTCCCACCTCATGAAGAAACTAAAGGAAAATTGGCTCCAAATTGGAAAGATCCATACATTGTAACGAGAGTACTGTAAAAGAGAGTGTTATACCTGGGAAGCAACAAAGGAAATGTCCCTAAAATAACTGTCAATGCGGATATAGTCAAAAGGTACTATGTTTGACCCTCTATGTGGCATTAATGTTCTCTGATTGGGATGACGAAGGCTTTCATTCTCGCTATCCAAATATCATTAATCTTTTTGCTAACCATTTTGAGCCAGTTACCTTTCTTTGATTATCCTCTTTGGAACCTGAAGATGTTATTAAAAATAAAAAGAAACAAGGAAGAAAAAAGAGAAGAAAAACAAAACAAAGATGAAAAAAAGAGGAAAAAAAGAGAAAGAAGAAGAAAAACAAAACAAAACAAAAATCCAAACAAGTTCATGTTCCTTGAACTACGTTCGACTTGATTCCGAAAAGATACGTAGGCAGCCTCTCTCTAGGGTTCAGTCACACCAAAACAAAAACCCAAATTCCCCCAAAAGTGAAACTGGGGCAGATGTTATAATGGTTTGGCGATGGTTTTGTCTGAAAGGTTTCAAAGTTGTAATTCAATCCAAATCCTTTTTACCCAAATCCTTTTCAAGTCCTTCCGATCAATCGGCAAAGAGATTCAAAATGGGATGATACAGTTACTCGGATCTGATACAATAAAATGAGAGAAATAAAATGAGAGAGTCTTATTGGTGAAAACCTCACGGGCACCATAAGGCGATGGTAAGCAGTGAAATTCGAAAACAAGAGAGTCTTGTTAGTAAAAACTCACAAAGAGCACTATAAGGCGATGGTGAGAAGAGAAATGAGAGAGGCCAGCTGGTGAAAACCCGCAAAGGGCGCCACTGATCGAAAAGAGGATCCTCACAGTCACTGGCATCGACACAGTCCTGGGCAAAGTTTCTCGGTCTCAAAGCAAGAGTTGTGATGAATTTCTGAGAGTTGGACGGTTTATACAGATCAGGCATCTAGTCCAAGAGGCATGTCATGTTCATTGAAGATTTGGAGGCATTACCTCTACGGTGTCTCGTGTGAGGTATTTACTGATCATCGTAGCATCCAGTATCTGTTCAAACAAAAGGATCTCAATTTGAGGCAAAGAAGATGGATGGAGTTGTTGAAAGACTATGATATCACCATTTTGTATCACCCCGAAAAGGCCAATGTGGTGGCCGATGCCTTGAATAGAAAGGCTGTGAGTATGGGCAGTCTTGCGTATATTTCGGTTGGTGAGAGGCCATTAGCTGCAGATGTTCAGACTTTGGCTAATCAATTCGTGAGATTAGATATTTCAGAACCCAGTCGGGTTCTAGCTTGCACAATCGCTCAGTCTTCTTTATATGAGCGCATCAGAGAGAGGCAGTATGATGATCCTCACTTACTTGTCCTTAAGGACACAGTGCGGCATGGTGATGCCAAACAGGTTGCTGTGGGGGAAGATGGGATTTTGCGAATGTAGGGTCGTATTTGTGTTCCTAATGTGGATGGGCTTCGTGAATTAATTCTTGAAGAAGCACACAGTTCCAGGTATTCTATTCATCCAGGTACCGCCAAAATGTATCAAGATTTGCGGCAAAATTATTGGTGGAGGAAAATGAAAAAGGATATAGTTGCATATGTAGCTCTGTGTCTGAATTGTCAGCAAGTTAAGTACGAGCATCAGAGACCTGGTGGTTTGCTTCAAAAGATAGAAAATCCTGAGTGGAAGTGGGAGCGTATCACTATGGATTTTGTTATTGGGCTCCCACGGACTCAGAGAAAATTTGACGCAGTTTGGGTCATTGTGGACAGGTTGACCAAGTCAGCCTATTTCATTCCAGTGGCAGTTACCTATTCTTCAGAGAGGTTAGCTGAAATTTACATTCATAGTATTGCCCGACTTCACAGTGTGCCCGTGTCTATTATTTCAGATCGAGGTACGCAGTTTACCTCACACTTCTGGAGGGCTGTACAGCGTGAGTTAGGCACGCGGGTTGAGTTGAGTACATCATTTCATCCACAGACAGACGGACAGTCAGAGCGCACTATTCAGATATTGGAAGATATGCTTCGCGCTTGTATTATAGACTTTATAGGTTCTTGGGATCATTTCTTACCACTTGCGGAGTTTGCTTATAATAATAGCTACCAGTCGAGCATTCAGATGGCTCCATATGAGGCATTATACGGAAAGCGATGCCGATCGCCAGTTGGTTGATTTGAACCGGGAGAGACTCGGTTGTTGGGTACCGATTTGGTACGGGATGCCTTGGATAAGGTCAAAATTATTTAGGATTGACTTCGCACAACTCAGTCTAGGCAAAAGAGTTATGCCGACCGAAAAGTTCGTGATATTGTATTCATGGTTGGAGAACGAATATTGCTCCAGGTTTCACTTATGAAAGGTGTAATGAGGTTCGGAAAGAAGGGCAAGTTGAGCCCTAGGTATATCAGACCCTTTGAAATTCTTTAAAGGGTGGGTGAAGTAGCCTACAGGCTTGTATTACCACCTAGTTTATCAGCGGTTCATCCGGTGTTCCATGTTTCTATGCTCCAGAAATATCATGGTGATCCGTCCCATGTGTTAGATTTTAGCTCAGTCCAATTGGACAAAGATTTGACTTACGAGGAGGAGTCGGTGGCTATTCTAGCCCGGCAGGTCCGACAGTTGAGGTCAAAGAGTTATCCTTCAGTTCGGGTACAATGGAGAGGTCAGACGGTAGAGGCATCTACTTGGGAGTCCGAGTCGGACATGCGGAGTAAATATCCACACTTATTCATCAGCTCAAGTACTTTTCCTAACTCCGTTCGAGGACGAACGGTTGTTTTAGAGGTGGAGAATGTGATGACCCAAAATTTCATCTTTAAATTTAATAAGTAATTTTGTGTTCTCAGACCTTGAAAAGCACCATTTATCATTCCTCGATTTGCGTACGCAATCCGTATAATTTTCTGGAAAGTTTTTATGTGAAAAATGGATTAAAATGGGAAATAGAGCTTTAAAACTCAACTAAGTTGACTTTGGTCAACATTTTGAGCAAACGGACCCGGATCAGTGTTTTGAAAATTTCGGTAGGTCCGTATCATAATTTGGGACTTGGACGTATACCCAGAATCGAATTCCGAGGTCCCTAGCCCGAGTTATGAAATTTTGATAAAAAATTAAAAGCTTGAAAGCTTAATGGTTTCTAAGAAATTACTGATATTGGATTTATTGATCTCGGGTCCATATTTTAGTTCCGGATCCTGGTATAGGTCTACTATAATATTTATGACTTGTCTGCCGAATTTGGTGAGAATCAGAGTTGATTTGACGTGATTCGGACGTCCGGTTGTAAAAATATAAGTTTTAAAGTTTTCTTGAAAACTTCCTTTGATTTGGTGTCCAATTCGTAATTCTAGGTGTTATTTTGGCGATTTGATCGTGCGAGCAAGTTCGTATGATGTTTTAGAACTTGTGTGCATGCTTGGTTTGGAGCCCCGAGGGCTCGGGTGAGTTTCGGATAGGCTACGAGATGATTTCGGACTTAGGAAATCTAGTTTTCTGTAGACTTCAAGCTTCTGGTATGTTCTTCTTCGCGTTCACGAAGGTACTCTCGCAAACACAAAGAGCAAACTGGGCTGGCACATTTTGTGCTGTGACATAGTGACCGCGTTCGTGAAGGCTTGAGGTTCAAAGCTTCGCCTTCGCGATAGAAGCCTCGCGTTCGCAAAGGGAAAGAGACTGGCCAGGAAATATTAGCCTTCGCGTTCGCGAAGGGCATCTTGCGTTCGCGAAGGCCAAGCCAGGCATGCATCGCGTTCGCAAGGTAGCCCTCACGTTCGTGAAGAGTAAAATTTGACAGCACATAATTGTGCTTCGCGAACGCGAGGCACTGACCGCGTTCGCGAAGGGTGAAAATCCCAGAAACAGAACTTAAGTTCTGGAAATGGGGTTTCGACCCATTTTCAATTCTTTTCCATTTTTGAGCTCGAGTAAGGCGATTTTTGGGCGATTTTTATGGGAAAACATTGGGGTAAGTGTTCCTTATCCTATATTTATTATATTTAATGATTTCATACTCATTTTTATCATGAATCCGTAAAAATTTGAAAGAAAAATCAGATTTTTATAAAATCTTCCAAAAACGAAAAATTAAGATTTGAAGGTCCATTTGGTATCGGAATTGGAAAAATTTTGTGTGGTTGAACTCGTATCGGAACGGGTGTTCGGATTTCGCGAGTTTTTCCTGGATTTGAGACGTGGGTCCCACTGCCGAATATTTTAATGAATTTTGGATTTTTATCCGAATTTTTTTTAAATCCATATGGAATTAATTCCTATGATTCGTATTGAATATATCGAATTATTTGTGAATAGATTTGAAGCTTTCGGAGGCAAATTTAAAAGGAAAAGTTGTGGTTGAATAATTGATTGGAATTCGCAAAGCGAGGTAAGTGTCGGGGTTAACCTTGACTTGAGGGAATAGAACCCTTAAATTATTTGTTATGTGAAATGCATGTGAACGACGTATAGGCGAGGTGACGAGTGTCTATACGTAGTCAAATTAATTGTTTGCCTGCTTACTTGAAAAATCATAAATTATTTTTAATCATAAATTAATTATTATAATAATTATTTCTCTCTTATTCTTTGTCAAATATTAATTCTTGAATTCCTGCATTAATTGTTACATGCTATTTGAATTATGTGATTTAATTGTTATTTGACATTTAGCATATTAAATATTAAACTGCGTATTTTCTCCCTGATTTCTATAATAATTTGTTATTTGTCATTGTTTGTTTCATAATTAAATCATAATTATTGTATACTTGTTGTCTTGTAATTTTATATTAATTATTGTATTTATTGGGGAAATTTCTTCTATAAGTATTGATTGAAATGGATATATTGGACGATCGGGTTGCACGCCGCAATAGACTTATTAAAATTTAATATTGGAGGATCGGGTTGCACGCCGCAACAGACTTATTAAAAGTTAATATTAGAGGATCGGGTTGCACGCCGCAACAGACTTATTGAAAAGTCAATATTGGGGGATCGGATTGCACGCCGCAACAGACTTATTGAAAAGTCAATATTGGGCGATCGGATTGCACGCCGCAACAGATTTATTGAAAAGTTAATATTTGAGGATCGGATTGCACGCCGCAATAGACTTATTAAAAAGTCAATATAGGAGGATCGGATTGCACGCCGCATCAGACTTATTTAAAAGTCTATATATATACCTGATTGAAATAAATATATGACACACTTGATTAAAATGAATATATTGGAGGAGCGGGTTGCACGCCGTAACATAACCGAATGTGAATATATTGTGAGAACGTGTTGCACGCTGCTACAGAATTGAATGTGAATATATTGTGAGAGCGGATTTCACGCTGCAACAGAATTGATGGAAATGATAATTGGTTATGACTGCTGAGTTGGCTTCAATTATTATAAATGAGTTACCTGATTTATTTCTATTATTTGTTGTTGTTATTAATATTGCGTACAGGTTAATGTAAGTGAACCGCCTTAGCCTCGTCACTACTTCGTTGAGGTTAGGCACAACACTTACCATTACATGGGGTCGGTTATACTGATACTACACTCTGCACTTCTTGTGCAGATTTTGGAGTTAGTCCCAGCGGCGTACCATAAACTTGCTCGGACTTCAGCTGCCAGAGGAGACTTGAGGTATAACTGCATGGCGTCCGCAGTTCTGAAGTCCCAGTCTATTGTTCTTTAGTTGTGTGTTCATTTTCAGACAGCTTTATTTTATTCAGACTTTTATTTGTATTTATTCTAGAAACTCGTGCACTTGTGACACCAATTCTAGGATGGTACTTAGACATCGTTGTTTTTTTTAATGGATTATTTCAAAATTGCTTCCGCATTTGCTTCCTTGTTATTAATAAATTTAATTTTTTTTAAAAATAGATAATATTATTCTAACGTTGGCTTGCCTAGCAAGTAAAATGTTAGGCGTCATCACGGTCCGAAGGTGGAAATTTTTGGTCGTGACAGGGTCGTTACAAAGGTCCAAATGGCTATTAGCCCATCTTAAAGCTCAGGCTCATGCCACGTGTCAAGTGATGTGGCTATCCAAGTCAAAAGAACAAGCCAATAAAATCATGCGACGTGTCAAGTGACGTGGCAATCCAAGCCAAATAAATGAGCCAATTAAATCATGCCAAGTGTCTAGATGGTATTGGTCAGTTCAAACGGACCAATCAAATCGCAGAGCCACACCATTCCCTAATATAAATAGAGGTTTTCATAAAGCTAGAAGACATCAGAAGTGATAACAAGAAGCAAGTATAGAGCTCGTGGATCAAACACCGCAGATTTCTCTAAAAGCTACAAGTTCAAGCACTCAAGCTACAAGTTCAAGTTCAAGACCAAGAACGAAGCCAAATCAAATACCAAGGCGTTCAAGATCAAATTACTTGTTCGTGATCAAATCCAAATTCAAGCTCAAGAAGAGATTCAAGACCAAGCTTTACAAGCCCTTGAATCAAAATTAAAATCAAGCTTATCAAGATAGTTTACATTCTTAAAGAATCAGAGGAATACCATAGAGATTGTAACACTCATCATTTACTGAAATCAAATACTATATTTGTTGCGCAATTTTTCAGTCTTGATTATTTATTTTTCTCGACGCGAAAATTTGTTGTTACAACATGCTAAAATCGAAGTTTACTAATTGAGGATTAGATGTTGGATGCTGATCATGGCTTTGATTTTTGGTTTGATAGTATTATTCGATCTCCTCCCAAAAAAATAATATTTTAGAGGTACAGTCAAATCTCTCTATAACATACTCGTTTGTTCCGAATATTTTTGAATGTTATAGCGAAGTATTGTTATAGAAAACATATATTATAACATAACATAAAAATTGGTTCCGAAAAAACTTGGCTTTTATAGTGAAGTGTTGTTATATAGGATGTTATTATAGAGAGATCTGACTGTATTAAACTTATGAAATTAAAGTACTTTGTCGTTAAATAAAAAATTTAGAAATAAAAAATGTCAACGAAAATGATCTTATGATTATATATTTAGTTTATGTCATAATATATACGTCCATACATTAAGTTAGTTTCACATAAAGTCCATTGGTAAATTCGGTTTTTCTTATATCAATAAATTCCCCGGCTTTATTGTGTCACCAAAAATGAGAATAAGTCCAAGCTAAGACACTTCTAGTTATTTAAAAGAAAAAATATATTTCATGGTGGGCATGCAGTTGAAACTAAAAGATTTTTGTCATTTAATATTGGTCTTCTTTGGTCTTATACATGTTTTTTTCTTATCTTCTTATTGTCAATATAATAGTAACCAGTAGTTCCACACCAATTAAAAGAATTCAGTATTTATCATCGATTACTACATTATATATTAAAATATAAGCTGTACTTGTGTCTGCATTGTTTCTTAAGCTAATGACGCATGTTTAATTTTGGAAAGATATAATCACATGGACCAGCTGGGGGGAAAAATACTACTCCGTATATATTTTCATCCTATTTTTTCTTTATTTTTTTCAAGTTAAAAACAAACATCATTTTTAGTAACATATACTCAAACAGAAGGGGGAATATTGTTTAAATATGGATAATCGAAATTAGGACAATCAATAATTCATAAATACTCGGGTCTTCATTGTTTTTTTAACTGCTGAAGATTTTTGAATATGTTATGAACATAACTATCTAGCCTATGGAAGGACGATGGAAAATTGGCAAATTATATTTGGGACCCGGAGCGAAATACATGCGTCAAAGGCAAAGATGGAGCTAGAATTTAAAGTCCGTTTAAGTTACTAAGTTCTAAATTAATAATTTGTGCATATTCAATAGATTTTTTAAGACAAATACAAGACTTGGATTAAAATTATGGACATATGAGATAGCATCAAGTCGAGTGCAAAACAGATTTGGGCTGCTAATAAGGAGGACCATTAAGCCTTCTAGCATAGGTGAGGGTTTGGCCGAACCCGTGACATTTGTTCTCAGAGGCGGAACTAAGATTTAAAACTTATGGGCTCGAAATTCTAGTACTTTTAAGTTAATGTTGTCGATCTAAATAAATATAATTTTTACATATTAAATGAATTTCTTAAAATAAATATATGATTCCGATCAAAGTGATTGGGTTCGGTCGAACCCGCGTCATCAATGTTATCTCCACCACTGTGTGTTCTAGCTCCGCCCCTGATCAAACGGTTAGTGGGCAAGGAGTAATGTAGTTGTTATATATATACAACTTGTGTAGTGAGCATTACGATATCAAACCAGCTCTTATGTATTAAATAAACAACATTTGTACGTAATCTCTATAAGATATTGTTTGATTCTTTTATATATGTGTCGGCACGAAAAACACAAGGTTTAATTTGGTGTATACATGGCTGTTGTTACGTTGCTTCATATGTATTAATTTATTATACAAAGAATGTTACAATACTCTAACCTAAATGGCATATGTCTTAATGAAAAAAATAAAGATATTAACAGAAGTTTAATAATAATGAAATCGAAAAAGAAAAACAAATGTTGACAGCACATTACAGTTACGTTAAGTAATTAAATGGGCCATGCAGAGTGGAATTCAACAACCTTCTTCATGGTTCCTGCAGAAAAGACCACGACTGAATAGCCTCACAAAAAATAGCAGCGTTGGCACAAGACTTGGTCTCATATATATATATATATATATATATATATATATATATATATATATATATATATATTATAAGAAAAATCAAATTATGGTGGATGTCTACTCTTCCTCCATGATCTTTTCAAATGCTTAATAACATATTCAATGACATATTTTTATGCTTAATGACATATTTTTCTTCACTTTTCATGCCTATATAAAGGCCTTATAATAGATAGAAAAATATACACAATTGAAGAAGAAATACTCTTCCTTCTCTCTATCTCTATTTCTTGTTCATATTTTACTAAATTGCTTTTATTTCATAACTTGTTCTTGTTCATGCTTTACTAAATTGCTTTTATTTCATAACACGTTATCAGCACGACTGTGCTCCCATTTTCGTACACCTCCATATAGGCATAGATTGTGCTTTGTGTTTGCTATCCTTATACCAACAATTCTGTGGCTATCAAACAAAATAAAGATAGAAGCCAATGGGAGGGATACTAATACAAGATAAGTTTTCATCTTTCTAGCTTATTCATATTTTTATTTTTATCTTCCACTAATCTCAAAAAATTTCTATTTTGCCATGATAACTCACAATAAGCTTTCAGTATTTTATTTTTATTTTGTTATAGCTTGAAAGTGTGCTAGCCCTGCATTGGCAAGTATAGTTTTTGCTTATTCTTTCTTGACGTCTGATATGAATTTTTAGTTATCGTTTGGCTATCCTTCAAGGGATCTATTCATGAACCAAATCAAAATGCATCAATATATATTTTGTAATTAAGTTTTGAAACAGGTACTCTCTACTCAATTCTTTAACTTATATTTAACGTGTTGAATAGTGCTTACATATATGTGCGCAGATATCAGACAACCAATGTGCCCTTTACCCTTTTTACGCTAAGATGAATGTTACTATGGTAATATTTAATGAATAGAACTAAACTGGTACTATTCCTGCATAGTTGGTTAAATGCATGCACAAATAAACATAATATTGTGGCAGGATAGTTGTAAGCATAATAGATATTCTGATTTACAGTCAATCTTAGCCTTTGACTATCATCTATAATCCATATATTATGATGTGAATTGGATCGCATATGTAGATACTGGAATTACTACAAGAATTATATATATGCTTCCAAGTCCTAGTCTTTATTCTTACTTTATTGATTTGGTTTATCGTTTACAAAATTGGTAAGTGTTCTAACAGATTATCTAGTATTTATTTGAATGTACTTCTATTTGAATTCACGTAAATCTAAAAGTGATAACACTTAGAAGGAATGAAACGTTTTCGTCCTACAACCTTAAAAAGTAGTTATATTTTTAAATCTTATTATAACTAATTTTGTTTATGTTTCTGACCACAAGATTGATAATTTAATCTTGTACTTTGGCCTATTATGCAACTAGTTAAGACATATTTAAGTTCTGGTGTACTATAATGATAAGAGTTGGGTTTGAGTCCCAATACATTTTGCCTAACATGCCTTTATATGGGTAAGGCATTAGATTTGAGTCACAATGCACAGTATCGATGAAAGAATCATGAAGCCCGCCCTACTTGATATGCTCCATTCAGTGAAGCGAATGTGGCAACAATATATGATAAGTTTGAAAGATGACAAAATAATTTTTCATGACTGTATGAATGTACGAAGACATGGCAAGGGACGAAATAATAATTTGTCTTCATTATGGTAACTATAAAAGGAGAACAATAAGGGTTCTCGATGTAATTCTTCGAAAAGGTGAAGGAAATATTTACCATCAAAATGGTATGAAAAATTTATAAAGCATGTCACAATAATTATACTCCATTTTTTTAAAGAGAATGTGACTTGTGATAAGCATTGAAAATGCAGACCCATTCCTGAAGGTGAATGTAGCAATATGTAATAAAAGTAATGAATAAAGACGTGCAATGCATGATTGGATACATACCACAACTCACTTCTAAGGGAGGTTTGAGACAAAGAAAGATAATGAATATTACTGTGTAGTTACATGAATATATCATTGGTCGCATACAGGTGATATGCCAAAAATATTTTGTCATGCCTTATGAAAGTTATTAAAAGCAAAATTAAAGCAAGAAATTATTTTGCTTATGATAATTTTGAACATGACAATTATTATGATATGATTCTCTTTGTGAAGGAGACATTCATTATATGGATGGTGTGACAAAAGATCTTGTAGTAAAAAAGCAGTTAAGAGCTCTGAAAGAACTAATTTATTACTACCAGGATGAATCAAATTATTCATGACATTAATATTGTAGTAAGTCTCAAAAGAAATATTTTGATTTACAAATATATTAGCCAAAGTGGTTGGCATATTGAGACTATAAATGAAAAGAAGATTGAATATCTTTATATTACTATAATCATACCGGGTAAATATGGAAAGTTACCTGACTTCTTTTCTATTTGTACTACACAAATATAAGCATGATGATACAATCACAAGCCACAAGTAAACTAGAGGTTTACTGAAATAAATATTAGTTGGCATAGCCGGTTGACCATCTCGGTTCAATTATGATGCGAAAAATTAATTGAAAATTGCATTGGCATATATTGAAAAAATATAAGATTCTTCAACAATTGTATTGCTTATTCTCATGATATACCAGTTAGGTTGGAATTGAATCCCTTGATTTCTGGAACGAATAAAAGGTGATAAATATATGGGCGCAGTCATCTTCTATGTGGACCGTTTACTATTATATGATTTTAATAGATGCATCTATTCCATGTCAACATGTGTATTTGTTATCAACTTGTAGTTTGACTTTTGCAAGATTGATTGCTCAAATTATTAGAGCACAATTCCAGAATATAAATTATGATGATCTATCTTGATAATACTGGTTTAAATCCAAGTTGGTTTAGCAGAAATTGTATGCCTCCAATTATATCTAAACCATTGGTTATGAGAACAAAACTAGCAAAATAAAATTTGGTATGTGATGTATTATTTAATATACAACATCACTTGTACGCATCTAGCCAAGTTATGATAAGTTCTCCCTATCACAATCGGTTCAGGGTCAGGAACCAAATAATTTTCATCTAGAAATATAAATGTGCTATATGATTTAATTATTCCACCACAATGCACAAAGATGGATCCCCAAATAAGGCTAGGGATATGTGTTGGTGATCCCAAGAATAAGGGAGAAAATAGGCAGCTGAAAAAGTAATGGATGTAATGAATTATTATGAGTACATCTAGATCCTCGTACGAGAAAATATGAACTTGAAGTTCAAGTGATAATTCATTTGCAAAATATTGCCAGGCGTATTTGCTGACCCAAAGCTAAATATCATATTCAGCTGCTAATGCTCCAAATAAAATAAAGTTCATAATGAATAGAGTCTATGGCATGCATGAAGCATAATAGACTAATCGGTTCCAAAGATAAAACTCCTTGAAGAAGAAGAGGAGCAAATGTTCAAGATAATCATAATAAGAAGGCAAGTGCTCTAAAAGAGCACCACGACATAACACTTCATAAGACCTCATGGGAGAGGCTCAGGTACCTAAAAATAATAAGATAAAAAGATCTCAATAAGTTATGTCTTTATTGGGTAATAGTAGAACCGATATAAAATGATCGTCGACGATATTATTAATATAATGTAGTGCTCAATATTATTAATATTGACGAGGATCTTGAGCTCAAATCTGTCATGAAATTTGGACAATTTGGCCAAATAAAAAATACGCAATGAAAATTGATTTCACCTAAAAAAATATGAAGTTGGACGGATAGTCCCAACACCTGAAAGTATAAAGCCAGTGGAGGTATAAATGTATTCTTGTGCGAAAAAAAGGTCAAGTCGATAGACATAAAGACGACTTGTGTCACAAGAAGATTTGTAAATATCCTGGTGTTGATTATATAGAGACATGTTCTCCTGTCGTGGATGTCGCCATTTCAGGTTTTAATCTGGCAATACAAGAAAAACGTGATATGCGTATAATGAAAATCACTGAAGGATTTAAATTGTTCTGAAGTATATTAAGGTTTCCAAGAAATTTATTAAATAAAGTTTCAAAAATTCTTATACAGATTGAAACAATCAGGGTGCATGTGGTATAATCGCCTGAGTGAGTACCTGTTGAAAGAAGGGTACAAGAATGATTCAATTTGTCCTTGTGTCTTTATAAAAAGATATGGATCTAAATTTATTATAATCACCGTGTATGTTGATGATTTAAGTATCATTGGAACTCCTAGGGAGCTTCCTAAAGCAGTAGACTATTTAAAGAAAGAATTTGAAATGAAAGATCTTGGAAAGACAAAATTTTGTCTTGGTCTACAAATTGAGTATATGAAAGATAAAATTTTTGTTCATCAATCAGCATACACTAAAAAGATTTTAAAGCGATTCTATATGGATAAAGCACATCCATTCCGACCTCATGAAAATAATGAAGAGTTTCTTGGTCCCGAAGTACCATATCTTAGTGCAATTGGCGCACTAATATATCTTTCTAACATTACAAGGTTTAACATAACTTTTTCAGTTAATGTCTTAACAAGATATAGCTCTGCTCCTACAAGGAGACATTGGAATGGAATCAAACACATATTGCGGTATCTAAAAGGGACTACCGATATGGGATTATTTTATGGAAATGATTGCAGTCCCGATCTTGTTGGTTATACCGATGCTGGGTATTTATCTGACCCACACAAGGCTCGATCTCAAACAGGCTATGTGTTTATATATGGAGGCACTGCCATATCTTGGCGATCGACTAAGCAATCAATCATGGCTACATCATCGAATCATGTTGAGATAATTGTTATTCATGAAGCAAGTCGAGAATGTGTATGGTTGAGGTATATAATACACCTTATTCGAGACAAATGTGGTTTGAAGTGTGACAAACTACCCACAATTTTGTATGAAGACAATGCAGCATGCATAACCCAATTGAATGGAAGATTCATAAAAGGGGATAGGACAAAGCAAATTTCACCGGAGTTATTTTTCACGCATGATCTTCAAAAGAATGGTGATATCAATGTGCAACAGATCCGTTCAAGCGATAATATGGTTGATTTGTTCACCAAATCTCTACCGACATCAACCTTCAAGAAACTAGTGTACAAGATTGGGATATGAAGACTCAAGGATGTAAATTGATGCTCTCATAAGGGGGAGTTAATACGTGTTGTACTCTTTTTCCCTTATAAGGTTTTGTCCCACTGAGTTTTACTTGCAAGGTTTTTAACGAGGCAACCAAAAGACGTATTTCTAAACATGTGTACTCTTTTTCCTTCACTAGAATTTTTTTCCCATAGGGTTTTTTCCTAATAAGGTTTTAACGGGGCACATTATCTATGGACATCCAAGGGGGAGTATTATAAGAAAAATTAAATTATGGTGGATGTCTACTCTACTTCCATGATCTTCTCAAATGCTTAATGACATATTCAATGACATATTTTTATGCTTAATAACATATTCAATGACATATTTTTCTTCACTTTTCCTGCCCATATAAAAGCCTTGTAATAGATAGAAAAATACACACAATTGAAGAAGAAATACTCTTCCTTCTCTCTATCTCTATTTCTTGTTCATGTTTTACTAAATTGCTTTTATTTCATAACTTGTTCTTGTTCATGTTTTACTAAATTACTTTTATTTCATAACATATATATATATATATATATATATATATATATATATATATATATATATAGAAGTTTAGTAAATGAATCTTTTTTTATTTCTCTTGCAACTAACATAATTTTTAGACCACGATTCGAAGATCTTTTTTGAGCAAACTGAAAATGTTATTAAAAAACGTTTGACTATGATCTAAAATCTTACTTATAAGTTATTGCAAATATTAGACCATAGTTTAATATTTTCTAAGCAAACTTAAGTTTATGAAACATTACACCTGAGTCAAAAGTTGTCTGAAAGGAGTAACTTTTAAATAGCTATATTTGCACGATTTCTTAAAATAGAAACAAAATCTTAACAGTAACCTAAAAAGGAATATTTACGTAAATCGACCATGTAAATAATAACTCCACAATAGAAAAACTGAGTCGCTTCACACCTTATTCAATATTTTCCACTATTAAAAGAATATGAATTAGCGGCAAACAAAATTTGTAGCTAAAAAGTAAAATTTGTCGCTAATTTTATTGAGAGACGGATTAGAGATATATATTTTTTTAAAAATTAGCTACGAGTGATTTAGTGGCAAATTAGTGATAAAATTTGTAGTTAATCTCAAGTTTTTTTTAGTAGTGTTTGTTTTTCTCTATAATATAGTAACGTGCCCCGCTAAACCTAGCTAGCTAACCACCTGTCACATGCAACTACCTATCCTCGTCATCTAAATCCTACTATTATTAGTAGTTTAGTACTCCCTCTGTCTCATATTATTAGTCGTGGTTATTAAAAATAATTGTCTCAAATTATTTGTCATTTTAGAAGTTTAAGACAAAATTAATTATCTTTTTCTATTTTTACCTTTAGTAATAATTATCCTTGAAGACTACAAACATCCTAATTATGGATAACTTTGTTCAAATATCAATGAAGAAAGATTAAATATTACTTAAGACATGAATAAGAGTAAAATAGTCAAAATTTCATCATAATTAATTTTTTTTAATTAAGGGGCATGTACAAAAGAATCATGAGATAATATGAGACGCAGAGAGTAATAGCATATTAAAAGCACATTCATGATCTACTAAATAGATTTCGGGACCTAATAACTAAGTATGGGTGGGAGAAGAAAAATGAGACCAATTATTAGATCCTGCTGGATAGTTCAGCAGTCACTTTTCGATCTCATACACTTTGAATTCAATGACCTCTCATTGTTTCAACTGTTTATTTAAGTTTTCTTGTCCTTCTTGGCCTATGTTATAACTGCCGTCAAGGAGTGTATCAGAATAAATAGAAATTTTTTTTATCCTTATTTAGGTTGAGTTATGAGCGAAAAAGTACTCTAGGTAAGAACATTTTCGCTTGTAATCGTTATATCTTACAAATAAATTTACCAGACTAATGAATTTTAAATACCAAATAAAAAACTATGTTAAAACCATACAAAAGGAATGATAGTGCTCTTGGTTCATTAGTTATTGGTCAATTTGATTTTTGTTCTTTTGATATATGACTCAACAAATTTAGTATTCAATTAATTAAATTGTAGTATATTTTTGGTTCATATATAGAGAAAATGTGCTATATTTGAACTATTTTTAAAATTATATTACCGTCAAATATGAAGTAATATTACAAACTTAACATAACACACGAGTAAGTAAGCGGTGAAACATTTAATAATTATGGTAAATTATTGAATATTCACGAGAAAATGGATCAAAGATGCACTTTTCAAAGGTCAAATGCGATTAATCATATATTACAAGGACTAAAGCTAGGGTTTAAATAATTGTTTGGTTGGGATATCATATAGGATTAGCTGTCCCACAATTTTAGTACAAAATAGTATACAGAACTAATTAATATCCATAATCAAAATCCACGTCTTATCCCGAGATTGTTATTCCTTGTACCACCAACCAAACGAGCTCAAGGCCGTCTCAACAAGATTCGAGGCCTAAAGTCAAATTTCAGAGAGAGGCCCCAAGTAAGAATATAAAAGAAAAAATTTCAATATAAAAAAGTATAAAAGAAAGATAGAATTATAAAACAAGCTCAATTGATAAGTTGATATACTATAACAACATACGCAGTGAAAACCCACAAAGTGCAAGAAATAATAGATAATAGCAGAAATCAAAGGGTAAGAAACTATAGAGCAAGATAAGTTGATATAATGATATCGAAAAGTGTTGCATTGCTTCAATACGATGATTGCTTGTTATAATGTTTGATATTTTGAAGAAGACAACCCGTTGTCGATTGAGAGACTTTTCAATATTGAGAATAAGAATAGTAAAAGAGAGAAAATGGAAAAGATAAATATAAAAAATAATAATGTCAGCTCATATTAGTTGTTAGGATAAACATGAGTAAAAAAAAAACTAACACCCTCTGTAAGGGAATAATTTATTAAAAATTATTTCATTCTCTGATTATTACGATGATCCTCACATTAATGTTGTTGTACTTTTGCTTCAAAAATTCTTTTTAAAATTTAAATGCACGCATATTTTTTTAATAATATATATATATAATACAACTTTAAGAAAAAAAAATGAGGCCGAGGCAATTGTTTTAGTGGCCTTGTAGTCGAGCAACCCATGAACGAGCTATTAACCCGAAAAAAAAAATACTTTCATCCTCAATTTTACTTAGCCTACCAACAGGCAACAGTTGCGTGGAGTTGACTAAATATTGTTTCCCCCCGAAAGGTGTGACAGCACTGACAGGTGGACTGATCAGCAAAACCACATCGATAACCACGTATAGTATGTGCATTAATGGAACTCTCTGAATACTGAATAATACTTCTCACTTTCTCTCTAGCAATCTTCTTATAGCTACACTTGTTCACCTGTTCATTCTCAATCTTCAGGCTTTGTTGTGAAAACTCACGCTCTGTTAAATTTCGATTTCAACTCTCCTCCATACTACTCCAATACAGAACAATCGGAGCTCCGTGCTTCGGATATTTGGAGCTCCGACATGTCCGCTTCTTCCAATGGCGGGAAATATTATTACGATCGGTCTGTTTCTAATGCTGCCATGAAAGTGCAGAAAGTTTATAGGAGTTATCGTACGCGGCGCATGTTAGCGGACTCTGCTGTGGTAGCTGAAGTGCTCTGGTACTGCTCACTAACTATTACACAAACTTTTAAAAAATTCTTCATGAGCTTTTTTACTTTAAAGTTTAGATTTTGATTTCAACTTGCTTGGGATTGCGCCCAAGTGCGTGGCCTAGTAATCAGTGAAGGAAAGAGAACTGTAAAGTTTTAGGTTCATATCCCACCAAAAGTGTGGTTTGCTCTAGGTGAGCACCTTCACGCAGGTTGTGAGTTCGAATCACCAAGAGCAAGGCGGGGAGTTCTTGGAGGGAGGGAGCCGAGTGTCTATCAGAAACAGCCTCTCTATCCTAGATTAGGGTAAGTCTGCATACAAACTACCTCCCCAAACCCCACTAGTGGGATTATACTGGATTGTTGTTGTTGTTGTTTGTTGTTGTATCCCAGCAAAAGGCAAAAACATTAGTTGATTCATTGTTGTTGTTCTTAGAGGGAGGAAGCCGAATGTCTATCGGAAATCGCCTCTCTATCCTAGATTAGGGGAAGGTCTGCGTATACACTACCCTCCTCAGACCCCACTAGTGAGATTATACTGGGTTGTTGTTGTTGTTTGTTGTTGTATACCAGCAAAAGGCAAAAATAGTAGTTGATTCTTTTCATCTGTTGGGGCAAAAACATTGTTGTTGTTCTTTTCATTTGTTTTGGTGGGAGCTGGTAGTGAGTACTCCATCTCCATGGAATAGTTGAGGCGAACACAAGCTAAAATACGAAAAAGGAAGGATGATAATTATTTCGATAGCACTCTAAAAGTATTAATCATGTGTATTTGTGCAGTTTACTGTGTTATTCTGTGATGAACCTTATGAGACATATTAATTGTTGTCGTGATGTGGTCGTCTATTATTATGCTCTGTCTTACACTGAAAGGGAGGATAGTAATTATTTTCATAGCACTCAAAAAAGGACTAATTATGTATGCTTGTGTTGTTTACTCTGGTTATTCTGTGATGTGATGAGGCGTTGTAATTGTTGCCGTCGTCTATTATTATGCTCTGTCTAGCCTGAAAGGGAGGTAGTAATTATTTCAATAGCACTCTAAAAAGGAGTAATCATAGTATATTTACTTGAAGGTGGCAAGCCATAGATTATGCTCGATTGAATCACAGTACAATTTCTTTCTTCAATTTCTTGAAACCAGAAACGGCCTCTTCCCGGTGGAATCGCATATGCTTAAATGCTTCCAAGGTATATATTGCTACATTTTCATATACCTAACTTCAGGCAGTTTCTGGTTATCACAAACTATTTAGAAGAAAAGAAAAAGATAAGGAAAACTTTAATTGTATTTAGGTATTTTTTCAGGTGGGTAAAGGTCTATCCAAAGATGCCAAAGCTCAAAAATTGGCATTTCAACACTGGATTGAAGCAGTGAGTCACTGTGCTTTCCTTTCCCCTCTGGCTTCCATTTCCCAGCTCTTTGAATATTCACCATTTATTTTGTTGTTTTTTGTAATTTTTGTTTTTTTGACCTTGGTATTGTTGCACTATAGATTGACCCACGCCATCGTTATGGGCATAACTTGCATATTTATTATGAAGAATGGTGTAAAACTGATTCTGGTCAGCCCTTCTTCTTTTGGTAAGAATTTTGACATTGTTTGTTCTCAGAAGATGTTTAAAACAAATTTCATTGTTTAAGATTTTTCCTAGTTTTTTCCACCAAACACTCTTAGAGAAAAGCTTTTCACTTTTTTGCAAAAACTAAAATCTTTGGTTTAGCTTTCCAACTTTTTTATTTGTAAAAACTGAAAAAACTTTTCTGGAAATTGTGTTTGGTCGAAAACGTTTTTCCGGAATGTTAAAAAAGTGGACCTTAGACCTAACTTAATCCCAAAAGTTAGCTCAAGGGATGAGAATTGCCCAAGACCATATAACGAGACTGCAACCCATGATTTTCCTTATTCAAGCACAATTAATCCAGACGTGTATGAATCTAAACACATATTCACTTTATATTCTAACACGAAATTTTTTAGTTCTTGCATTTGCAACAAACGCCAGAACCTGAACTCTTCTTTTGATTTCCGTTCATAGCGACTTGATAAAGTCCAAATAAGTGCAAATCTGCTCCAAGATTATCTAATGTTTCTAACCCCAAGAGGAAATACACGTGCTTCTCGTAAAGTTTTGAAGTTTAAAGGAAATTGGGGCATTCTTTCACCTTATCTTTGTGAAATATTCTTATTTTACCTTAATATGAAGTCCAAGAACATTCTGCATTATTGGCTTCTCTTTTCTTCTGGTTCAGTTTCTTTGACATATGGATAAGACAACATGTATTATTGTGTGATGCTATTTATAAGATGTACGAATCCTAATGGAGTTCTGGTATGGTTACTTAGAAGTTTCTAAAAACTGCAGGTTGGATCTTGGAGATGGCAAAAAGGTTGATCTCAACGAATGTTCAAGATCTAAGCTTCAGAAGCAAAGTATCAAGTACCTAGGACCTGTATGTATCGAATCTTTTGTTACTTACACTCTGCATATCCTGAAGCTTAATGTCAATCATTAGTTATAACAGACAACTGGCTTAAATACTTGTGTGGACACTATCACTCTTTAGTCTTTAAGATTCTGATTAGCACTACTTTACACTATCTGATATGAATATAGTTCTTTTGCATGTTCAAGTAGCCCATTTTTGTGCCCTAAGTGAAGCTATTAACTTCTGCATTATGCTTTAGTCGCACTGGCTGATATTAGCATGCAGTTCTTGATTGTTTCCTCCTAATATTTCTTCAATCAGCAAGAGAGAGAACATTATGAATATATCGTTGCTGAAGGGAGAATTGTGCATGCAAAAACTGGAAATCTTCTTGATACTACTAAAGGGTTGCCAAGGGCAAAGTGGATTTTTGTGATGAGCACGTCAAAAAGACTCTATGCTGGTGAAGTGAGTGGTAAAATAGGTGCTCTATAAATGCTTTTTGATGATCATCCTTGTTATTCCTAATATGGTTGTTTTCCGTAATGTTTTTCAGAAAAAGAAAGGAATGTTTCATCATTCCAGCTTTCTTGCTGGTGGGGCTACTTCAGCTGCTGGAAGACTAGTGGTAGAGGATGGAAGAGTCATCGTATGATTTCTGTTATCTCAATTATCTCAATTGTGTCTGTTAACTCAGTTGTACTTTCTCAATGATTTGTGGCGGTAGTTAAGGGCATATCTTTTAGATCAAACTGATTAGGTAATTTCCATTCCTTTTAGTCACATTTTTTGTCTGACTAGGTAACTTAAACCAATCTAAGTGGGCTAATGCCAAATGCTCAACTCATAGTTTCTCAAATGAGAAAATGTACGGCAGTGACAATCTCCAGTTATTAAAGTGTGATGTTTGTAAAATCATCCTAATTAATCAATATTTTTCATCACTTATAGAACCACATTTATGGAAATTCTTTTTATCATACACCCTGACTTATAGAGATGAAACTCTAGAAGAAGAAAATTGTTTTTACCTTTTTGTCTTCCCCATTACATAAATGTATTCACCAGCTTTATTTGCAAAATGAAAGGTGTGAAAGAAAGAGGATATGCCACCTGAATTCTTTACATCACTTGAAAGCTGAATCGAAGTTGCTGTTTACAGTCATTTGCTTGAAGCTGTGCTGTACTCTTGACATTTTATTCCTTTCAGTCTATTTCAGCATATAGTGGACATTATCGGCCAACGGAAGATAGACTTGACAGCTTTTTATCATTTCTCAATGAAAATGGGGTCAACCTGGATGAAGTCGAGGTTAGTGAAGTTTTTTGTGCCTATTGTCACTTACTCCTTTTGCTTTTAGTGCCTAATGTTTCAGAGCCCTGAACAATCAGATTTTAGGTAATAATGAAATTAATATTAGGAAATGCACCAAGACAGTGTCAGAAATTGAAAAGTATAATCTAGGAGCGATGCAAGCCCTCCAACCCGTCAAAGCCAGGCATCAAATAACTGGGATTATTCTCCTTACAAAAACAGGAAGAAAAAAAAAACGAAAAAATTCTTGATCTTAAGGATAGGATTCAACTCGATCTTGCTCTTCTTTAGTACTAAATGATATATCACATGAATGCTTGCCTTACTGTCTACTTTGCATATTATTTTACTTGCCTTTCTTTATGATAACTTCTCCATTTTTAGACTAATATAATCCATGTCTTTTCTGATTCTATCATCAGATTGGAAAGGCAAATGAAGCCTATGAAAGCTATGATGATGGGATGTCTATTGAGAGTGGCTCTGCATCTGAATTTTCAGCTCTATCAAATTCTCCTTCTCAAGCTGATTTTCTAAAGGAAGGGGAAGAAAGCCTTCTCTTGGTATCAGATGGAAATCTGGTAGCTCAAACAAGTAGGTATAACCGATCGCTCTCGGGTGGTCTTCATATCCCAATAGCAGATGTGCCAAAGACTGCAATACTGCGAAGGATCCATTCCGAGAAGTCCACAAAGTCGTATCAACTGGGGCATCAACTTTCCATGGCGTGGTCAACAGGTGCTGGACCAAGAATTGGCTGTGTTGCTGACTTCCCTGCTGAGCTAAGATGGCAGGCCTTGGAACTGACTAACCTCTCACCTAGACCTTGTTCTGTATGATCAACTCCCAGGGCAATTCGTATGTACTCTTGTTTAACTTGCAGCTTATATCTCTCTACTTCTTGGCAATAGCATCATAACTCCTCTTGAACCTCGCTTCCTGCTAAAAGTATTCTGTAGCCGTGTGTAGCAAGTGTAAATGCCTTGTTCTTCTGCTTATTCTCTCAGCCAAAATCAAACAAATATGCGACTGTTAATAATGTGAGCAATTATGACCCCTCTGTACGTTCGAGAGCCGAAGTAAATTTTGCTTAACCACCTTAATCTTTTGGGTTTTGGAAATAATGCCCTTTCACCTTGTGAATGGAAAATAATCTCCTTAAATTTAAATCAAAGGCAAAACATCAGTTGGTTCGTTATATGTACTTTTAAAATGTAAAAAATATGACCTTCAATTAGTATGGATTATAACATGTACTGATTTCTTATTCAACCAATAGCATTGTATAGAAATTAAAATTTCGTACATATCTTTTTTCTCCTTCAGTTTTTTCTTTTAATATTAAAAGTAGTTTCATGCATTTTTTTTGTAGAGCTTCAAATATTAAAGATGTCTTGATCCATTTTGTTATTTGCGTTTGCTCGTATTGAAATCAACTAGTCATGTAAAATACTGATTTTATTTTCATGTTATTCTTATATATTCTAGTTTTAATTAATTTTAAAACTATTTAATTTATTATAATTTTAAATGTTAATATAGTTTATTGGTGATATGATATTGAACCTTTTTTTAAAACCACCTAAAGTGTTGATTTAATGGGGTTTTCTATTTCAGGCAAAAAAGTACTCCCTCCGTTTCAATTTAGATGAGGTAATTTGAATTGACACAGAGTTTAAGAAAAGAAAAGAAGGTTTTTGAAACTTGTGGTCTTAAAAGCTTAAGGGGTAAAAGTTTTGTGGGGCCATGACATTTGTGTGATTATAAAAGCTTCTCATTATGAGTAAAATGGGTAAAATGAAGAATTTAAAGTTGAATTACTTTCAATTGTAGAATTGTGTCATTCTTTTTTTTTAACGGACTAATAAAGAAAGTGTGTCATCTAAATTGAAACAGAGGGAGTACGATTTAGATATTATGGCGGTTTAGATAAAATTTTACCCATTTCTATAATATTATTGGGTACTTTTTGGTAATTTTTCTTTTGAAACAAAAAATCATATAATAAGTCATCCTAATTAAAGGTCATTTTTAACACTTGAAAATATATGCCAATGACCCAACTCATTTTTGGCCGTTAATTTAGAACCGGGGGGGGGGGGGGTCATTTTCCCATTTAAAAGGTGAAAGGGTTTATTTTCAAATTTAAGAAATTAGGAGGTTAAAATGTGTAAGAGTTGCCTTGGAACAACTGTAAAATTATCTCCACGTGTGACCTATAGTTTATGAGTTTGAACTGTGAACAATTAATGCTTGCATTAAGGTAGACTGTCTATATCACACTATTTGGGATGTGACACTTCCCTGGATCCTGCGAGAATACGGGATGCTTTGTGCACCACACTACCTTTTTAAAGGTTAAAGTGAAATCTACTCGAAGTGTAAGCTTTTTATTTGGGATTTTGTCATAGTGTGGCAACGTACCCACTTAACTAGCAGAAAAGGCCCTAGTTATAAATATTGGCATCACGCAACCAATAAATATATATTGCAATAATAATGTGTATATTTAAATATATATCACAATTTTAATTTTCCTCTGTGTAATATTAAAATGTATATTAAAATTTTATTTTTATTCTTTTTTATCTAAAATATAAAATTATAAATATAGTTGTTTAAAATTTATTATTATCTCTGTATCAATATATGTCACAATAAAAAAATTACATTATTTGTATATCATAGTGTATAACATATCAAACAATGTGTATACCAAAATGTATATTAAAAGTTTATTTTTCTTCTTTGTGTATATCAATTTTTTTTCTTTGTATATCAAAATGTATATTAGAAATTTAATGTTTTCTTTATATATCTCAACGTATATCAAAAAAAAAAAACTTTGTGCGTTTTTTAAGCATCTTTGTACGTTCCAATGTATAACACATTGTTTTTGTGATATACACAAAAATATATGCTAGAGATACATTGATATACAAGATTAAAATCAAAACTATTTTTTTTAATTTTTTAAAAAAGGCAGAATGAACTAAATGGCACCTGTACTTATGCCACTTTGTCATAACGGTCCCCAAACTTAAAAGTTTGCCAATTAAACACTTACACTCATTCAAACCGTGAATAATAAACGCTTATGAAAGGAGGCTGCCAGTGTGTGTAATACAAACGCCTATATGTTGGACGCCACGTCAATAAAATTAGACCATGTAGGATCCAAGTCACTTATTATGGCCACATCGGAAAATAAAACAGGAAAGGATTATTTACCCCCCCCCCCCCAAAAAAAAAAAACTCAAATTTTTCCCTCATTTTACAATTACCCGCGTAGTTGGGGCTTAGAAAGTATCGAACAACAGTGAGTCTCTCCCCTCTTCTCCGTCATCGTTGCCGAGATTTTCATCATCGCAGTTAATATCAAAATTTGTGGGGGTAAGTTTCTTCACCTATTCTTCATATTTTGTCTTTATTGATCTTCATTTCTCTCAATATATGGGGCTTTTGCTCTGTTTAGGGTTTTTAGGGGAAGGCTGGGTTAGGTCATAATTGATATTTAATTTTTCTCAATATATAGAGCTTTTGCTGTATTTCGTTATATGTTGGAGTGAAAACCCTTTTTAATGTAGTGTCATGCATATTATTCCGTTTAGTTTTTTTTTTTTTTTGGTCAAAACAGAATTTCATCTTAGGTTTATGCATTTTTTTTGTGAAGTTTGTTGGGTCTCCTTCTTGTTAGTGATCCACCAGAGTATTTTTGAATATTATAGGGTATTGTGGGGACGAAAAAGAAATCTTGGAAGCTTTTTTACTTAAGAAATCTGTCCTTTTTGTTGGTTTGTTTATGGAGTTGTGTAAAGGTGTAACTTTTGATAACAAATAGTCATTGATAACACTGCTTTTTTTATTACTTTGCACGTATGAGAAGAAAATGGCTTCAAGCCTAATTAACCTACAAATCTACCACAGTGGTAATTTTGTATCGGACCCTGACCTAAGGTATGCAAATGGACTACCTTGTCCTCAATTAGCTACAGTTGATGTTGATGAGCTGCATATTATGTTGTTTCACAAGTTTGCTAGGGACTTAGGATTTTTAGAAGTTGATTTGTTTGGATGCAAAGTTAACAAAAGGGGTGGCTATTACGTTTTAAAAACAGATGTTGATGTGTTAAAGTTTCTTAATACATTGAAAGGTAGTGACTTTGTTGATGTTTGTATTGTCCATAAAATTAGTGATCATATTCTTGTTGAGGATATAACTGAACTAGACCCCACTATACAAACACATGGGCATGACATTGGGTTAAATGCTAGGGCTGATGTGTCACCTCCCAACAATGATATAAATAGGACTGAAAATGATAAAGATAAGGGTAAAGGGATAGATATAAATAGAGAGATAGAAGAATCAGATGAAGGTGAAGGTAATAACTTCTCATCCTATCACTTTCAAACATCATAATCTGATTTTGATGAGGACTTTGATGATTCTAAAGGGTCTGATTCACTGTTTGAGATAGATGAGAACATTAAAGAGTGTAGTGATTTGGAAGATGACTTAGCTGAAATTAGACAGTCTAAAATCAACAAAAAGAAGGATGCCCAAGTAAATATAGATGAGATACCATCTGGTCCAGTTGGTATAGATTCTGATTTTGAAGATATGCATAAGAACAAAAGGGGAAAATATGAAGGAAAACTAGGAGGGGATGACCAGTATTTTGATAGCTTAGATCCAGGTAGTGAGTATAGTGATGATAAAAGAGAACTTGTTGGCACTGATAAAGTAAGGGACGCACCATCTAGGAATCCAAGTAAGAAGGTCTACTTTGACACAAGTTGCAAAAAAATATTATTTGAACTATATATGATATTTGAGAATGTTGTACAGTTTAGGGGGGCATTGCATACCTATTTTATTCAAAAAGGTGTGAATCTTAAGTTGAAACCTAATGAGAGGGAAAAGGTTAGGGCAAACTGCACAAAGAAAGGTTGTCCGTGGCATATCCTTGACATCATAGAAGGTAGCACCAGAAATTTTAGGGTGATTACATACTACCCTGTCCATAAATGCTTTAAGAATACAAGGAACAAGATGTGTAACCACCATAGATTGCAAAGAACTTCAAAGACAGAATAATTAGTGAGCCTCAAATTAAGCTTCATCAAATTCAAGCCTTAATTAGGAAAGCATATGGTCTGTATGTGAGTAAAACTTCTTGCAGAAGAGCAAAAATGATAGCTATGAAGGAGAATATGGGTGATTACAAGAAAGAATTTGCTAGGCTTCATGATTATGCAGAAATGCTAAAGTCTACTAATCCTGGAACTACTATAGTGATAAGGACATCTAAAAATGCAGAACCTGGCAAGGAGGTGTTTATGGGCATTTATGTCTGTCTTGAAGCATTAAAAACTGGATGGTTAAAAGGGTGCAGAAACATAATTGGCTTTGATGGTGCATTCCTAAAGGGAACATGTAAAGGTGAACTGCTTTCCTGCATTTCCAAGGATGAAAATAATCAAATGCACCATGTGGCTTGGGCAATAGTTGAAAAGGAATCAAAGGATACATGGTCTTGGTTTATCAAATGTCTTAAGCATGATCTGAACTTGACAGAATCTGAAGGAAAAGGGCTGACAGTCATGTCTGATATGTAGGAGGTATGGTTTCTAATACTTTGTCTTTAAAGTGTAATTATTTTCATTTATGTTTAAGTTATAACAATATAATATTGTTGATTATAGGGTATTCATCTAGCCATAACTCAGTTATTGCCAAATGCTGAGATGAGGTGGTGTGCTAGATATATTTGGACTAATTGAAAGCAAACTTGGCCTCGTGAGGAAAGGAGAAAAAAATTCTGGCAGTATGCAAGAGCTACATTTGAAGTTTACTTTAGCAAGAAGTTGGATGAAATGGTCCAGCTAGGGGGAAATATCGTTCAAGACTTACTGAAATACAACAAGGAGACATGGTGTAGGGCATACTTCAAAGAACATAGTAAGTGTGATGTAGTGGAGAACAACATATGTGAGACATTCAATAGTTGGATATTGGTAGCTAAGCACAAATCTATCATTACTATGTTAGAGGAAATTAGAATCAAGTATATGGAGAGAATAGCATGAGAGAGTTTTCTGGAAAATGGGTAGGTGGTATATCACCCATGGCTATGGAAATACTTAGAGAGAATGCTCAAAGGGCAGCCAAATGTGAAGTCAAATTTAATGGTGAAACAGGGTATGAGATCCAGGATGGACCATATAAACATGTTGTTGACTTTAGGAGGTGTTCCTGTACTTGTAGATCATGGCAACTCAAAGGAATTCCACGTGCACATGCAATTACATCAATGCATTATAAGAACTATGAGGTTGAGCCATATGTTGACCATTGGTATAGGAAGGACACCTACCTTAAGGCATACAACATATTCATTCAACCTTTAACTAGTATGAATTTGTGGCCAAAAAGCACACTGCCAGCTATTGAGCCACCTGTTATAACTGCAATGCCAGGAAGGCAAAAGAAAAAAAGGTGAAAAGCTGCTGATGAACCAAAGAAGAAGTTTGGGAAGGGTACAATGATAGAGAGACAAATGAGATATTCTTTGTGCAAGACTCTTGGACATAACAAGAAAAGATGTCCATTAGCAGTAAGTATTAATGTTCTTCGTGGTCATTATCAGATGAATTCAATTACTAGTGTTTGTTTTGTTATGTGTATGCAGAGAAATCAAGGGGGAAGGGCTGGGACTAGTTCAGTTGGAGGTGAAACTGCTGAAAATGGTTCATCAACAGCATCAGGTGGAAGGGCTGGAACTAGTGGAAGTGCATCAGTAGCAGCATCAGTAGCTTCAAATATGGAAAATAGCACCTTCACTCAACCAATCACTGATCCAAACACACAACAATCAACTAATATTGCTGGAGGTCCAAAAGGGAAGACCAATGAGCCTAGAAGAGGTGGTGCAAATGCAGGGTCTAAGAGACTAAAGGCAGCAGGATATGGTGTGCTATTTGATTCAAGTGGCACTGTGATACAGAGGGTAAATATTTTCACTTAATTACACAATCAACATATATAGTTTACTAGATAATCCCTCACTCACAACCTTTTATCTTTGTACAGTCTAGAACTACTGACAGAGTAGTACATAATCCTTCTACACTCATAAGTTCCGCCCCTACCAACATTGAACATAGGTTCAAACCCCCAGGCTAATGTGGAAGGTCGAGCTGCAATTACACAAAGGCAGCTGCAAGAACAGAGTTACAGAAGGGCAAACTCTGTTACAACCACTCAACCCACAATAATGACACAATCCACACCAAGCAACCAAGCCACAACAGATATTAATTGAAGTGCTCAACTGATATTTTGAAGACTTAATCATGGATGTATTTGTTGACTGCCTGTGGTAGACAATATTTTGTAAAGCTACTTCATTATGTATGTTTTTGTTGACTGCCTATCGTAGGCAATATTTTGTAAAGCAATTTTCTTATTTTGGATGTTTTATTAACTGCCTATAACATGTCATGATATTAGTAGTTCTTGTACTTGCTGCCGTAATGGAACCTTTGTCAATATATTCCATGAACAAAATTTTACATCAACACAAAATATGTAGCTTAAACCCAGAAAATAAGAAAGTACACTATCAATCTTGAACACATAACATAAGAGATAACATTAGAACAACTACAACCGCAATTAAATAGCAGCAACTCTGAACATCGACCTTCCTTGTCTTCTCTGACAATGGCATCGATCACTCTTCTTAATAAGATCCGCAAGAAGAGTCTTGTAGTGTTCTTCCTCAATCGCAGGATCAACCCATCGGAAAAAGTCACAACTTTCACCAATCTCATATCTTCGGCAGCCTAGGAACCTTCTTCCAGGATTGGTGGATGTTCGTGATATTTTAAGATCTGCAGCAAGTCCACAATAACACAAAGATTCCTTCTTCATTGCTAAATGAGAAGACGCGACAGTAGTTTATTTCTTGCCGGAGAAGAAGAAAATAATCGACTTTCAAAAGAAAAGGAGATGGAAAAAATTTATGGGCAATGAAGAATCCCAGCAAAAAAATTTATTTTGATAGAAATCAGCTTCTATAATGTTCAACAATGGAGAATAAGGTAGAAAGAAGAAGATGGTTGTTAAATAGGCCACATTATTACCGTTAGGGCTTTTTAAACTGCCTTCACACCCCTTACAGGCGTGTGAATCATGCACTAAAGCCAAATATGATACATAGGATCAGTCACATAGGACAAGCGTTTATTATTCACGGTTTGAATGAGTGTAAGTGTTCAATTGGCAAACTTCAAAGTTTGGGGATCGGCATGACAAAGTGGCTCAAGTATAAGTGCCATTTAGGCCATTCTGCCAAAAAAAAAAAGAAGATATCAAACGGAATTCAACACAGTTGCACTACGGAATTCAACATAGCTGCACTCGCCACTCGGCAACCCAAAAATTAGGTTTAGCAAGGAGATATCTATATTTATCTATCTATATACTATATTAATAGCACGAACGCCCTTAGCGAAATGTCGTTCGACTTTTTTACCCTTTTAAAATAGATTTCACATTGGATAAAATTGTAATTATAATTTAATTATTTTTCTAATATTTAGAACTGTAAATTAATTATTCTTTTCCGTAAAATATCCTAATATTTAGGAATATGATATTGAGTTAGAGTTAGATTTTACTTAGATAATTTTTCTATATTTAGTGTAACTATTTTTCTTACATATAACTCTTCCATGTTTCCAAGTTTGTACACGTTAGGAATTGTAATGAATTGCAAAGTTTTTGTCTTCGTGCATGTTTTCAAATTCTAATTCTTTGTCCATTCCTTTTTTGGACCATGTGAGTAGCAAAAATTCTATTTTTTCATATGTAGATAAAGTGTTTAAGGTGACTTGTACATTTTTTATGCTTAGCATAAGCACTTTAAGATGGTGTTTGGCTAAGCTTATAAGTTGGTCAAACTGGCTTATAAGCATCTTTTAGTTTATCTACGCGTTTGATAAATATTCAAAGTACTTATAAACTAAGTGCTTATAAGCTAAAATCAGCCATAATTCATAAGTTGGTCACCTCCAACTTATGGCTTTTCAGCTTATAAGCACTTTTAGTTTGACCAACATTTTTACTAGTTTATCCTTAATAATATTTTCTAATTCACAAAATACTTTTCCCAAAATAAATTTCTTGACTTTCTCTTCATTCCATATTCGTTATTAATTCTTTTCTTTACAAAAAATTTTTTAATTTATAATCTTTTAAAAAAAATTCAATGGTATTTTAGTCATTTTAACAAAAGAATAGCTTATCAACAATTTTTAATCAAACACATCAATTATTTATTATCAGTTTCAGCACTTCTATCCAAACACATAAATACTTATTTTAAAAATCAGTTTAAGCATTTAAAAATACTTTTCAGCACTACAAGCTTATCATCTATATACGATCAGCTAATCCAAATGGGCTCTAATTAATAATGATAGATAACACGTACATCATCTTATATATTAAATATCATTGTCAATAATTATTTTATTTAAAATTCAAAAAATTAAGTGAAAGTTTTGTTATAATAGGAACTCTTAATATTTAGAATTCAAAATTGAATAATATTTTAATTCATATTAATTTTTTACTTGAATTGCATAAAATAACTATAACTCCTTAGTTTAATTCATGTTCAAATAAGAAAAATTGAAATTTTAATTTCAAATTCCTATTTTATCAAGATCTAATAGCAACTAGATAATGTATATGAACGAACAAAGTTACACCGGTTTTGACAATATTGTTTTGAATTAAGGAGTAATCAAAATATCAAGGTATATTTTCTTTTACTTCTAATGATAAATTCAAATAAAATTACAATATTGTCAATTCAAACGAGAGAAATGAGTTTGAATATAATGATAAACAAGTAAATGAAAAATGATAAAGTCCACAAAGAATAAGTAAGAACTATTTATTACTAAAATTGATAATATCAGTCTGTGCTCCTTTTATATTCAATGATATTTTAGGTTCTCAAACTTTGTGTCTTTTGCTTTGTAAATATATACGACTTTTAAATCTCTAGATGTTACTGACATTAGTGCTAAAAATATTTCAAAATTCATAATTATATTAGTTAATAACCAAAAATACAAAAGGGATATTGCATTTTTTAAAGAAAAAAACAACACTGCTTTTGAAACCTTGATTTGAAGAAATACTTGAGGAAAAAGTATGTGTTGTATATTAAGATGAAGCAAGGGAAAATATATAATTATATTCCGACAAATAACATTTGTATATGATTATATAACAATTAACGGTTGAAAAATATCCTTTTTGGAAGTTGGCTTTCAATTATTCTTCACTTTCATGCGCCTAAAGGAGAGAGTATATATCCACGCTCTTTAACACATCGACGTCCAGAGTGTATCAATTATCAAATAGCTAATTTCAGAGGGTAGCTAAAACTACAAATTGTTTAGGAATTTTTTTTAACATACGCTCCATATTTTTTGCTAAGTAGCAAGTCCTTTTAGAATCCATTAATAATAAATAACTTCATTACAATCTTAACCTTCTACTTCTATAAAAATATATATAAATGGTTATGTGCCTGGATAGAAAAAGAAAGCTCACTCCAAAACAAAAAAGAGTTAATATAAAATATAGCGATTGAATAATACCTTTTGCGATAATAATTTAATATTTTGTTAGATTTAATTCTATAACTCAAACACAAATTTTAATATAATATTAATGTAACTTTATAATTTTATATTCATTGAGTTAAGGTACACGCGCAACGCGCGTATCCTAAAACTAGTATAAATCAAATCAACAAAAGTGGTCTTTTCGAGCTCTTTTTTTTTCCTTCAATTTTTTGGTTTTCTCACAACGCGAGGGCTTGTGAAAAAACTCATTCGAAACCTTCAGTAATTGGGAAAATTTTGAAAAAGATAAAGAAAATGGAACGTGGTCTCTTGAATATAACGACTCAATCGGTCATTTTGACTGTTAGAATCTCGTTCCCCTAAATAAGACTCCCCTTATGTGCTTTTACTAATTTATGACTTGTGGAGATGGTTGGTTTCTGGATTTGAAAGTGTTCGGGTTGAAATCAGAGCACTTGGTTCCTTAGTTGGCTTTAAAAAGGATGAGTTTGACTTCGGATAACATTTTTAGAAAAGGACCTCAGAATCGAGATTTGATGATTCCAATAGGTTTGTATGATAATTTTGGACTTGGGTGTATGTTCAGATCGGGTTTTAGATGACCCGGGAACGTTTCAGCGCCTATTGTAGAAGCTGGTATTTTGGAAGAATTTCATAAATTTGGGTTGAAGTGTATTTTAATGTTATCAATGTCCGTTTGGGATTTCGAGCCTGGAAATAGCTTAGTGTGATGATTCTGGTCTTAGGAGCGCATCCGAATGTTAATTTGGAGGTCCGTAGGTCATTTCTGAGTCATTCGGCGAAAGTTAGAAATTTGAAGTTTTTAAGAAGTTTGACGGGGAGTGGACTTTTTGATATCGAGTTCGGATTCCAATTTCGGAAGTTGGAGTAGGTTCGTATGGTGATTTAAGATTTGCACGCAAAATTTGGTGTCAAACCGAGTAGTTTAAGTATGTTTCAGCGCGTTCGGAGTAAGTTTGAAGAATTTGAAAATTTTAAGTTGAATCAATTTGGTTTGAGGTATGATTTGTGGTTTTAATATTGTCTGATGTGATTTGAGGCCTCGAGCAAGTTTGTGTTAGGTTATGGGAGTGGTTGGTGTGATTAAACGGGGGCCTCGGGTGTGTTTCGGGTTGGTTTCAGATCGAATTTGGATAAAAAGTTGTTGTTGGTTTGCTGGTTCTGGTTTTGTTCTTCGCGAACGCGAAGGGAGTCCCGCGTTCGCGAAGAAGGAAAATGGTGGCTTCTATCTTATGCTATGCGAACGCAAAGAAGGGCTCGTGAATGCGGAGGAGTGCTTGATGAACCTACGCAAACGCGGTGGGCCAGTCACGAACGCATAGAAGGAAATAGAGGAGTTGGGCCTGAGGTCGTTGGCCTTCGCGAACGCGAAGAACAATTTTGGGGCAGGGCATTTGGCCTTCGCGAACGCGAGACATTGGTCGCGAACGCGAAGAAGGGGCGACAATGCTGGGCAGTGAGTTGTTTTAAACGGGATTTTGGCCATTTTAACTTCATTTCCGTCATGGGAGCCGATCTTGGAGCGATTTTGGAGCTCTATCTTCATCATCTATGTCAAGGTAAGTGATTACCACCTATTGCAAGTTTAATACTTAGATTATATATGGATTTAGACATGAAAATTTGTAGAGATTTGGGATTTTGAAGAAAAACCTAGAAATTAGTATTTTTGTATTTTAACAACGAAAATGGTTATGGAATTAGATAGAAATTGTATATTTGAGTTCTTGAGATTATGAGTAACGTTTTCCTCCAAAAATTTCCAGAATCCGGGCACGTAGGCCCGGGGTAAATTTTAGAAATTTACCATTTTGGATAGGGTAATTTATTTAATAGTCTAATTTCGAATTTTTGAATATGTATTAATTATTTTTTTATAACATTTGGATAGTTTCGGATTTTTCGGCACCAAATTGAGATTTTTCGCGATATTTGTGATCGGGAAGTGGGCTTTGAGACAAGGTAAGTCTCTTGTCTAACCTTGTAAGAGGGAATTTACCACATAGGTAATTTAAATTAATAACTGTTGCTAATTGTATGGGCTACGTATGCACGAGGTGACGAGAGTCCGTGCGTAGATACTAATATTGCTATAGTCCGGGTAGTTTAGGACTCAAATCATGAATTACTTATGATAATTGTATCCTTATTTAATTAAAGTAATAGAATTATATTGCAAATTGTTAGAGGAAATGGTAAAAGATTGAAATCTCACATACTTGAAATTTTGTTCAGAATATTTAACTGTTGTAGAAATTTATACATTCTCCTGCGTTAAATCTCAAAAATGTATATATATATATATATATATATATATATATATATATATATATATATATATATATTCTCATTCTGGAGCTTCATAAGAAAATGTCTTCATTTCTTGTGGAACGGGCCGAACGCCTCGGTAGTATAGATGCATCTATGGATCGCGTCGCACGTCCCTCGGCAGTGTACACGACACTTTGGATCGAGCCGAATGACCTCGGCAGACATCGTACCTAATAATAATAATTACACGATATCTTGATATTTTATTGCAGCTTGTGAAGCAAATTGATAAATGGAAAATTATTAAAATTTAATGAATTAATTATTTCTGCATATATATATATATATATATATATATATATATATATATATATATATATATATATTCTCATTCTGGAGGTTCATAAGAAAATGTCTTCATTTCTTGTGGAACGGGCCGAACGCCTCGGCAGTATAGATGCATCTATATATATATATATATATATATATATATATATATATATATATATATATATATATATATATATGTATATTATCATTCTGGAGGTTCATAAGAAAATGTCTTCATTTCTTGTGGAACGGGCCGAACGCCTCGGCAGTATAGATGCATCTATGGATCGCGTCGCACATCCCTCGGCAGTGTACACGACACTTTGGATCGAGCCGAATGACCTCGGCAGACATCGTACCTAATAATAATAATTACACGATACCTTGATATTTTATTGCAGCTTGTGAAGCAAATTGATAAATGGAAAATTATTGAAATTTAATGAATTAATTATTTCTGCTGGTTAAGGAACATTATAATCATTTCTATAAATCATGTTGATTTAAATATTTCCATTTTTAATATTATTGACCCTTAGTGAGTGTCAAAGTCGACCTCTCGTCACTACTTCTTCGAGGTTAGGCTTGATATTTAATGGGTACACGTTGTTTACGTACTCATGCTACACTTGCTGCATATTTTTGTGCAGGTACATATATGTCTAGCGGCCTTGTGGGCGCATAGGTGTGGTTAAAATGCGGGGACTTAGGTAAGCTGTATTCTATATTACGATCCGCAGACAACATAGTCTCCTTCCGAGTTATTTATATTTTCCTGTCTAATTTATATTCCAGACAGATGCTGTATTTTATTTTACTCTCTAGTTAATGCTCATGAACTTGTGACACCGGAGTTTGGGAGTGGTTATGGGTTGTTTAGTAATTTTAGTTGCAAAAATATTTATCACTTACTCTATGGGTTCTATCTTTACTATTTAATTGAGGAAAAATTTCGATTCAAAAATACTAAATTGAGTAACTAAATTAATTAGTCAAGGTTAGCTGGCCTGATAGCGGTGTTAGGCACTATCACGACCTTCAATGGATTTTAGGTCGTGACATTGAACGGACTAAACAAAGACTCATAGAGTATAATTTAAAGAGTGCAAACTTAAATTGATGAAAGAAAATGAATTATGGTCTGACCAAATATGTAATGGAATATATCTAGCACAATGAGAGAGAACAATAGGGAAGTAGTAAGTTTTTTGGGATTTGGCTATACAATATCATTTTTTTTGAGTTACTTTTGTGGGACGTAATATAAGGTCAAAAATTTGTTAATTCTTATTATATATTGTCGCCCGATATCAATTTCTCTTTTTATTTTAGGGAAAGGGTAAAAAATATTCCTCTACTATGCAAAAAGGATCATAAATGTCCTTCGTTATGTCCGTCCATTATTACCATTATAAAATTGGTGCAAAAATATCCTCACCCAAATATCCTCCTCCATGACCAACACCATCCAACGTGCCCTGACATGGTATGCCACGTCACTGACCCAATCCTATTTTAACCCTCTCACCCAGTTCTTCCACCCCTACCTCCCCTTCACCCAACCACTCACAACCCAAATCATTGTTTTCCCACAATAATTTTTATTGGAGATAGAGAAGTATAAGAATGTATCAAATTGTGTGTCCTCCAAGATTACAAAACAAAAGATCTAATGTATGAGTGTACAAGAAATGAAATCTCATCGCTCTCGAAAACAAAATATTGCCTCAAGACATGATTGGTTTTGGATAGAATGCTTTTGCTCTAAGTATTCAAAAAAAAAAAAGGAATCCCCAACGTTATAATCATTGTTTCTAGTTTCTTCTTTGTCAATTGATGAAAAATATAACTTTTGTTTATTGATTTCTCTACGGCCATCTTCAAAATTAGCCATTTACGCATGTTCTTAAACAAAGCAAAATTAAGGTAGAACAAGGTGTATACGGTTAAAATCGAGCCTACCCAATTTTTTTATCTGACGAGACCGAGGAACTGCATCGAAGGTCGGCCCCGTAGTGGATCAGACCAAGGTACGAGGATAAGGTACCAAGTTCGGGATTCGAGGTACCTGTCGAGATCGAGGACAGCAGCGATCGAGACCGAATGAGACAGACATCGGGCAAGATCAAAAATAACATAATAATGGAAATGCGAAATATCCGTGATTGGTCAAAAATCATGGCGAAAATCTCGGAACGAATAAAATTAGGAATGGTTAATTAGCTAATCATGGAATTTCCTTCTGTAATTAGAGTTATACCATAAGTAGAATTCCTTTACTATATAAAGGGGAGTATTAACCATTTGTAAGATACAATGTTCTCACATAAAAAAGCCACTCTCTCTTTAGCTTATACTCTCTTGTTCATCAGCTTGCTTTATTTTTAACTATTTTGGTATTAATCAGTTCGAGGGCACCCTAGCTCGAGGGTTGAATTCCATTTCAACACTTGTTCGCTGTACTTTATAGTTCATTTCTGTCATTAATCTTCATATTTATCAATTTGTATTAAGTGAAATTACGTATCTTTAGAACCTCATTATAAGTTTAATTGTTATCCAATTTTAAGGATAAACAGTTTGGCGCCCACCGTGGGGCCAAGGATAATAGTGATTGCTTAATACTGATTCCGATAACACACACTGTTTTACACTTGTTCTCGTAAGAATCTTTGTTTTCAGGATAAACATGTCAAACTCGCAAGTAACGCCTACACATGGTGACAACAGCCTCAAATTTCACGAGAAAAATGACAATATAGTCGCCCCAGGAATTGAGGTGCTTCGGGCTAACTTCGAGGGAGCACCAATTGCAAATCCCGTCGATGTCAGTTCACATGTCGCCCTAAATGCAAATTTGGGCGTGGATCCCGAAGGTAGCGTACGCAGGGAAGTTCGATCAGGTAGTCGAGGTACGCAGGACAGAGAAGATAGTTAGCCTCCAATTGATATTAGAAATGTTACATGCTCAACAGGCCGCTATAGCACAACTACAAAATCAGTACCGAACACCGAGTAGGATCGAACCAGAAGTCGTCCACAGGACCGTACCTGTGCCGGAAAGGTCGAATGCCAACGAATCGAGGACTGACCCCGTCGTTATAAAAATACTCGAGGAGCTCACTAAACGGATTGAATCGGGAGAAAAGAAAATCGAGGCAAATAACAAGAAAGTAGAGACATACAACTCCCGGGGTGACCAAATATTGGGGGCACCGCTGATTCTAAAGGGTATGGATTCAAAGAAATTCATACAGAAGCCTTTCCCTCTAAGTGCGGCTCCGAAACCCATTCCAAAAAAATTCCGAATGCCAGAAATTCCTAAGTATAATGGGACCACTGACCCTAATGAGCATGTCACTTCTTATACATACGCAATAGAAGGGAATGACTTGGAAGACGATGAGATTGAATCTATTTTACTGAAGAAATTTGGAGAAACCTTGTCGAAACGAGCAATGATATGGTAAAATAATTTGCCGCCTAATTCTATCGATTCTTTTGCCATGCTTACATACTCCTTTATAAAGGCACATGCCGGAGCAATAAAGGTTGCAACTAGGAAGTCGGACCTCTTCAAGGTGAAACAAAAAGACAACGAAATATTGAGGGAATTTGTATCTCGATTCCAGACGGAACGCATGGAACTACCACTGGTCACAGACGATTGTGTTATTCAAGCCTTTACTCAGGGTTTGAACGAACGAAGTTCGGTGGCATCACGACAGCTAAAGCAGAATTTAATTGAATATCCAGGGGTAACCTGGGCTGATGTACATAATCGATACCAGTCAAAGATCAAGGTCGAGGATGATCAATTGGGGACCCCTTCCGGTTTCGTTTATCCAAACAGACCCTTCGGCAAAACTCAAAGGGATATCGACAGAGAACCCCGGTCGAACAGAGATCAGTATCAACCATACAACGCAGATCATAGAAACGGCGGCCCAGGAAGCAATCCCACCCGAAATGATCGAATGAACGATCGAGGACAGAGCTCTCGAGGGCTTATGAGCAAAAGCGGCTTCGATAAATATGTCGATACCACATAAGCACCACGATTATCAGAATACAACTTCAGCATTGACGCATCAGGTATTGTGTCAACCATTGGGAGAATCAAAGATACTAGATGGCCCAGACCCCTACAAACTGATCCATCCCAAAGAAATCCCAATCAAATATGCAAATACCATGGTACACATGGTCATAGAACCGAAGACTGCAGACAACTAAGGGAGGAGGTGGACCGTATATTCAACGAGGGTCACCTTCGAGAATTCTTGAGCGACCGAGCTAAAAACCATTTTAGAGTCAGGGATGCAAACAGGAAAAACTAGCTAGAAGAACCATATCACGTGATTCACATGATCGTTAGTGGGGTCGATATTCCACAAAGGCCCGTGTTCAAACGCACTAAAGTATCAATCACTAGGGAAAAACAAACTCGAGACTATGTGCCAAAAGGCATTTTATCATTCAATGATGAGGAAGCAGAAGGGATCTCACAACCCCACAATGATGCTCTAGTAATCTCTATCCTTATCAATAAAATTCAGGTTAATTGTGTTTTAATTGATCCAGGAAGCTCGGCCAATATTATTCGATCGAGGGTCGTGGAGCAACTCGGCCTACAAGATCAGATCGTACCCGCGGCTCGGATTCTCAATGGCTTCAACATGGCGAGGGAAACAACTAAAGGTGAAGTCATCTTACTAGTAAATGTAGCCGGAACTATTCAAGAAACAAAGTTCCATATGATCGGCCTAATTCAAGAGCCTAAATGGCCATTTTATTTCTGAGTTCGAGAAATCATCCTTACTCAATTAAAACTTAAGAGTCATCCTACTCCGAGTTCGAGCAAGTACTCACTCGATTAAAACTACACTAGTCCGGCTTCGATCAAGTTGCCTAAGCCTCGAGCTTATGAGCAAATTTTTCATAAAGTATGAATGAAATATAAAAAAAGATATTTTATATATACGAAGATATTTACGAGGACCGATCAGGGTCCCGCACAAAAAATCAAAAAAGAAAAAGCCTAAGATTCCTAATTTTCCTCAAGGGCAGCTTCTTCTCCATCGAGGTCCTCCCCATTCTCGGATCCGCTCTTGCTGCCATAATCATCATCATCATCGGAAAAGGCCAGTGCTCCAGCATCAGCTTCATGCTCTCTAGCCTTTATTATCTCGTCGGTAAGATCGAAATCTCGAGCGTGGATCTCCTCGAGGGTTTCCCTCCGAGATTGGCATTTGGCGAGTTCAGCAATCCAATATGCTCGAGTTTGAGCGGTCTCAACTACCTCTCTCGCTTGGACTCGAGCGGCTTCAGCTCGGTAGACGGCCATGATCGCAATTGCCTCATCCTTTGCCTTTTCGGCTTCAGATTTGGCCTTTGCAAATTCGAAAGCCAACCAAGCCTCGAGCTCCTCTATTTTCTTTGCTTGAGCCGAGCTCTTCTCCTTCATGCCTCGAAGCTAACTTTCGACCGATGACAATTGGGCTTGAGCAGTCTCTTTTTCAGCAGCAAAGAGGTCTATATTTTCTTTCCACCCCAATGTCTCCGCCTTCATCATGTTGACCTCCTCGTGGAACTGCTCGATCCTCTCGACCTTCTGTTGCAGATGTGAGATTGAAATGTTAGCCACCATTCCCGAATCGAGCCCATGATCTTTTAAGATTTTCATTACTTGCTCGATCAAGTCGGTCTTATCTTTGTGAGTCGTGGCCAACTCGGCTCGGTGGTCCTTGATCTTTTCTTCTTTTTGCCCACCGAGAAGGTTGAGGGCATTCCTCTCCTCGGTAAGCCTTTGAATGTCGGCCTCGTATCGACTCAGCTCAGCTCGAGACAAAGAAAATGCTTCCCGATGAAGTGTTGAGGCCTACAGAGAAAGAAGAAAAGAAGTTAGACATGAAGAGAAAATGAACACAAAGGTAATACCAAAAAAGGAAGTTAAGGCTTACCCGATTCAGAGCTTGCTGCGCTTCGTTAAAAAGGCTCAATGCCTCGCCCGAGTCCTTTCTCGAGACCTCCAAGTCGCTCAGGCCGGTAGCATCTTCAACCCCAGTAAAGTAATCACGGAAGGGGTCCTCCCTTCCGTGGACTCCTTCGATGGAGGGGATCTTCAAGGCCCGAGCCTCTTGAATCATCTCCTCAGAAAATGAGGGGAGCAGCGGGGAGCCTCCAATTTCTATTGCCCCAAGTGGATCACTTGGGGTGTTCTCTTATCCACTTGGGGCGTTCTCTTCATCTCGAGGGGCCTCGAGACCAGCCCCTACAGTTGTACCCACCGTTGGCTCATTATGGTGGGAGGCATCTTCAATCCTTGATGACTCGGGGACTTCGCCAAAATCTCTTCCCGAGACCCCCTCATCTCGAGATGGAGTCTCTGCAGCCTTCACCGATTCAGTGGCCTTTGGTGCCTCAGTGCTCATTCCCACCCGGGCTACTAGCCCGGAGTCGTCCTTTTCCTCTTCTTCGTCTTCCTCCCTTAGACGCCGAACAGAGTCTTCGGTCAGAAGGATGATGTTTATCTTCGGCTTACGAACCTTCTTTTTCTTAGGTTATGGATCCTCGGAGGTTGAGGTCTTTTTCCTCTTTTTGTCCTTCACCGGTTTCGGTGCAAGGATCGAAGTCTCCTCCTCACCAAATAGGGGTCTCATGACAACATCTTTGCCAAGGCCTGTATGAAAGGAAATTAAGTAAGAAATGCTTTAACAAAATCATCAAAGACATGGAAAAGGGGCTTACCATGAGTCTTGGCCTCCCATCGACCCTTTGATAAATCGCGCCATGAGCGCTCTACGTATGTAGAGGTCGAGGCTAGGTTTCAAACCCAGCCCTCGAAGTCGAGAATCGCATGGGGCATCCAAGCGACCGCTATATCATGGAAAAAGACATCGATGAAAAAAGACAAAGGACCAAATAATACATGGAAGCTAACAGTGAGATGGTACTTACGATTCATGTTCCATTTCTCAGGAAATGGCATCTTCTCAGCTGGGATTAGGTCGGAAGTCCTCACTCGAACGAACCAGCCCATCCAGCCTCGATCATTGTCCTCGTCTATGCTCGAGAACAACACTTTGGTAGCCCAACGTTGAAGTTTTATTAACCTGCCTCGATAGAGGCGTGGGGCTATACAATCTGATAAGGTGATCGAGGGTGAAAGGGAGCCCCTCGATTTTGCTCACGAAGAATCGGAGGAGACTAACAATACACCAAAAGGAAGGATGGATTTGGCTTAAGGTTATACGATATTGATGGCAAAAATCAATAATGACTGGGTCGAGGGGTCCAGTGTGAAAGGGTAAGTGTAAACACTTAGAAACCCTTCCACATGGGTGGTGATATCTTCTTCGGGGGTCGGGATCACCACCTCTTTACCCTCCCAGTTGTAGTCTTTCTTTACCTGCTTAAGGTATCCCTCAGTTATCGAGCATATATACCTCGACACTGGCTCGCATCGACCAGGAATCGACGAGGCTTTATCGATCTTGAAATAGGAGTTTAGCACGCACCCCCCAAGAATACATTCCTCAAGACGGGGTTCCACCGGCGTTTTCCCGCCGGCCGGTTGAAAAGATGAAGCAACTTCTTTTTGTAGTACCGTTTTTGATGTTTTTGCCATTTTTGTGATAGTTTAAAGAAGAGGAAGAAAATAAGACTTAATGTTTGAGAAATGATTAACGTTTGAGAAAGGATTAACAGCAAAACCTGAAGATTTTTAAAAGGGAAGAGCTTAAGAGATGTAAAAGCTTTGGAGATTATAAGGAAGTAAAAGTAAAGTTTGAATCAATGAAGAAGGGGTCTATTTATTGGATTCACGGCGACGGTTCAAAGGCACTAGTGGCCGACCACCAACTGACACTCATTAATGATTTGGGAAACTGTACCGACGGGACGTTTCGGTCACTTCCGTCGCTCACGTCACGAGGATGACATCATGACAGGTCGAGGTAGAAGATCGAAGACTCAATTCGTTTCTTGTCATTACACTCCAACAAATGAGGGAACTATCTGTATACGGTTAAAATTGAGCCCACCCAATGTTTCTATCTGACCGGTACCGGAGAGCTACATCGAAGGTCGGCCCCGTAGTGGATTAGACCAAGATACGAGGACAAGGTACCAAGTTCTGGAATCGAGGTACCTGTCGAGATCGAGGACAACATCGATCGAGACCGAATGAGACAGGCATCAAGTAAGATCGAAGATAACATAATAACGGAAAGGCGAAATATCCGTGATTGGTCAAAAATCATGGCGAAAATCTCGGAACGGATCAAATTAGGAATGGTTAATTAGCTAATCATGGAATTTTCTTCTATAATTAGAGTTATACCATAAGTAGAATTCCTCTACTATATAAAGGGGAGTATTAACCATTTGTAAGATACAATGTTCTCACATAAAAAAGCCAATATAACGCTCTCTCTTTAGCTTATACTCTCTTGTTCATCATCTTGCTTTATTTTTAACTGTTTTGGTATCAATCAGTTCGAGGGCACCCTAGCTCGAGGGTTGAATTCCATTTCAACACTGGTTCACTTTACTTTATAGTTCATTTCTGTCATTAATCTTCATATTTATCAATTTGTATTAAGTGAAATCACGTATCTTTAGAACCTCATTATAAGTTTAATTGTTATCCAATTTTAAGGGTAAACAAAGGTTATAATGTATCAAATCTTGAATGTACCAAGTTTCTTCACTTTAATCTTTACAAATACAAGAAAAGAACATTCCAATTAATTGAACCACGCAATAGTCATTTCCTTTGATTGACTGCAGTATCATAGCTTTTCTAGTTCTACAATCAAAAATGTTAAAACTTGGACCCACATTTGTAGAAACCCACTGTCAGAATGAGGAACATAAGTTTTTTTTCTTGAGGACTTTAGAAACAAACTACCAAATTTTCACTAACCATATAGTAGAATTACAAATAAAAATCAAGAACTATTAGTTAATAAGAATTAAAAAGAAGAACAAAATTATCATGGAAAGAGGGGGAAGAATTAGATATCCATTGGCAACGGACCTCAGGCAGAGGTGATGTGGACGGTGGTGGTTAGGTGAAGGGGAGGTAGTGGTGGAAGAAGTGGGTGACGGGGTTAAAATAGGATTGGGTCACTTCGGTGTTGGTCATGGAGGAGGGATTAACAGAGGGGGGTATTTTTGTATCAATTTTTAATATAATAATGGACCGAAAGTATAACAAAAAATATATGATCTGTTATAAAATAAAAACTGTAAAGTAAAGACAAGTATAGAGAGAAACTGATATATTATTTAAATTTCAAACTTATGTACATAATGAACTGAAAACTCCTCTATTTATAGAAGAAAGGAAGCAGTTGCGAGACTTTTCACGAAGCAGCTGTAAGGCTTTTCTTTAGCTGCTTGTAAGCTGTCTGCATGAGCTGCTTGCAACCTGCCTGTTTAATAAGAAGCTGCTGCAAATTATTTCATTGAGCTGCTTGCAACCTGCCTGCATCAACTGCTTGTAGATAAACTTCAACAGAGTACTAAATGGATAATCTTCTTCAGGAAGATTATCTATAGCGGAGTAATAAATGAACATTCACAATATAATTATTTTCATAACACTCCCCCTTGGATGTTCATTAAAAGGTATTGTGCCTCGTTAAACCTTACTAGGAAAAATCCAGTAGGAAAAATCCTAATGAAGGAAAAAGAGTACACATATTTAGTAATACGCATTTCTAGCTGCCTCATTAAAAACCTTATAAGGAAAACCCTGTGGGAAAAAACCTTAGTAAGAAAAAAAGAGTACATCGCGTATTTTACTCTCCCTGATGAAAACTTTGTTTCAAATATTGAGTCTCCACATTCCAATATTGTATATTATCTTCTCAAAAGTTAAAGTTGGCAAAGATTTAGTGAACAAATCTGCTGGATTGTCACTTGAACGAATTTGCTGCACAACGATATTACAACTCTTCTCGAGATTATGTGTGAAGAATAACTTTGGTAAAATGTGTTTCGTTCTATCTCCTTTTTATGAATCCTCCATTTAATTGGGCTATGCATGCAATATTGTCTTCGTATAAGATTGTGGGTTTCTTATCACATTCCAACCCATATTTTTCTCGAATAAAATGAATCATTGTTCTCAACTATACGCATTCCCTACTTGCTTCATGAATAACTATTATCTCATCATGATTTGAAGAAGTAGCAACAATAGATTGCTTTGTGAAGTTTCACGATATGATAATACCTCCACATGTAAACGCATACCCGGTTTGAGATCAAGCCTTATGAGGATCAGATAAATAACATGCATCTGCATAACCAACAAGATATGCACTACCTTTGTTAGCATAAAACAAACCCATATCAAGAGTTCCCTTTAAATATCGCAAAATATGCTTAATCCTATTCCAATGTCTCCGTGTAGGAGAAGTTCTATATCTTGCTAGTAAATTAATAGAAAATACTATGTCAGGCCTTGTAGCATTAGCAAGATACATAAGTACACCAATTGTATTGAGATAGGGCGTTTCATGACCAAGGAGTTCCTCATCCTCTTCCAGAGGTCGGAATGGGTCCTTATTCACTTCAAGTGATCGGATAACCATTGGTGTACTCAATGGGTGTGCTTTGTCCATGTAAAAGCGTTTTAAGACCCTTTATGTATAGGCAAATTGATGCATAAAGATCCCGTCTGCTAAATGTTCAATTTGCAGTCCAAGACAAAGCTTTATCTTTCCAAGATTTTTCATCTTAAATTCTTTCTTAAGATATTCAATTGCCTTTTGGAGCTCTTCTAGAGTTCTAAAAAGATTTATGGCATTAACATAAACAGCAAGTATAACAAATTCTGATGTCATTTTCTTTATAAAAATACATGGACAAATAACATCATTTATATAACCTTCTTTCAACAAATATTCACTAAGGCGATTATACCACATGCGCCCAGATTGCTTTAAACCATATAAAGATCTTTGTAATCTGATTGAATACATTTTCCTAGATTTTGAATTTGCTTCAGGCATTTTAAATCTTTCAGGGATCTTCGTATATAATTAATCAAATGAGTCATGTAGGTTACGACTTATATTTAAATGGCATGACATCTTAAGGTGTCTGGACTACAAGTTTGATCCTCACAATCTTTTACAATATTGTACACTATATTGTATAAAATATATCGTCGACGATCATTTCTTATCAGTTCGCAAATGACATAACTTGTTGAAATCTCATCACTTTCTTTATTTTCAGGTACCTGAACTTCTTCTTGAGTTTCATGAAATGTTATGTCGGGGGCTCTTCCAAAGCCTATTTCCTCCTTATTATGATCATTTTGATCATTTGCTCCTATTCTTTTCAAGGATTGTTACCTTTGGAACCGATTGGTCTACCGCGCTTCATGCGTACAGTAAACTCTATCCTTCAGGGACTTTAATTTTAATATAAGCGTTTGCAGCTGAAATATGATATTTAATTTTGGATCAGCAAATGCTTCTGGCATTTGACTTGAATTATCTTCTAAGCGAGAATCATATTAATGATAATTCGATCCATATAGCATATTTTTCAGCTGTTTTATTCCATCCCCCAAATGTTAGAAAAACTAACTCATTTCCCCAATCTTCTTTGGGAAACATATCTTTGTGCATTGTGGTAGAGAAATTAATCATATACCACACATCAAAAGTTATTAGATAGTAAAAATATTTAGTTTCTGATCCTAAACCATTTGTGAGGGGAGGACTTATCATATTTTGTTGGTCTGATGCATACAAGTGTTGTTGTATGCAATTTAGAAAATCTTAGACCAACACATGAGGCTTTGTTCTCATAAGCAATAGTTTAACCATTAATAGGAGGTATTCAATGCTAACCTGGCTTGGATATAAACCAACATCATCAAGATGAACTATCTTGATTTCATAATCTGAAAATTATGCTCTTAATTGAGAAAGACAGTTTCAAATGCCAAACTGCAGGTTAACAATAAACATACATGTAACCATCTTATATATGCATCTATAAGTGGTTCACATGATAGGTGAATGGACCCATATTCACCTTTTATATATTTTAGAATTCGGGGATTTTAGTCCCAACTTTAGCTGGTATAATCAAGTTATTATGAGAACAAGCAACACAAGAGAATTCTTGAAGAATCTTCTAGTTCTTCAGTATATGCTTATCTGAATTTTCAAATATCTCATTTAAAAATGGTAAATGAAAACTTCAAGTTTATCATGGCATGTGCTATCTCTAAGTAAACTTCTGGTTTACTATGGCATAAACTTTTGCATCAGTAAACTTCTGATTTACTGTGGTTACTTTTGTATCAGTAAATTTTTGATTTACTGTGACTGCTTTTGCATTAGTGATACATGATGTAGTACAAATTTGAAGAATAAGGAAGGTAATTTCGCACATACATATTTACACTATATGATTGTGAAAACACGAAGATTTTTAATCTTTCAATCATCTGTAGTCTTAGTATGATAGTCATATGTATTAGTAAACTTCAGTTTATCATAACATATGTTTTGACCACAATAATGACAAATAAGCTCTTCGGGAGCCTTCCATTTATTGTCCACAATCAAATATTATTCAGACACTACTGTGTCATGTGTCTTCTAGACAAATAATTAGCTCTTTAGGAGCTTTTGTTGTACTACCAAATATTGCTCAGACACTTCTGGTGTCATGAGAGAAAATCATAATCAAATGAACAATATAAAGTTAATTCTAAATTTATAAATGACAAAAATTAAGAATTTTAATATTTTTACTACTAAATTTGTGACAAATATCTCCTTCAAGGAGAAATATTATTAACATCTGAATATTTTGTATCAATACGGCAACCACATAGTCATTGCATCTTTTAAAGAAAGATGCATGAGTTGTTATTTCCTTCGGGAAACTCAATAACTAACCATAATATATTATTGTGGTTGTAGTAAAAAGCATTCTACAAGAATGTTTTTGCCTTAGAATGATACATAATAAAATTATCCAAGATGTTTTACGTACAACAGGTACGTGTAGCAATGATCTTTATGCCACAAAAATAATATTTATATCATTTGTTATTCTAGCTCTCCCGGAGGTGAGTTGTAGTATTTCTTCATTCACTCCAGGGAATGAAAATGTGCTTCAAAAATAATTTTGAATAGCTCATTATTTTATTTATGCAGAGAAAGACACAGTTTTATAATATATTCCTTCTTCAGGAGAAAAATTCAATTGTGTTACTTCTTCAGGAGCAAATTAAAATACGAAAAATTGAGTATATATTCTCTCAATCATATTACCTCTTCTGGAGGTGAATCGTAATATATTTACATCAACAGCGCGCTCATATTTATGCCTTTATTAATATTGTCACATTCACTTCGGGGAATGGCTTAATATTTATAAAAAATTTCATCCTTCAGGAAATCAAACATAATTATCTGAACATGCATTAATCACATCAAATTGTGATGCTTCAACTTCTTTTAAAATATTTACTACTTCAGGAGCAAATCGAGGCGTGCATGTAATATAGAGAATATTTCTCTAGCTTATCTTTAATTGTAACCATAGAAAGTTCAAATTATCACTTCTGGTGGTCATAGGCATATACCACTTCTAGTGGTTAACAAAATTTAGTTACAATGAGATATACGAAATATAACCACTTCTGGTAGTTGTATATTTCTTGCAAATTCTGCTGGAGTTTAAGTGGATGTAACAATTTTATCCACTTTGTAATCCTTTATTAAGATAATTAGGATGAAAACAAATACCAAAATAGGTATTGTATATGTAACATATAACCAAGCAAGCGATGATAAAGATATTAAAATATAAGCATAAGGCTCAAATTAAATTACGTAAATTTAGCCACTCTAAATGTAAGTGATATCTACGTCACTATTGCCAAGAAGAAAAACTCACCACCTCAAGAATATAATTTGTCTTATGATGCTCGGAATGAACAAGATCTAATCACGGACATAGGAGTCTCGCATCGAAGATGAACACAACTAACAAGGGATCGCTGGAGAAGGTATGCCTTTGGGATTTTACTCTTCATGTAGATGGTCAAAGAGTTCTCTCCAATGAGACGCGGCTTCTTCTAGGGTTCGAAATGACCACAGGTAAGGCTTTGCTTTCTCACGTGTTTCCAAAATTTCCTCCACTTCAGAAGATCTTTTGGTTTTTAAAGTGAGACAACCAATTAGAGCACTCCACTTCTGACTACAATTATCAAGGACACCAACTCTATAGTACTGCTGCACCTGATGGACCGGAGAGTAGCAGAACCAGAGGGCATCAAAGTAAGGGGCGCATAATACTCGCCGTGGTTGCTTTTTTGAACTCATCTGAAAGGTTTGCTGAATTCGTCGGTAGAAACGTTGATGGCAAATAAGTATAAAGATCTCCGATTAACCGGTGATGTCGGTAAGTAGCAAAATCGGTAAACTGCATGGGCCCATTAGCTCAGTTGGTTAGAGCATCGTGCTGATAACGTGTTATAAAATAAAAATTGTAAAGTAAAGACAAGTATAGAGAGAAATTGATATATTATTCAAATTCAAACTTATGTACCTAATGAACTGAAAACTGCTCTATTTATAGAAGAAAGGAAGCAGCTGCGAGACTTTTCACGAAGCAGCTGCAAGGCTTTTCTTTAGCTGCTTGTAAGCTGTTTGCATGAGATGCTTGCAACCTGCCTGTTTAATAATAAGTTGCTGCAAATCATTTTATTGAGCTGCTTGCAACCTGTCTGCATCAGCTGCTTGTAGATAAACTTCAACAGAGTACTAAATGAATAATCTTCCTCTATAGCGGGGTAATAAATGAACATACTCAATATAATTATTTTGGTAACATGATCATTATTGTATAACAGAGGCGTATTTTTTGACCATTTGCATCTAACATATTAAAATTTTATTTCAGAAGTGAAAGTTCTTCAATGAATAGTACTCCCCATTTTTTCGCTTTCCAATTGGAATGGTACCGCGAACAAAACAGGTTCAGATTTCGAAAAGCCAAAAATATAAAGGGGTAAAGTGAAAATAACACCAAAAGAGCAGCTGCAAGATATTTTTGCATTTGGCACCAATTCACACACAACACTGAAGCTGAACTACCTGAATACTTCCGGTATGGAGTCCAACGCCGGTACAGCCGACGGCGAGACTGTAATTCTCAACTGTATCGAACCCAACGGCTCCAGTCTACATGAAGATCACGAAGAGATTGTCATTTCAACAGTTGAAGTCGGTCAGTGGGACTTACCATCACTTGCTCATCGCCCAATCATTAAAATTAAAGCTAATCGGCAAAGGTAAATTACGTATTTTATACCTTTAACATTTGTAAAGAAGTGTTTGCCTTTTGCTTTTCGTTTAACTTGATCTTTGAACTTTCAGGCTCGTTCAGCAGTCGTCATATTTTCACGGACTATTGTGTGGAAGCTTTAGGTATAATTTCTTTTATTCATCTTTAGTTGTTTCTTACTCCCACAACAACAACAACAGCAACAAACCCAGTTTGATCCCATAAATGGGGTCTGTTTCTTACTCCTACATGGTAAATAAATATTCTACTATTAAGTACAAACTTAATTTTCTGTGGAATGTTATGGGGCATGATAATATGAATATGGTTAATAACTCTCCCCCTCAAGTTGGAGCATATAGATTGCGAGCTCAGAACTTGCTATACATAAATGTGATCCTCGGGGTTCATAATTCATTCGTAAATAGTGGTGATGAGTGAGGAATGTGTTTTGCCGCAGATAAAGTGATAATCAATCTCAATATGTTTCGTCCTCTGATAGGATACTGGTTTAGATGCGTTGTTATCACATCTTGATTGTGACAAACTAAAATTCATTTGAATTAACTCAAGTATATGGTTTAGCCGCATAAGATTCATGGTGTTGTTAGGACCATAGCTCTATATGCAACTTCTACACTTGATCTAGTAGCCACATTTTGCTTGTTACTTGTCCAAGAGACCAGGTTTCTACCATTCAAAACAAAGTATCAAGACGTAGGTCGCTATCTGATGGAGATCCAACCCTATATTCATTTACAAACCTGAAAATTTTACTATTTCCTTGATCTTGTAGAGTATTCCTTGTCCTAGATTACTCTTGAATCATATCAAAGGATGTGTACCACTTTATCTCATTAACTATCACAAGTGCCTTGAAAAAACTGACTGATAATATTGACAACAACGCAATATCTAGACAATGCTAAAGATAATTCAACCTACCAATCTTAGGACTCCTCAGCCTTGAAGTTGCTTGACTTTAGGATGTATAGGTGAGTCGATTGGTCGATAGTTAGGCATACCGGTTTTGCCCAAAATAGCCGGAGCAACTTTCCTCTATAGAGAGGGACAAATGAATTGGACTAACCTACCTTTATCCCCAACAAGTACTTGTGTTATTCCGTATGGAAGTAAGTGAGAGATGTTATTTTATTACCTAAATATTTACTGTTGTCTCCGGTAATAATTTATCATCCACATATATGGCAAGGTAGAGACATCAACTCTGCGTAGAGTGTCGATGAAAAATGGAATGATCTGACTAGATACGGGCTAATCAAAATTGTTGAACTACAGAATCAAAACGTCCAAACCAAGCTCATGGAGACTGGTCATATCGTCTGAGACTCCTGAATCAAGAAGTCACCCAAAGGATGAAGACTGGGGTAGATATGTAGCTGAATTACCTTTATGTGTGAGAGAGATGGTAGAAAATATGTAGGGTCCTTAAATTTTAGGAATATGTTGCAATTGTCATTAGAAACCACAATTGACTGATCTCCTGAAGGGGCTTTCTATTTTTATTTGACAATATAGTATTTATGATTAGAAAAGAAGGAATAACTTGTCTTTAATATACTTTAAGGAGTGGATTTTGACAAAATCCAACTGAAAAATAGATCCAGCACGTCGAAAAATCAAAGGACCTTTTTTGGTCTTGTACTTGCTGTCATGTCATTGACTGTACTACTGACATGGGCTAACTGGACTATTGAGTGAACTAACTGATTAATGATGTGGCGGCTGGCTAGGTTTACCGTGGCGTTGGCTGAACCTAATGTGGTGCTAACATGGAATATTACCCGAATAAAAGCTGGTGACTAGATGAATGCCCCGGCAGTGATGGACTCTGTTGGAGCATGAGGGCTCGTATGGTATGCCTTTTGACCAGTATCCTTTTTTGACTATCATGTTCATCACGACGAGATGCATCTCCAGGTGTAGTGGTTGATTGGATGAGACACAGATCTTGAAGCGACGGGCGTACACCATACTATTTTTGTCAGAAAACTCTTTTGGTGATTGAAAGCAACTCAAACTTCGATATTCCCTCCCCTTAGTTCTTACACCTTGTGAAGCACACGAGAATTAAATGAATTTTCCTGTATTGACTATTGAGTGAATAATAATGTACTAGAATAACTTCATATATAGAAGTTTTAGAGTACGTATAATATGTAAACAGTTATTTCCTTCTCCTAACGCGATAAGTAAATGTTCTCCTATTCCTTATGTTTCATTTTATATGACAATGTTTGATTGGTATGGAGTATAACTAATAAAGAGAGACTATTGACACAAGCTAAATATGTATACCATACCGAAATACCTTTTATCTTGTGGTTGTATACATGACATATCATGCTTATAAGAGAGTGCTTTAAAGGTAAAATGTGAGTGTTAGAATTAAGGAGTTACCAGATATAGTAAGATGTCAATTTTTTGGAACGTACTAAAAAGGAAAGGCTGTTATATGAAATATAATGGAGGGAGTAATAATTATATAGAATATACGTAGAATATTATATGGGATGTTACAAGAGATAATGCATGAAGAAGATTATAACATAATTACTTCTTTTTTTAAAATAAGTATTATAACGTAATTGCTTTCTTTTCTGAGATTACCTTACCTCTTAATTGTATGGTTACTGTTTCAGTGAATCTTGCTTCGACTCTATATCTATTCATTGGGACATGGAGTCTCTTTTGAGCATGTTGAGGTTTCTTTTTGGATGTTCATTGGACCTTACTTCAGAGAGCTTCCTTCCGTTGTATGAGGTAAGAATTCCAGTTGCCAATATATTTTCATCACTGAAGGTGTCAACAATTCCTTTTATCTGCTGAAGAGGTATCACTGAATTTCTGAGTGTATTTTCTGTTGGTCACCTGGAAACTTCTCAGAGTACTTTACCATTTTTTGTTAGCCTAGTAAGGTCATATTGCCTGCGGAGTAAGTAGTGCCCTTTTAGTGGATAAGAGTTCAGTATGCCTCTTTTTTTTGGGGGTTAGGAGGGTGGGGTTAAATAAGGTAATTTGTTCTATCAATCAAAACAGCACCTAGGAGGTATTGAATGTGTATCATTGCAAAAACTCAGTCTTCCATCGTAAATGTAGGGAATTGAGGAAATCTAATTTAGGGTCTAAATCATTCATTCAGCACGGTATACCAAAAGTGTGCTGCGTTTGCATTGAGCTCAATGCTGCTAGAGTATTCCAGGACAAAAACATGCTCCAACTTTAGTTTGGGAAAGGTTCGTCTTAGCATCGCAATGTTGTAACTTAGTGGAATATTTTTCTGGGATAACATTGACTTCCCTCCAAAGCAGTTACAAACTATGTTGCTCGGACTCCCCGTGCGAGTATCTGATATTGGTGCTGATTTAGAGATCAAATTCTTCAGCACATAAATTTTAAGATTCGGGGCTATGGATCCGAGTGCAGATACGGAACAATAAATTTATATATTTCGATTAGTTAAAGTTATTGAACTAAAACTAATTAAAACATAATTCTTTATAAACACCTAATATTTTTTTCATAAGATATCTCGTGTAATAGAAAAGCATTCTCATACATTACGTATAACAATGTCATATATATATTAAACATTGTTAGTGTCCCACATCGGTTGGGTGGGAGGCCATTTGTCTCCTTATATGTCCTTGGGCAATCCTCACCTTTTAAGCTAGCTTTTGGGGTTGAGTTACGCCCAAGGACCATTTAGCATGGTATAAGAGCCAGCCCCCCCAAATAATCGTTTCACCAGATGTTGGACCCCCATATTATCTTGTCCACGCTCCAGTTACCAGGCCTGGACGGCAGAGGTGTTAGTATCCCACATCGATGGGTGGGAGACATATATGTCTCATTATTTGGACTTGGACAATCCTCACCTAGCTAGTTTTTCGAGTTGAGTTAGGTCCAAGATCCATTTCTTTATCATGGTATCAGAGCCAGGTCCCTGATGTTGGGCCCCGGGATAGATTGTTCACGCTCCAACTGACAGGTCTGAGCGTCAAGGGGGAGAGGTGATGGAATCCTACATCAGAAATGAATGGGTTCCTTGGATTCTTTATATAGCTTGGGCAATCCACATCCTTTGAGCTAGCTTTTGGAGTTGAGCTAGGTCCAAAGTCCATTTATCATGGTATCAGAGTCAGGCCCATCCCAATTTATTATTATCGATGTTGGACCCCTATTTATGTTGTCCACGCTCTAGTTTGCAAGCCTGGGCGTGATGTGGGGGGGGGGTTGAGTCGTGTCCCATATCGGTGGGTAATGGGTGTCTTGGTCTCCTTATATAGTCTTGTGCAATCCTTACCTCATAAGCTAGCTATCAAACCAAATACCCAATCAATCTATATTTCTTGGTCATAAAATGTAGTTAAAGTACCCAAGGTAACCAAATTCGGTATGGATTCCACACCTACACCCATGTTGTGTCGACACAGATGCGATAGAGATTTTGAAGAGTCCGCACAACATATGTTACAAACATGTTTATTTAAAGTTTCATTCTTTTATATTCAGATTTTGTCAATTAAGGATGTTAGATAGTTATGTGTAAATGATTCTAGTCCCATATGTAGTAGGAGTAAAATATGTCATAGTCGCATATGTAGTAGGAGTAGAATATGTATTATATATAGGGCTCATTGTATCATTGTTAAAAAATAGAATTTTCTCCTGTGCATTCTCACATGGTATCAGAGCTTCAGTTAGAAAGTTATCGTTGTGCGTCATTCCAACGACATCCGGAAAGAAAGATCTCGTGGCCGTGCAATTTTCTGGCAACTTCGTCTTGTTCCCAGGGTTCATCACTGCTATAGTGGTACTGTGCATATACAAGTATCACCATTAGATTCGAAACTCTTGTGCGACCAAACCCCAAAAATCCCAGAAATCCCAGTCCTATCGAAACAGAAAAGTCAGTCACCGTGCGTCTTTCCGATTGACGAATCAAGATTGATTTGCGTTATCTCCTCATCGATAAGTGTTGTGCGAAAACTAACACTACCATCATGTTCGGAAAAGTCAGGCGACAAAACCCCAGTCAATTGCTCTGGCAAAAAGTCCCTCACGCGCCATCAGAACTAGGGTTCCGGTGAGCGCGTCTGACACACGCGCCGGCGCGTGGAGCACTTTCCAGCTAGAATTTTCAAAAAATTCTTCAGGACAGTCGTTTCATGGGGTGATTCCGAGTCCACTGGTATAATTTCCTACAAATTTCGAGAACTTTGGAGTTTTCCGGCGAGTTACAGTTAGGGGTGTTCATCGGTCGATACGGTATTTAGACTATTCGGTTCGGTATTTCCGGTATTCGGTTTCCTAAAATGCTGTACCAATACCGTTCCTAATTAAATTTGGTATGGTTCGGCTTTTCGCCTTTCGGTTTCGGTTGATTCGGTACGGTAACTTCGGTTTGTTCGGTTCTAAAGCAACTTTTCAAACGTAATATTTAGGGGAGCATAAGTTTAGAATAATGTTTACAAACTTCATCAACATGTAAATATGTCTGGTCTAAAGCTCTAACTTGCATCTCTATAATGCACCAGACACCAGTAAGCTTCTCAACATGTGACCAAAATAAGTATTTACAAGTGTTGTTTACAGAAACCATTCGTGTACCATCCATTAACCACATAGACAAAAATAGGTGGCGCACAAGCTTTAGCAAAAGAACACGGAACTAGAAACATTCTCCTGAAAACTTCGTGTTGCAAGGGTGACAGAATATTTAAAATTAATCCAATATCTAACAAAATAAATTGATGACATTTATCAACTAAATAAAAGCTTGACTTACCATATGTGTTGCAACTAACAACTATGCATCAACGATGCAAGGCTCTGTTCCATTGTTGGGCAAGCCTAAAGAGAATTCAAGGTAATTTGTTATGCAATATGAACAATAAACTAATTGCAAATATCAATATAGAGCAGTGTTGTGAAGAGCGTTAAGCGAGGAAAAACGACAACCCCCATTTCGCTTAAAGCAAGAAGCGAGAAGCGAAGCGCTCGCTTTTTTGAAGTGAAGCGGAATTTTAAAAAAATATTAAAATAAATATACCATTTGACTATTAAAATATACCATTCTGTTAAAAACTGGGCAGCATAAAAACAGTGAAAGAAGAACTGGGCAGCATTTCAACGAAGAGGAGAAGACTGAGAAAGAAGAACCGAAGGGAAAAAAAAATTCGCCAGCATTTCGCTGCTATTTGGACGCTGAAACAGTGAAAGAAGAAGAAGAAGAAAAAGAAGGAGGAGGAGGAAGAAGAAATCACATACCTGTTGCTGCTGGTCGTATGTTAAGTTGAAAAGTGTACAAGACTTGGAACCCTAGTCGCCTCTTTCTCTCTGTTGCTGCTGGTCGTATGTTTTAATAAAAGAACACCTTTCTTTTTTAATTAAATAGGTTGGCAGGTGTTTAAAACAGAGAAGCGCTCGCTTCGGTCGCCTCGCTTTGCGCTTTTTAGTGGGAAGCGCACGCTTTTGCCTACCTGAGTCGCTTCATATAGCAGAAACGGTCGTAGGGTCGCCTCGCTTCGCTTCTCGCTTTAAGCGAGGAAGCGACCGCTTTTCACAACCCTGATATAGAGTGCATACAAATAAAATATTCTTACCAAGTTTAAATTGTACGAGATAATCTATATCTTCCTCAACTCTAACAGGAAGTAATTCGTTTCGAAGCCAATCTTGACAACACACAAGAGCTTGTACTAATTTGGGAGTCAATGAGCTCCTAAAACAATCAAGAATACGGCCTCCCGTACTAAAAGCACTCTCTGATGCCACACTAGACACAGGACCAAAACATCACTAGCAATCTCGGCAACAATCGGAAATCTAGGTTTGTTCACTTTCTACCAAAGCAAGATATCAAAACCATCACCTCCATCATCACATTCTTCATCTAGATACTTCTCTAACTCTGTTTTAGCATCTGAATTTTCATTTTCAGCTTTGTGCCTCTTGTATTGTTGTGAAAATGTTGCCTTTAAAGTTTTAGATTGAGTTCCATGACTACTTGCACTTGACGTCTCTGATGAGCTACTTGATGAAGAAGATGAAGCATGATCATTTTTTGAGTGTTTCTTTGCATACTCATTAAACAAAGTAGGCATGTAGCTTTTCACTTCTCCTACTATATTTTTTCCTGTTTCTTCCCCGAACATGCTCACAAGTGCATAAGTAACATACTCAAACTTATGGCGCGGATCCAAAATACATGCAATAAAGATCATCTTATTCATCTTTTCTGGAGTACTCCAATACTTGTCAAATTTTTCTTTCATCTTTCCTGCCATTGAACTCAAGTCAACGTTATCTTCTGCTATCAAACTTTTCAAATTATAATGAAGTTCACATATTTCAACAAAATGAACATTTGATGTAACATAAAGTTAACCAGAGATCTTCAAGGTAAGTACAAAAAAAGTTTCAAGAAATCTCACCATGAGCCTCACACTTTCCCAATCAGAACTTACAAGTGAACCCACTGATTTTCCATCTTCACACACATGAGTAAGAAGATATTGCAACAATCCATGATCAAGAGCACCATAACTTGCAAATGCATGCTCGAATTCTTTTGCCACATTTAACATCAAGTAGGTGGAGTTCCACCTAGTAGGAACATCCAAGCATAGTGATTTCTTACATGCAATCTTTTCAATTTCACAACATTCTTTAAACTTTTTCCACCTCGCAGGAGATTGCCTAATATATCTCACTGCTTGTCTAACGCGTTTCACAGAATCACCCACTTCTTTCAGACCATCTTGAACAACAAGATTGAGGATGTGAGCCATACATCTCATATGGAGGTGTTTACCATCCATCATATTAGTTCCCCATTTGGTAAGTTGCTTAGACAACTCTTTTCACTGTGACATCATTTGAACTTGCGTTATCAACTGTAACAGTTCATATGAGACTGTTACATATGTAACAGATATTTTAACAAGTCCCTCGTTGGTCCTTGTATTAGTTACATATGTAATAAGCTCAGTACATATGATTTGTATGCACCGGCTTGAGGGAGAATGTTAGATAGTTATATGTAGATAATTCTAGTCTCATATGTAGTATGAGTAGAATATGTCCGAGTCCCATATGTAGTAGGAGTAGAATATGTATTATATATAGGGCTCATTGTATCATTGCTAAAAAATAGATTTTTCTCCCGTGCATTCTCATAAAGGACATCTTGTCAATATAATAGTTTTTGATTAATAATTCGAATCTTGATTTTTGTTCCCTTCCCATTCTTATTTGCCCTGGTGTTGGACGCACTGACACACCATATTCAAGGAGAGGTGCCATGGTGTATGTTATTCGCTGATGACATTGTTCTGATTGATGAGACGCGAAGTGGCGTTAACGAGAGGATGGAGGTTTGGAGACAGGCCCTCGAGTCTAAGGGTTTCAAGTTGAGCATGACGAAGACGGAATATCTTGAGTGCAAGTTCAGTGCCGAGCCGAGGGAAGCGGGCATGGACGTGAGGCTTGGATCGCAGGTCATTTCCAAGAGATACAGTTTCAAGTACCTTGGGTCGGTTATCCAGGGGTATGGGGAGATCGATGGGGATGTCACACACCGTATAGGGGTGGGGTGGATGAAATGGAGGTTAGCATCTGGAGTCTTGTGTGTCAAGAAAATGACACCGCTACTCAAAGGTAAGTTTTATAGAGCGGTGGTTAGACCGGCCATGTTGTATGGGGCTGAGTGTTGACCAGTTAAGAACTCATATATCCAGAAGATGAAAGTAGCAGAAATGAGGATGTTGAGGTAGATGTGCGGGCACACTAGGATGGATAAGATTAGGAATGAAGATATTCGGGAGAAGGTGGGTGTGGCTCCCATTGATGACAAGATCCGGGAAACGAGTCTCAAATGGTTCGGGCACGTACAGAGGAGAAGCTTGGATGCCCCGGTAAGGAGGTGCGAGCGGTTGGTGTTGGTGGGTACGAGGAGAGGTAGAGGGCGGCCGAATAAGTATTGGGGAGAGGTGATCAGGCGGGATATGGCGAGGCTTCAGATCTCCGAGGACATGGCACTCGATAGGAAGCGGTGAAGGTCGAGCATTAAGGTTGTAGGTTAGGAGGTTGTTGAGCATATTTAGTCTACTAGTGTGAGGCTAGGCTGATAGGATTTAGTCTTAGACTGCTAGTGGTCAATGTTGTGTTTACACTACTCTTTCGTTTTTATAGTGTCGGGCCTTATTTACTGGTTATTATTTTCTGCTTTCCATCTATATGCTGGTTCTTGTGATGTTATTATTTCTATGGTTTTTTGTTGATGGCACTGATATATTGTTTCTTTTCGTTCTCTTGAGCCGGGGGTCTATCGGAAACAACCTCTCTACCCCTCAGGTACAGGTAAGGTCTGCGTACACACTACCCTCCCCAGACCCCACTTGTGAGATTTTACTGGGTCGTCGTCGTTGTTGTTGTTGTTGTTCTCTCTTCTTCCGTGAGAGGGTAGAAAGGAGTGATCTATGTCACGTTGGAAAGATGTTTCATTTTTCTCTCTTTTGATGTTTTACCACAACTGAAGGTCTCTTTAGGTCTCTTTTGTTGCTCTGCAAGTCTCTATCACGTGATTAGATGCAATCTGTTGTTTGTTCAATAATTTCTAATATCTGATCGTAGACATTTTTCTTGATAAATCTCTGATCTTGCACACTTACTGCGTCAGGCTGCATTATTTTTTGGAGCGGAAAAGCTTCTTTTGGTTTGTCGAAGTTGGCTGAACTATGTAACATCAGAAGGCAGGATTCGGCCTCCTCAATTGCATTTAGGAGATTTGGTCCATATCTGGGAGTATGGTAGAGAGAATGGTAACAATGTCTTTGATTTTTGGTTACTGGAAAAATGATAATTGCAGCATATTGCTATTCATATTACATTTTTAATGTGATACCATGGGTTGTCTCTTATAGATTAACATGGGATATCATGCAGCAACTGATTTTATTCCACAATTGACTGATTGTCTGGCGAGGAACTTTGTAAGTGCTTAAATTGTACTATGTCCCAGTCCCCAAATTGTTCTGTTATTGAATGTTTTCTTGAATTGATTAGTTTGATTCAAATGTATATACACACAGCATGCCTCTATAGGATGGTCGATTAAACCGTACTGCACATCCTTTAATGTTTCTTCGTCCATCCTTTCTCTTCCTTGATTTCGCTCCTTCTCCAGCTTCATTTTTCTTCTCCTCCATCCAGTTACTATCTCTTTTCCATTTCCTTCATGCTTCTTTCTTCTCTTTCCCATTGGCAACTTCAATAAAGACAACTTGCAAAAAATTTGGCAACAATTTTGCTGTTTAGTTGCAGAACTCACTTGATGTAATTATCAGATCAATGGTGTTCTCATTTTTTGACAAGTTATCTGGAAACACTGATATCGCATGTGGTTAGGATTGGATGAAATGTGAATTTTGAGACAGTTGTTACCAAGAAAAATTTTCAGCATAGTAACTGCAACAAATTTGTCTTTCTGAGGGGTCTTTGATAATGGAAGAGGTTCTGTTCATGTTCTTGTTTTGAGACTATTGTAAGCCGGTGAGAGAATGTTGTTTTGTTACTTTTTGTTAAAAATATATCTCTCAAAACGTTTTTAGGAAAAGGACAACAACAACAAACCCAGTAGTTTCCCATGAGTGGGGTCTGGGGAGGGTAAGATGTACGTAACCTTACCCCCACCCTACCCCTGGAAGGGCAGAGAGGCTGTTTCCGATGTTTTTAGGAAAAGGACCATTTTTAAAAAGAAATAGACAAAATGTGCACACTTGCTTTGAAAACCATCCTTTTCTCCACACCCTTACTACAGCTTACCTACTCACCCTTTGTTAGTCACTCCGCATTTGTTTTAAAGAAATTTTCATGCCATTAGATCTGCTTCAGCTTTTCAGTCTTTTTTTTTATGTCAGTTCTGCCGAAACAACAAAAAATGTATTACTTTGAAATATTAGCAGGAACATTTCTAGCTATCAAACAAGCCCAGGAGCTGTTGCAGTGATTTACCAAAATAAGCCAGTGAAAACATGTTGTCCTTCATATTAGTTTTAAGTATTTTGAATTTTAAGTTGCGATGTCACTGTTAGTTTACAGCATGTATATAGTGTAGTATTGTCCCACATTGGTAGAAGAGTAGTATGTCCTTGTATAGTATAGCTATAAATAAGGACCTCTTGTATTGTATTGTTCATCTAATATCAATAACATATTTTCTCCCGTGCCTTCTCACATGGTATCAGAGCAATTGTGAGAGACTTATCGCTGTGCATAAATTCCAGTGATTCCGGGAAAGAGAAATCAGTACTTTTTTAAGGCTGTTTTCTATCTGCTTCATTTCTGTCAGTGTTGTGCAAAATCCAACACTACCACAAGAGTCGTTACTGTCCGGCGAACAAACCCCAGTGAAAAACTCCGGCAGCAGCCTCCTCACGCGCCTCCACGCGCCACCAGAAGCTCAGTTATGTAGCATCTTGTGGCGATCTATTGATTCCAAGTTGATACCCTCGTTTCGTCCATTCCAGACATGTTATTTGGTTTGGGCAAAGGCACGGACCTTATACACTAATGACATATCTCGCTTCTATGATGTGATATCACGGATGACAAACTTAAAGAAGCAGGAATTGGATATGTCTACTTACTTGGGTCAAGTACAGGCAGTCATGGAGGAATTTGAGAAGTTGATGCCAGTTTCTGCTAGTGTGGAAAAACAACAAGAGCAGCGACAGAAGATGTTTCTCGTTCTTACCCTCGCTGGACTTCCTAATGATCTTGATTCAGTACGCGACCAGATTTTGGCTAGTCCGTCTGTCCCGACAGTTGATGAATTATTCTCTCGATTACTCCGCCTTGCTGCAGCACCAAGTCCACCAGTGATCTCATCACAGATACTTGATTCCTCTGTTCTTGCATCCCAGACAATGGATGTTCGGGCATCTCAAACTATGGAGCATAGACGAGGAGGAGGTCGTTTTGGAAGATCTAGACCCAAGTGTTCTTATTGTCACAAACTTGGACACACTCGTGAAATGTGTTATTCCTTACATGGTCGTCCACCCAAAAATGCTTACATTGCTCAGACCGAGACTCCAGGTAACCAAGGATTTTCTTTATCTAAAGAAGAATATAATGAGCTCCTTCAGTATCGAGCAAGTAAGCAGACATCTCCACAAGTAGCCTCAGTTGCTCAGACTGATACTTCTGTTACTTGTAATTCTTTTGCTTGTGTTTCCCAGTCTAGCACTCTTGGCCCATGGATCATGGACTCCGGCGCTTCTGATCACATCTCTGGTAATATATCACTTTTGTCAAATATTGTATATTCACAGTCTCTTCCCACTGTTACTTTAGCCAATGGATGTCAAACTAAGGCAAAAGGAGTTGGACAAGCTAATCCCTTGTCTTCTATCACCCTAGATTCCGTTCTTTATGTCCCTGGCTGTCCTTTTAGTCTTGCATCTGTTAGTCGTTTGACTCGTGCCCTCCATTGTGGTATATATTTTATTGACGATTCTTTTATTATACAGGACCGCAGTACGAGACAGACAATTGGTACAGGACGTGAATCAGAAGGCCTTTACTACCTTAACTCACTCAGTCCTTCCACAACATGTCTAGTTACAGATCCTCCAGATCTAATCCACAGACGTTTAGGACATCCGAGTTTATCCAAACTTCAGAAGATGGTGCCTAGTTTATCTAGTTTGTCTACATTAGATTGTGAGTCGTGTCAACTTGGGAAACATACCCGAGCCTCCTTTTCGCGTAGTGTTGAGAGTCATGCAGAGTCTGTCTTCTCCTTAGTTCATTCTGATATATGGGGCCCTAGTAGAGTCAGTTCATCCTTGGGATTTCGTTATTTTGTCAGTTTCATTGATGATTATTCAAGATGTACTTGGCTTTTCTTAATGAAAGATCGTTCTGAGTTATTTTCTATATCCAGAGTTTCTGTGCTGAAATCAAAAACCAATTTGGTGTTTCTATTCGCATTTTTCGCAGTGATAATGCCTTAGAATATTTATCTTCTCAATTTCAGCAGTTTATGACTTCTCAAGGAATTATTCATCAGACATCTTGTCTTTATACCCCTCAGCAAAATGGGGTTGCTGAGAGAAAGAATAGGCACCTTATTGAGACTGCTCGCACACTTCTAATTGAATCTCGTGTTCCGTTGCGTTTTTGGGGCGATGCAGTTCTCACAGCTTGTTATTTGATTAATCGGATGCCTTCATCTCCCATCAAGAAATCAGATTCCGCATTCAGTATTGTTTCCCCAGTCACCCTTATACTCTCTTCCACCTCGTATTTTTGGGAGCACGTGTTTTGTTCATAACTTAGCCCCTGGGAAAGATAAGTTAGCTCCTCGTGCTCTCAAGTGTGTCTTCCTTGGTTATTCTCGTGTTCAGAAGGGATATCGTTATTCTCCAGATCTTCGTAGGTACCTTATGTCAGCTGACGTCACATTTTTTGAGTCTAAACCTTTCTTTACCTCTGTTGACCACCATGATATATCTGAGGTCTTACCTATACCGACCTTTGAGGAGTTTACTATAGCTCCTCCTCTACCTTCGACCATAGAGGTTTCATCCATACCAACCGTTGAGGAGTCTAGTGTTGTTCCCCCTAGTTCCCCGGCCACAGGAACACCACTCTTGACTTATCATCGTCGTTTGCGTCTTCCATCAGGCCCAACTGGTTCTCGTCCTGCACCTGACCCTGCTCTTGCTGCGGACCCTGCTCCTAGTACACCGATTGCACTTCGGAAAGGTATACGGACCACACTTAACCCTAATCCTCATTATATCGATTTGAGCTATCATCGTCTGTCATCTCTCCATTATGCTTTTATATCTTCTTTGTCCTCGGTTTCCATCCCTAAGTCTACAGGTGAAGCGTTGTCTCATCCAGGATGGCGACAGGCTATGAGTGACGAGATGTCTGCTTTACATACAAGTGGTACTTGGGAGCTTGTTCCTCTTCCCTCAGGTAAATCTACTGTTGGTTGTCGTTGGGTTTATGCAGTCAAAGTTGGTCCCGATGGACAGATTGATCGACTTAAGGCCCGTCTTGTTGCCAAAGGATATACTCAGATATTTGGGCTCGATTACAGTGATACCTTCTCTCCTGTGGCTAAAGTGGCTTCAATCCGCCTTTTTCTATCCATGGCTACGGTTCGTCATTGGCCTCTCTATCAGCTGGACATTAAAAATGCCTTTCTTCACGGTGATCTTGAGGATGAGGTTTATATGGAGCAACCACCTGGTTTTGTTGCTCAGGGGGAGTCTCGTGGCCTTGTATGTCGCTTGCGTCAGTCACTTTATGGTCTAAAGCAGTCTCCTCGAGCCTGGTTTGGTAAGTTCAGCACGGTTATCCAGGAGTTTGGCATGATTCGTAGTGAAGCCGATCACTCTGTGTTTTATCGGCACTCTGCTTCAAGTCTCTGTATTTATCTAGTAGTCTATGTTGATAATATTGTTATTACTGGCAGTGATCAGGATGGTATTACCAATCTGAAGCAGCATCTCTTCCTACACTTCCAAACTAAGGATCTAGGCAGATTGAAGTACTTTCTAGGTATTGAGGTTGCCCAGTCTAGCTCAGGTATTGTTATTTCTCAAAGAAAATATGCTTTAGACATTCTTGAGGAGACGGGGATGATAGGTTGCAGACCTGTTGACACTCCGATGGATCCGAATTCTAAACTTATGCCAGGACAGGGGGAGCCGCTTAGCGATCCTGCAAGCTATAGGCGGCTGGTTGGAAAATTAAATTATCTCACAGTGACTAGACACGACATTTCTTATCCTGTGAGTGTTGGTAAGTCAGTTTATGAATTCTCCCTGTGATAGTCATTGGGATGCAGTTGTCCGCATTATTCGATATATAAAATCGGCTCCAGGCAAAGGGTTACTCTTTGAGGATCGAGGTCATGAGCAGATCATTGGATACTCAGATGCTGATTGGGCAGGATCACCTTCTGATAGACGTTCTACGTCTGGATATTGTGTTTTAGTAGGAGGAAATTTGGTGTCCTGGAAGAGCAAGAAACAAAATGTAGTTGCTCGGTCTAGTGCAGAAGCAGAATATCGAGCAATGGCTATGGCAACATGTGAGCTAGTCTGGACCAAACAATTGCTCAAGGAGTTGAAATTTGGTGAAATCAGTCGGATGGAACTTGTGTGTGATAATCAAGCTGCCCTTCATATTGCATCAAATCCGGTGTTCCATGAGAGAACTAAACACATTGAGATTGATTGTCACTTCGTCAGAGAAAAGATACTTTTAGGAGAAATTGCTACAAAGTTTGTGAGGTCGAATGATCAACTTGCAGATATTTTCACCAAGTCTCTCACTGGTTCTCGTATTGGTTATATATGTAACAAGCTCGGTACATATGATTTGTATGCACCTGCTTGAGGGGGAGTGTTAGTTTACAGCATGTATATAGTGTAGTATTGTCCCACATTGGTAGAAGAGTAGTATGTCCTTGTATAGTATAGCTATAAATAAGGACCTCTTGTATTGTATTGTTCATCTAATATCAATAACATATTTTCTCCCGTGCCTTCTCACAGTCACATCACAGGATCTTTTCTAGTCTCCATCAACTGTTTCAGATGGAATTTTCTTTCTTACTGCAGATATGGATGACTTCTTGCGACTCCTTTCACAATGTCCCTTTTGAATTGTTGCTTTCCTGTGTAAAACATCCTTGTTTGACAGTAGATAGGTTGGTACTCTCTTTATCTGTTAAAATAAAGGGTTGCCTGATGCAATGTCTTATTTCAACTGCAATACTGATTCCATGGTGACTTTTCACAGTGAGAAACATCTTTGTGATGCTATTCTACTATGGCTTGCCGCTAACACCATCCCATATGATCTTTTGAACTCCACTGGGGATGCTCGCGTTGCAATTTTCACAGAGGTATAAGATACTGGAGAGATTGTGTTCAATCACATGATATTTTCAATTGAATTTTGTCTGTCTTTGTGTGTATCGAGAGAGGCTTGGGGGGGGGGGTGACAATTTCTCAGGGTATTCTTTCAGAATTGAAGAAAACTGGAACTAGTCATGCACGGCTGCATGCTAAAGTGAGAACGCATTAGCAAATCAGGTTTAACAATCTGTGTAAGAATAATCTAGCTTACTTGGTGAGGTTAGTAATCACTGCTGGTTTGGACATTTGCAATATAAGATTCCGGAAGTGTATATCCTTAATAAAAAAAAAGGAGGATTCAGGATGTTTTTTTTAAAACAGGCAAGAAGATTTGGGAAGTGGATATTCTTTTTCTCTTTTAACAAAATAATAGTGTTTTTTCCTCTTTGTTTTTGTTGTTTTATGACATCTCATATGCGTGGCTCTTATCTTAGTTGATGACATGCCTATTTAACAGATTTTGAACCTCACACTCCGTTTTCTTGTAGAAAAAGAATATGGAGCAGCTGGTGCTCAGTTGTTTGGTTTTCTTTGCATATCTGATTTACGTATAATATTACAGGTGCATTGATCTCAGTCCTGGTCTTCCAGTTGACAAAGTGGTCCAGTTTGATAATTAACAATTATATTATATATGGAAGGTATTAATGTGAAATGAAACTCACAAGCAACTGAATCCCTTTTAGGTTAAAGGAAATTTTTGCCACTATTGCTTGAAAAATTAAACATCTAAAAGCTACAAGCTGAAGGCCTATGATTCTTGCACAGATATCTCTGCTATGTATGCATTTGAATCCTCTCTGGATTACACGAGTAATTTATGTAACCTTCATTGTCTTTTTGAACAGATCCGCACTAGCCTTTTGCCATTGCCATTTGCTGCGGGTATGAGCAGCCCTTTAAGTTGTTATTTTCAAAGCACTAACGCTCAAGTGTTATGTATCATCTGATCATTTCCTTTTTTTTATTTTTTATTTTCATTTCAGGGAAACGGAGATGCCCCCTCTTCTCAAAGTTTGCAGAAAGAAGTGTGAATGCTATTCTTAGTTTAGCTACCTCCTCTTCCTTTAGCTTAGCAAACATTCTTGGAGGTGGTGATTTTAGTCAGCTCAGAATCCGCTTGAATGAATATACTAAGGTTTACATTTAGCAGCATCCTTTCAGTTCTTGTGGATTTTGGCTTTCATTTTCTATTTTAGATGCCAGAACAATATAATCAGTGTAACAACTCATGGTTTTCTTCTTTATCCCTTTAGAATGCTTGAAATCTTGGGACTAAAGTGGTAAGTCTGACCACTTAATTATGAAAGTCATTTCACTAAAAAATTTTAAATACATTTTTTAAGGTGTTGTTATTATCTGGAAGCAAAAGGAAAACAAAAGAAAAATAAAATTAAGGAGTATATATAATTTAATCTAAACCTAGACATATTGGGAGGTGGAGTTTCTTCGAATTATGATACCTTAACTTTTTTGCCGTTGTTTCTTCACTCGCTGCTGGTATTATGCTAATAATTGAAATGGGAAATAATCTGCTTATAGTTTTCACTTCATCATATCTGTTCTTGGAGACTTTCCAAGAATTGAACTTGCTAGAACTTTGGGGATGATTTCTAAATGTAACTTTCTCCCTTTAATCAGTTGTTGGAAACTAAAAGATTAACCCATTAAACATCATCAAGAACATGCTTGCTTGCTTGATATAAAATGTTACTTAACAGTGTCAAAGTGAAGATATATTTTTGAAGTTTTCCTCTTTTACTGGAAATGTAGTTGTGAAATTTCATATAATGTAATTAACACTTACAACCATTTTCATTGCTTAGTTTCTTTTTTTTTTCCTTTTCTGAATTTACTGTTACCATTCTAAAAAGAAATTCTTTTTTTTTTCTGAATCTCCTCTGTAGATATTGGACCTTTCCGGCTGCCCACAAATTAGCTCGCCTCTTCTTCTCCTGTCCATGCTTCCTTTTTCCTATAGTGTGGACACAATGCTGACAAAGAAGCTTAATCAGCTTTCCCTCAAACTTGAGCGCTCTAATATGGATGTATCTCGGATTCCGTGGGAAAATTTTCCTGTTTTGACTTTTGAAGCAGTGGAAGTGGTGGATGTTTCAAATTGTCCTATGCTACATCTTGAGGCTGCCATTGAGTGCTTTTCCAAGTCATTTCCATCCCTAACAACATTGAAAGCAGCTTATACTTTGAACTTCAGAACAATGAAGTTGTACCAATTGTTACAGAAATGCCCACTACTCTCAGACATCGATCTAACAGTGGAGAGTAATCCTGTGATACCAGCAAAGGTGTCAGTTATATCTTCATTCCCTGCTGTAAAGCTGCAGATATCAACATCTTTCAATGAAGAGACATGTCCTGCTGTACCAACGTTTCATTTTCCTAGGCGGCTCTGGAATATTACAAAACTCATATTGGAGGGTCGAACAGATATTTATGGTATGATATTTGTAGTCCAGCAGTCCTAGCTAAAACACCTTCCCACTACCAAAGAAAAGGAAAAGTCTCATTTCGAGAAATCGTTTGTTAGTTTCTGGCCCTTAAGATGAAACTTTTCAAAGAGACTAGTATTTTTCCTGCTGTACTTGATTCTTGGTGAAAGGGTATGAGCCTTAAAGCATATTTTGGTTATGAAAAGAATGCTAGGGAGGATGCCCCAAAAATAATACTTGATGTCTTTTTTCCGTTTTGCTATTTAAAATAGTACATGATGTCTCAGATAGCTTATATTCCGAAGGGGAAGGGAGGAAGACCAATTTAAAAATAATTATCCTCTTATATTGGCAAAGTTTCCAGCCATCAAAATCATGCAATCTATACCATTGAACAACCAGACTCAAAAGACTAAAAGAAAAGAACAGTATGAAACAGAACTACTGCTGCTGGTACCCAAAGGATTCATTTATGTTGTGTGGTTCCTTTGCTTTTTCCAAAACTCTAGCTATGTAATGTTGAATACTGTTTTTAGCTTTTATGTTGTGTTTTTTAAGTGAGACCACTTCCATTTTCTCATGCATATACTTTAGGGGATCTCATCTGTATGTAGTCTTGGAATCTCGTCTGTACTCTTCTCAAGCTGTTAGAAAATGTTTATTGCAAATTCAGCTTTCACGTATACTCTTAATAATATGATGCTCTCTGCATTGACCTAACATTTCTTCTCTTTGATATTCTCCAGATTCGGATCTCCACAATATTGCAGAGTGCTGCCCTTCCTTGTATTGTATTAACCTCAATGCGTGTACTTCCATAACGGATTCTGGAATATCCGTTATATTGCTGAAATGTGTTGGCCTACATTCAATCTTCGCTTGTGATACTTTGTTTGGGCACAATTGTGTTCTGTCGCTTTGTCGCGATATCTCCAGATTTGATGGTGTGGCAATGAAAATGGAAAAGAACACCAATTCATCAGCTTACAAACTTCAAATTCTGCATATAGGAGGCTGCAAAGGTGAGCAATGTTCTGGCTTTTGTTTTCTGCCTCGTATCCTCCATGTTAATGTTTGTTAACAGAACTAAAGGTTGCATTGTAGAACTTTCAATTTGAAAATATGGTTAGCAGTTACTGCTTTGCATCTTCCAATGTGACTGTTGATAAGTTTTAGTTCATTGTGGATACAAGAACTCCTTTTTCCAAAATAAAACTGCGAGCTTGAAATGCTAGTCTTTCTGAAATAACAAAAGTAAGGATTTAGTGGAGGATGCTGCATGTTTTAGTTTCCACCTGAATCTCAGTCGAAAACAATTTACAACTCAATTAATGTATTGATAACTTAAAAAGTTTTTCTTTTTGAATGATGAGAGTTGAAACTTACATTTGAATCATTGCACCGATGACAAACAAAATTCTTGCTCAAGTGCATTCAAGAGAGCGTTTTTTGACTGATGGAATCTCATGTAAGGCTCTACATTGTAAGATAAGGAAGCTGAAAGTTATATTTGTGGACATGATTATATCTTCTTTTCCAACTTCCATGTGGTTTCTGTTATCTTTGACTTCAATTTTCAAAAACACTCCTCATTTGCAGGTATCAGTGAGATTACTCTTTTGGAGCTTATCGCTCAAACACATAGAGTAAGAAGTCTTTGTTTGAGGGAAACTCAGCTTGACGACAATTCTCTCTACAAATTTTCAGGATCGTCACTCGAGATGCTTGATGTATCTGATACTAAGGTTTGTGAGTAGTCCTAGATGAACTTAAAGTCTTCTTCCTCCAAGTTATTCTGGAAAAGATGTGGATTTTATTTTATCAGTGTGCTCTAGGGAATAAGCTGTTGCAAGTCCATGAGAAATACTTGTTGAATTTTGTGCTTGAAGCTTTTAGGGTGAGCTGTTGAAAGGGTGGAGGTCTTTGGTTGAATCTCACGACCTGCCATAGTGATAATAATATTTCTTTGTATTTGGCCCGTATAAAAGAATCCGACAGGCGACAGTACATGACAGAGCTATCAAAGACATAATCAAATGAAAAAAACTTTCCCCCTTTAACAGTTTAAGCTCTTAAAAGGGTTGTTCCCACACAAATCTGTACTTATGTATTTCAGGACATTTATATATCTAGCTTACTTTTGTACGCCCTAGTGAATCTGTTGACAGATGAAGTAGAAGCTAGAGTAGATCAGTGGACTTATTCAAACTTCACCAATCTTTTAAAGGTTTCTGGAAACTCAGATCCATGCGTTTTGAAGAAACTATTTAAAATCAGCAACCATCTAGGTACTTTATGTCACTAAACTCTCCACATCTCCATTTAAGCTCCCTCTCCACTACATGGATTACTGCCAAAGACGCCAAGGCCTTTCACTTGCTTTTATTGAGTTGTAGTATCCCAGAAGGGAGCAATTTTTGGGGGCTTTGGACTCTATAGGTGGAGCATTTGAGGTAGAATGATACTTATAGACAGATGATTTGTGTCTAGCATGAACTCGAAAAGTTCTTCCTTACACCCGGACTAAGATCAGCACAGTACGGCATGTCTGTATGACCAATATATTGTAAACTTTGGAATTTCAGGTTTCTTGCCATGCAGTGGGTCATGTTGTCCGCAGAAGTCCTCATCTAAAGTGCTTGATTGCCAGAGGCTGCAGGCATCTATTACAAGAGGAAAATAATATTCTAGAGAACTCTCCTACTTTGTCATATAACTGTCCTGTATTGTATTATGAGCTTGGAAAGTCCTGCAATTTGGAGGAAATCTCAATTGGTTGGGGATTCTCATTCTTTTCATTGGAGGCCCTGCGGCCAGCAATTAAAATGTTGAGGACATTTATTGTTGGTTTAGGTGGATCTTTAGGTGAAGATGGGCTCAAGCTGGTACCCACTTTTTGTCCTTGGCTAGAGACTTTGATTCTTTATTTCCAGGTAAAGTGTTTACATAAAACTTCTTGGTAGTTTTTTTTCCCTTGTCTCGATCCAGTTAGTTGTGTGCATATTGAACAATGTTCAATGAGCTTATGGGTTGAAGGCCTGAACTGGTGTTCAATCATCTAAATTGTAAGGAAATATGATGACAGAACTGTATTGTCGAAAATGATAAAAGCTGTTGATCCTTGCAACTCATTTCTAGATCTTTTTCACCTTTTGTTATGTTTATTCCAAGGCATGGTTCCTCATGTCCAAATACTTTCACGAACTCTTTTCATTGTTTTGAGTTCTCTTTTTGTGGTGTACCACCTTCAAGTCTCTATTTTATTTATTTATAAGGACCACCTTCAAGTCTCTTTACCATAATGACAATGGATGATTTATATTTCATGATCAATGGTTTCTTCAAGTAACATGAAGTGTGATGAAAGTTATCTTTCCCTTGGGTATTTATCCTTGAAAGTTAAGCTGAGGGGTTGCAACCTGTTTCAAGTCTGAAACTTACTTACCTGGGCTTGGAAACTAAAGGCTTTTTCTGTCACTAAATCTGTTCATCTTTACTTGAGATTTCAAAAGCTTGGAGAGACACCTTTTAATATCATTCAATAAAATGAAGGTATGACATTTGCTAATTTGTCTGTATATAGTTTTTTTGTTCTTTGAAAGTTCTATTCTGAATCTTACAATTTCATAGATTATTCGAGACTGGAAATCTGGTCCTTAAGTTAGACTTTGATAAAGCCACCACTCTCATTTTCTACATAAATGATTACATTTTTAAAAAATGTTTAATATATAATTTTTCTTGAGCCGAGGGTCTTTTGGAAACAACTTCTTTACCTTCACAAGGTAGGGGCAAGGTCTGCATATACTTTACTCTCCCTAGACCCCACAATGTTGGAATACACTGGGTATGTTGTTGTTGTTTAATAATTAATATATAATTTTAGAACTTGTGGTCAAATGTACTTATCAAAAAACAAAAATTGTGGACAAATTTATAAAGTTTTGACATTAAAAAGCAAACCAACAAAGAAATCAGACAGAGGGAGTATACTTTTGGTAATTTTATTAAATTAACTTGCAGTAATGGGACTTATCAGGAGACAATAGTGCTGTGAGATTCTTCTCTCCAAACTTATTACTTACAAAATCTTACATACACATTTATATTTAGATCTGAGTGTACGTAGGTTTGTATGGATTGAGAGTGTCAGTTATTCATTTCATTGAGCATAGAAAAATAGGGCATCCAGTTGTTAACACAATCTACTATACCTTGTTGTGCCTGGAAATCTAACTTCGGTTGCTAATGTAGTTTATCTTGTTCGAGACTTAAATGATGTGCATTTCAGACTAGTGCTTGAAATCAGTGTTGCCTACTTAGTGTTACTGATCTTAACAGGTAATATCTGATTCTGTTGTAAGAAATATCTTGGAGACCTTAAAAAACTTGCAAGTGTTAGCTCTTTGCTATTGCTTTGGTGAGATTTCCTCACTAAGCTTCCAGTTCAGTGCACCGTGTTTGAGGAAATTGAAGCTTGAAAGAGTAACAGCACAGATGACCAATGATGATTTACTTACCCTTGCTCAGAATTGCATGAACATAACTGAGCTTTCGCTGCTGGGATGCAGATGTCTCAATTCAGGTTTGCACTACTCTCAAGAACATCTTGTTTGAATTTTTATGAGGTTTGGAAAATTCTCCTCTGTCTGAGGTTCATCCAGTTGTAACAAACAAATCCATTTTTCTGTTTTTCTTCTCCAGATCAATTAGACAATAACAACAGCTATGCCTCAATCCCAAGCTAGTTAGGGTCGGCTATATGAATCCTCGCTATCAATGTTGCTCCATTTATCCCGTCAATCTAATGTCAAAACGTTTAGGTTTTCTAGCAGTAGAAGTGTCATGACCCCAAAATCCATTAAAGGTCGTGATGGCGCCTAACACCACTGTCAGGCAAGCCAACCATAATTGATTAACTTAATTACTCATTTTAGTATTTTTGAAACCATATTTTCCTTCAATTAAATAATAAGAGATAAAATTTACAGAGTAGATGGAAATGTTTCCACAACTACAATACTGAACAACCCATAAGTACCCCAAAAACCCGGTGTCACAAGTGCATGAGCATCAACGAGGAAGTAAAATAAATACAGCATCTGTCCGGAATATAAATTGGACAGGAAAAATATAAATAACTCTGAAGGAGACTCTGCAGGCTGCGGATCGTAACAAGGGATGCAGCTCACCTAAGTCCCCGCAATAATCGTGCCTCTGCGCTCACAAGGCCACTAGACATATATGTACCTGCACAAAAATGTGCAGCAAGTGTAGTATGAGTACGTAAATCAACGCGTACCCAGTAAGTATCCCGTCTAACCTCGAAGAAGTAGTGACGAGGGGTCGACTCTGACACTTACTATGGGCTAACAATAAAATACTGATATTATGCTTAAGCATGGATTGTATGAAACAACTGTAAACTCAATAACAAGAAGTGAGTGGACAATTCTTTTATTAATATGAAATTTTTCCAAATTTATTCTCGTCATCTAACATTTTGTATCTCAGGTCAATGAAGCAATTCAATTATTATCAATTCCAAAGATTTATCATGCGCAAATCATGCCGAGGTTGTACGGCCCGATCCAACATAAATATTTAAACTGTGCACTGCTGAGGGTCGAACGACGCGAACTATAGATGCATCTATCTGCTACCGAGGCGTTCGACCCGCTTCACAAAAGAGAAAATACATTTGAAGCAACCAATTCAAGATTTATTTAAGGGGGCAATTATTCAAGGAAATACCAATTCTCATTGAGGGTCAAGAAAATGAAGTTTAACCTTTTACAGTTCCTTTACCAAGTTTCAATATGATTCAAGCAATTAAATTAACAAGTAGGTTGCAAACATCGCAAGTATAACATGATTTGGGTTCTAGACTACCCGGACATAAGTATAATAGTAGCTACGCACGGACTCTCGTCACCTCGTGCGTACGTAGCCCCCACAAATAGAAGCACACATTAAATCGATTCACCTATGGGGTTAATTCCATCTTACAAGGTTAGAAAAGAGACTTACCTTGCTCCGAAATTCCATAACCGGCTCCAAAGCCTTTCCAACAACTCAAACCGATGCCCATCGCTCCAAAACTAGTCAATAAATGTGCAAATCCATAAATACATACTCTAATACTTATTACAATCCAATTTACAACAAATTTTCAACTCCGCTCGAAAAGTCGATAAAATCACCCTCGGGCCCACGTGCCCGGATTCCGAAAATTTTCGAAGATAAACACTACCCATAGCATTACGAACTCAAATATATAATTTATTCTCAATTTCATGCCCAAATTCGTGGTCAAAATCCAAAAATACCAATTTCTAGGCTTTTCTACAAAATTCCAAATTTCTACAAATTTCCATGAATTTACAAGCCTAAGTTCGTATATTTAACTCACAAGTAGTAGAAATCACTTACCTCATTATTGATAGTGAAAATGGTGCTCCAAAATCGCTCCCAAGGTCGGCTCTCAGGGAGGAAATGAAATGAAAATGGCCAGACCTCGTTTTATTAAAAAACCTCACTGCCCAGCCATGATTTCTGCTTCTGCGGTCCAATAGCCGCTCCTGCGGCTCCGCACCTGCAGAAATTCCATCGCAAGTGCGGTTTAAGCTCGGCCCAATAGCCCCTCGCATCTGCGCCCTATGCAGCGCATCTGCGCTTCCGCTTCCGCGATCCTCAAGCGCATCTGCGCGCGCGCACCTGCGCGTTTGTGCCCATTCTGCGGCCGCAGGCCTTTTGGCCAACCTCCGCTTCTGCGCTTGCCTTGCCGCTTCTGCGGCGCCGCACCTGCGACCCTTTTTCCGCAGGTGCGATTCCACCAGCAACCAGAAAATCCCAGCATTTCCTTAGTCCAAAAATCGATCCGTTAAGTATCCGAAACTCACCCGGGGCCCCAGGGACCCCAACCAAGCATACCAACAAGTCCCAAAACATCATACGAACTTAGTCGAGCCTTTAAATCAAATCAAACAACGCCAAAACACGAATCACCCTCCAATTCAAACTTAATGAACTTTGAAACTTCAAACTTCTACAATCGATGTCGAAACCTATCAAATCTTGTCCGATTGACCTCAAATTTTGCACACAAGTCACATTTGACATTACAGACCTACTTCAACTTCCGGAATTGGAACCCGACTCCGATATCAAAAAGTCCACTCCCGGTCAAACTTTTCAAAAACCTTGACATTCCCAATTTTTGCCAAATGACCCCAAAATGACCTACAGGCCTCCAAATTATCTTCCGGATGCGCTCCTAAGGCTAGAGTCGTCATACGGAGCTATTCCCAGACTCGCAATCCCAAACGGACATTGATAACATTGAGATGCACTTCAACCCAAATTTATGAAATTCTTCCAAATGACAACTTTCCACAATAGGCGCCGAAACGCTTCCGGGTCATCCAAAACCCGATTTAGATATACGCAAGTCCAAAATAATCATACGAACCTGTTGGAACCTTCAAATCCCGATTTCGAGGTCGTTTACTCAAAAATCAACCTTTAGCCAACTCTTCCAACTTAAAGTTTCTGGAATTAGAATTTTCTCTCCAAATCAACTCCCAACTTCCCGAATTTCAATTCCTACCACACGCACAAGTCATAATACCCGAAGTGAAGCTACTCATGGCCTCAAACCGCCGAATGCCGCGCTAAAACTCAAAACGACCGGTCGGGTCGTTACAAGAAGTTCTCTGCATTTTTACAGGCATACGAATCTCTAACAACACTAAAAGACTCCTAACAAACATTGGACCCAAAGTAAGTGTACCAACATGATTAAGCCTTACTCCGAACTAGTTGGTATTGCTTACGTGGGTCCTTTTCGTCCATTGTGCCTTTATTTTCACTAAGTCTACCTAGTTTCGAGAAGATTGTAGGTCTTTTGAAACAACTTTCTTCCATTTGATTTTAGGTGTACCTCATCCCTTTTAACTGCAATCCTGTCTTATCTCACCTCAACTTCATTTTTTTACGTTGGCTAATCTTGCGGTGCATATAATCTATCTTCTGCTTATCCTAACTAAATCCTCACTCTCTAGAAAGTATCTCTAATTTTCAAGTTTGTTGACATCGTCTCTAATTTCGCCAATTAAAACAATATTGTTTGCAAGTAGCATACATCATAGGGACTGATCTTGTATATTGTTAGTGCATTCATACTTGGGGTAAACAACGGGCTAAATGCAAATAAATTGTGTAAGCCTATGGTTAGGGGAAACTCGTTGTTTCTCCTATCACTGTTCTTATACTAGCGATAAACAATGAGAAACTAAGAGATGTTAGGAATGAATTGCTTGACTATTCCCCCAACTACATTGGGGTTTGAATATAGTTTACAAGTAATCCAGACAAGAGATGGTAACTCAAGTGAAAAACATCTCCACCTCCAACTTTAAGGTTGTGGGTTCGAGTCACTAAGGGAGCAAATTACCATATAAAAAAAAGTTTACTAGTAATCCAAAAAAAAGAAAGGAAAGTAATTCCTTTTCCTAAGTACTCAATTCTAAGGATTCTAAACCTTTCCAAAATTTACAAGGAAAGGGCTCTTGTTATATTAACAATTTCCTAATTCTTAATGCTAGTGATGGCTTCTTCGTTCTTATTCTTTATATATTTAATATGGATTCAGTTCTTCTCCAATATCCACCAAAGAACATTTCTTTGTCATTTTATGATGTGCTTGCTCTAGATCAATAAATATAATGCGTGGATCTTCCTTCTTCTCCCTATTAATTTCCATCAATTGTTTTAGCAAGAACATAAACTATATTATAGATCTACCAAGCATAAAACAAAATTGGTTCTTAGTCACTCTTCTAGTGTTCCTAAGCTTACCCTCTATCCTTCTTTCACAAAGTTTTAATAAGTTTAATGCCTTGGAGCAACGGTAAGGTTGTCTCCGTGTGACTTATAGGTCACGTGTTCGAGCCGTGGAAGCACCACTGATGCTAGCATCAGGGTAGGCTGCTTACATCACACCCCCTTGGGGAGCGGCCCTTCCCCGGATCCTATGTGAATGCAGGATGCTTCGTGCACCAGGCTGCCCATTTTTTTTTAATGCCATGATAGCTTGCGCAACTTTGAAGATTCCTGTTCTCAAATACGATGAAAATCCTGGTTTTATGACCTTATAATGTTTCTTTGCAGAGTCGCAAGATACTATTTCAAATGGTTGGCCAGGGTTGATCTCCCTTCACTTAGAGGTTTGCCATTGCTATTGTCACTCCACTTGTTGTAAACCTGCTTTTCATGTTTCTTTTTGAAATTTCTAATTCTTCAAGCTGAAGAAAGAATAATCTTTTGTTTAAATTTGCCTAGGTGATTGGATTCTTAAATGGCAATTGGGAGGAGAAAATTACTAGCATGTTAGGTGTATTCTTTTAGGCCTTTAAATATTTCTTCACATGCAATTGTTGCAACTTAAGTTTCGCGACCTGTTAACAACATTTCTAACAAAAGAAAAAAGGTTATATTCAGAAGAGATGCATATACGGTAGGAATCTGAAGATTCCGTGGGTGAAAAGCAGAGAGAAGCATTAGTCAATGGATGCAGACCTCCTATTAAGCCATGTATCCATTGTCAAGTACAGAATTCGGTATCAACTGTAGTACTACAAGAGAATTACCAGAGATCAGAATCTCTACGAAGTTGGATGCTTAACAATGCAAGTGTCTCATACAATCCCTGGTATAAGAATTAAGATGCTCCTAAGTAAAATTGCTGCAAAATCAAGAAAAAAGATAAAATAGAGAGCTCAAGCACTTTGATCAATGTGTGCACAGAGGTTTAGCTGGCTGGCAATCCACTACTTAGAAATAGTATCAAACTCCCAACGAGAAGTGTAATTTACCTGAGATCACGAAATCTTAAATTAGTTGGCACAGACAGACCTAAACCATCTTAAGTCCTAAACTGCAGCCTGACAATTTTAGATCAACTGTTTCCGGATCTAGGCTTCTAAAGTCGGAACATAATGTCCTATATCAGTTACGGAGGTCTGATGCATAAGAAGCATTTATTTAATGAGTTTGATTTCATTCATAATTTGTTTTTTCTGAAGCATTTAGTTAATGACTTCGATTTCATGTCACATTTTGTTTTTTCCTGTTAGTTATTTTGAAACTCCTGTGATAGAATATATAGCTAGTTTCATTTTCAGACTTCCTAGATATAGATTAGATTCCCGACCCAAAAAGTTTTCAAACTTCAGTCTTTTCAAGTGTTCTTTGTAACTTGTTGCATCACTAGTATCTTTGAGCCAAACAGTTTGGTACTTATTTTGTTTATTTCCTCAGGAAATGTAATTTAGTTGCCTCTGTTCTCTCACAATTTCATTTGGTCTAATCTTGTTTAGGACTGTGGTGAAGTAACTGCCAAAGGTGTCACTTTGCTTATGAATTGTCAAGCACTTGAAGATCTTTTACTACGTCATAATGTAAGTCTTCTACTGTTGAATGTCCTGCACTTCTGTAAATCAAATAAACATCAAATTGGGGAGCATCAATAATAATGGATAATAAATTCCAAAGGGCACATTAAATATGATATAAACTTAAATCTGATTCTTTTTTCCTTTTTGTTCTATGCATGAGGACTTCTAGGAAGTCTGAGTGAATCTAATCCCACTATTTGACACTTTACAAACTTAGGGATATGATTTTACTATTATGTGAGACACCTATATGCTCTCGTTGAAGAGGTTCTTACATAAATGTTGCTACTGAACTGAAGTTCAATTTTTGAATGATAGGGCCTTGGAATAGACAGAAATTTTATTATCTGTGCCGCTTCAAGGGTAAGCATAGATAATGTGTTTTTCTCTTCAAAGACATGAACCTTAAGTTGTCGTAATAATATTTCTTATGCAATTAGATGCCACTGCTTCGGAAGGTAGCACTTGATGTTTGCGATGCAAAGGATGGTGACTTTGATCTTCCAGATGTAAGAATTCTGACTGTTATGCTCTTATATTGCTCTAATATACATATTCAGACCCCTTTCTTTCTCAAAAGTTATTTTTTCATTGTTAATATCTTTTGCAGCCGCAATAGTTGTATTACTCTAGCTTCTTGGATATCTATGAGTAAAGTGGTTCAAATGAATCTTCTTTTTAGTGTCTAGAATAGTGCTTGGTGTCATAGTTTTTCTATCACCTCATATTCTAGTATTGCTTCACAAATATGATTGCAAGAGTCCTAAGTAATCTAGACAGCCTCTATAATCTCGTCCTGATATTTGTATTTTTGGTTCAGTTTACTGACAGGCGCTTCTTAAGCATTGTGAAAATAGCAAGATGCAATTTAAAAAGGCGCACTTTATATTCCATTAAATCGGGGCCTTGCACAACTCCAGTGCATGCAGAAACTTTGATATTGACATGGGACAGTGAGAAACTCTCGAGAACTGTTGTCAAGGAAAGATTATAGCAATTATGGTGAGAAATGTTAATGTGGCGACTTGAACGTATACACACTTACTGGAATGAAGCTTTGGTAGCAAAGCGGTCAAGTCATATTGCTGGGCTCGTGGAGACTCTGCATGAAAATATTAGGAGTTCGAGCTCCTAATACAAAGAGCTCTAATGCAATACTTGGTATTCTTGGTCTGTTGCAACCTTTTTTATTAAGTTTTAAAGGTGCCTCAGTTTGGTTTAACACAATATGGGGAAACACATTTGCACTTGTGAAACCAGCATATTAGATTATTTCTGCAACCAGTCTTGCCTTAATTTCTTGGGTGGGGTGATGCAACATTCCTCAAATCTATAAAAATTTCAAGACACGCTCAATATAGAATTTAATTTTTTTAATCTTGCCTTAGTGCATAACAAATTATACTTCTATTACGGATTTAAACCCTTATGATTGACTTTTGCGTTACTTCTCTATTTATAAATAATGTGATATACTACTACAACAACAACAACAAAAACAACGACCCACTAAAATTCTACTAGGGTTGTCTGGAGAGGGTAGTGTGTACGCAGATTTTATCCCTACCCTGAGGACAAATAATGTGATATACAAGCAGGGGAATATTAATAATTTTAATATTACTAATTATTAAAAGTAAGTATTATTAATTATTAGTTAAGCCAAAATAAAAACAAAAAAAAGGGAGGGGGGGACACAAGCCTAAAGCCCATAAAGGGCTGTTGGAAGGCAAAAGAATTAAAAAGCCTTATACGAAAAACAGAACTAGCGTTTTGTTTACTCACGAAACAGAGGCAGCCTTGCTGCTTACTCACGCAGGTAACAAAAAGTTCTGGGTTTCTTTACAAATCACTAGTTCTTGAACTCAGGTATATAAAAATTTTTATTGTCAATTATCCTACAATAGTAATAGGTAAGAATTGAATTGTTAATTCCCGTCTTTCTCTATATCAACAGTAAGTTCTATGTTTAGGTGTGAAACTTTGAAATTAATTAAAATGCACCGGCTATTGTAGAATCGATTGTTTGACGGGTATAAATTGGATAGCGGCCTACGTATTGGTTCGAAGAATTTTGAGGTGAGTTGATATAACCCTTTACTAAAGTGGTTTAACTCACAAAAACACGCATACAAGGTGTTTGAGGAATTGCTTAAAATAGTTAATATGTACTTAATTGGAGCGAGTGAGTACCTAGTTACTTAGAATTGTTCTAGCTAAAGTTTAGATGATTTATTATAATATATGTGCATAAATTTTCAGATTTTTGTGTTATTCTTATATGCTATTTTCATGTTGAAAATTCATAAAGAAGCAAGAATCTTTAGAAATACTTTTGAATGTTTATTTTATGCTTTTGCCATGTTTTACATTTAAGGATACCGGTATGAGTATGTATAGGTTGTTCCAAAAAAGATTTAGACTTGAATGGTCAAGAAAGTTGAGAAGTTGATTTAGATCCTAGCGATGTCACACAAAACAATTTATTATTAAAGTATTTTTGGGTGTATCCTCTATTCTGAAAAGGGGTCATCGTCTAGGCCGAGGGTCTTGATCAAGGCGTTGACTTCCTGAAACTACCTATGCCAAAGTAGGGAGAAAACGAGTCGAGGGTCTCGTTGCTGACAATTTATCTAGCCAGTCTAAGGTATGATACATGAGCGCTGAGAATCATGAATCGAGTGGTGGCACCTCGTGGATTGGGCCTATTCGATCAGGTTAGGATCGAACCATGCCGATCACATAGTGACAAAGATAGAAATAAGTGAGGATAGTTGGAACTTCCGAAGCATAAAGTGAAGTATTTTTTTTAGATAAGAAAGAAAAAGAAAAGAATTTCTTTTAGAATATTCTTAAATTGCTGTTATGCTATTATTTTAGAATTGTTCGTAGAAGCTTTATGTTTTTCATGCATTTAGAATCTTTGCTTGTAATGTATATTTTATTAAAGTTTCGTCCCCTGTCGTTGAGACACGCCGAGTACAATGGATGGTACTGACGTTCTCTTTTGGAAACCTGTGTTGGTCTACGGTACAACGTAGGAATCAGTTTTATAGGCGAGCAGACTATAGGTTAGGACTTCCCTCACTTCTAGTGTTATTGGTGAGCTCCGCTTTTGTTCGTAGAGTATTCCTTTGAGTCGTTATTATTTAGCTATTTCTTTGTTTACTAGGAGAACTGGCCAGTAAATCTCATACATGAGCAGTGCGTCAGTTTATCAATAGAAGCTTCATAGACATAGTCAGTGGGTTAAGATTCAGGTATTTTTTATAATAACTTTGTAGTATTTCAGTAGAGACTATGAATAAAGTATTGGAGCTGGTTTATTTTAGATATTCAAATTAATAAAAAGTATTTGATTAAAGTATTTCCTTATTGCATATAAATTTTGAAGTTATAATAGTTTTGATAGGCACAAATGGTTTGCTCGGTCAAATTTAGCGATCGGGTGCCCGTTACGGCTTGTTCAGAAAATATGCCATGGCAAACTTGGTATCAGAGCATTAGGTTTATGGAGTCCTAGGGGTTTATGAAGTCGTATCAGTAGAGTCTTATTTATGGGTATGAAGTACACCATACTTATAAATAGGAGGCTACAAGCATTTAGGAAGAGCCTCATTTTTTTTTCATACTTTAGATCGTTCAATAGAACCTACCTCTAAGAAATTATTTAATGTATTCGTTTCTCCAAAACTCGCATAAATGGCTCGTACTCGCAACTCTGATACTGACACTCAGGATGCTACTCAATAAACTATTGCTACTATTGTGGCTCAAAGTAGAACTAAGAAGTCTTCAACTCAGAAAAGAAAGGGTAATTCCACAAAGGGGGTTTAGGTATCCCGGGTTGAACATGAAGAAGGAGTGGAGCATGATGAGTAAGTACCTCAGGATCCAGTGCCAACCCCAACGGCAGTTCCAGCTCAAACAACTACATCTCCAGAGGTGGGTCAGATGTTTAATGCTGTCAACGGTGCTATGGAGATGTTTAAAGCCTTCATGCTAACCAGAACGAGAGAACAATTGAGATACAACCTCAATCAAATAGACAGAACAATTCTGAGTCCTCAACAGTGAATGAATTTGATGATGAAGCTGTGGAGCCTCCATTGTTCCGTGGTACTATAGTTGATGAAGATCCAATGTTGTGTCTAGAGGGTGTCAAGAAAGCCCTACGAGCGATGGAGACATTTGATGATGAAGCTGTGGAGCTGGCTGCCTACTAGCTTAGAGATGTGGCTGGCGCTTGGTTTGAGATGTGGGAAAAGGAAAGAGATGAAGATGATGGTCCGCCTACTTGGGAAGAATTTGAAGAGGCCTTCATGGCTAATTTTATACCAGAAGAGGATAGGTAAGCTAAGGCTACAGAGTTCGAGCAGCTCAAGCAAGGGAATAAAAGTGTGCAAGATTACTACATAGAATTCATAAGTTTGGCTAAGCATGCTCCTCACATGGTTAAGATAGAAAAAGCAAAGATATGCAAGTTTGTTGGCGGTTTTGGCTTACCACATTAAGGATACGACATAAGTTGCAGCGGTAGGAATGACAACTTTTTCCTCTGTTGTGGGTTTCGCCAAGCACTTAGAAAAAGACAGACAACAAAGGAGAGAAGAAAAATAGCATAACAAGAAAGCCCGGACAGAGGACGGGCTTATTGGTACATCCAGCGGAGGAGGAAGGGGTTCCTTCAATAAGGGGTCATTAGCACCAGCTCAGTCCAATCATCAATCAGGTGGTGGGTCTTCCTTCAGACGTACTAAGAGTTATGGAAACCAGTCTCGCTAGAATTAGAATTTTAGGACACCATCCTCATATAGCCATAGTCATGTTGAGCAAAATTCACAACAACAAGGTCTTTGTGGTACATGTAATCGGCAACATTCAGGTCAATGCAAGCTAGGGTTTCAAGGTTGCTATCATTGCGGAGACAGTGGTCATATAAAGGCAAACTGCCCAAAGTTGCGACGTAATTTCAGTGGGGGATTAGCTCCTCCTTCTAGTTCCTTAGCTACTACAGTTGCACCACCTCTGGCTTGTGGTTTTCATAATCAGACCGGGCATGGGGCATGCAGAGGTGCAGATCAAGTTACTCAGGGAGGGGGATAACCCCGTTTGTTTGCTACACTTGATCGTCAGAGTGCAGAGGCATCTACAAAGGTTATTACATGTATACTTCTAGTCTGCTCACATAATGCTTATGCCATAATGGATCCAGGTTCAACATTTTCATACGTGACTCCATACTTTGCAATTAACCTCGGGCTAGAACATTAACAGCTTAGTGAGCCATTCCTAGTATCTATTCTAGTTGGCGAGTCAGTGAAAGCCATAAGAGTCTATAGAGGTTGTATAGTTTCAGTCCAAGGTCGCAGCACCGAGGCCGATCTCATAGAGTTAGAAATTGTGGATTTCAATGTGATTATGGGTATGGATTGGTTGTCTTCCTGCTATTCCATGTTAGATTGTCATGCCAAGATAGTCAGGTTCCAATTTCCAAATGAAGAAATCTTAAAGTGGAAGGGTAGTTCAGCATCGCTTGTAGGTAAGTTTATTTCTTACCTTAAGGCAAAACGAATGATCGGTAAGGGGTATCTCGCCTATTTGTCTCACATCATTAATTTAGAATCAGAACCACCAGTTCTTCAGTATGTGCTAGTTGTTAGAGAATTTTCAGAAGTTTTCCCAGATGACCTTCCCGGACTTCCTCCAGAAAGAATTATAGACTTTGGCATCGATTTCATGCCAGGCACTCAGTCCATATCTATACCTCCTTATAGGATGGCTCCAGCAGAACTTAATGAGTTGAGGGAATAGTTGAAAGACCTTCTTGACAAGGGCTTTATCATTTCGAGTGTTTTACCGTGGGGTGCCCCGGTCCTGTTTATCAAGAAGAAATATGGGTCTCTTAGAATGTGCGTCGACTATCGGCAGTTGAATAAAGTTACCATTAAGAACAAGTACCCACTATCAAAAATTGATGATTTATTTGATCAACTTCGGGGTGCAAAGTACTTTTCAAAGATAGACTTGAGGTCGGGGTACCATCAGTTGAGAATCAGAGAAGAGGATATATCTAAAACAGCCATTAGACTCGCTACGGGCACTATGAATTTCTAGTAATGTCCTTCGGGTTGACAAAGCTCCAAATGCATTCATAGACCTCATGAACAAAGTTTTTAAGCCATTCCTTGATACCTTTATTATCGTGTTTATAGACGATATTCTGGTATACTCTAAAGGCAAGGAAGAGCATGCAGAACACCTCAAGATAGCCTTGTAGACCTTGAAGGAGAATGAGCTTTATGCCATGTTTTCAAAATGTGAGTTATGGTTGCAGTCAGAGGCATTCTTAGGCCACGTGGTATCTAGTGAAGGCATAAAAGTAGACCTTCAGAAGACAGAAACAGTCAAGAACTGGCTAAGGCCGATAACGCCAACTGAAATAAGAAGTTTCTTGGGGTTAGCTGGCTACTATAGAAGGTTTGTAGAGGGATTTTTCTCACTTGTAGCTCCATTAACTATACTCAGAAAGCAATTAAGTTCCAGTGGTCAGACGCTTATGAGCAGAGTTTTCAAGAGTTAAAGAATAGGTTGCCCATTGCCCCTGTGTTAACCTTGATGACAAGTTCGAGTGGGTTCACAGTGTATTGTGATACCTATAGAGTTGGTCTTGGTTGTGTTGTTATGCAAGATGTAAAAGTTATTGCCTATGCTTCTAGGCAGTTAAAGAATCATGAGAATAACTACCCCACACACAACTTGGAGCTTGCAACAGTGGTGTTTGCATTAATGATATGGCGACACTACCTTTATGGCGAGCATTCTAAAGTGTTTACAGATCACAAAAGCCTCCAGTACATTTTCAAGCAGAAAGGGTTAAATTTGAGACGGAGAAGGTGGCTCGAGCTATTGAAGGATTATGACATCAATATTCTTTATCACCCGGGCAAAGTTAATGTGGTAGCAGATGCACTTAGTAGGAAGTCAATGGGTGTCTTGTCCCATCTTGCAGTACAAAGGCGAACTTTGGGTCGAGAAATTCAAAAACTAGCAAAGGATGGAATTAGATTGGATAAGACCGAAGAAGGAGGTATAACTGCTTATGCCTTAGCACAATCGTCTCTTGTTGTGCATGTTAAGTCTAAGCAAGACGAAGATCTGTACTTAGTGAAGTTAAAAGAAGGAGTCAGAAACAAAGAAATCACTGCTTTCACTCTAGGAAGTGATGGAGTTTTGAAGTTGAATGATCGGTTATGTGTGCCTGATATAGATGGGCTTAGGAAGGCCATAATGGAAGAAGCTCACAACTCGAGGTACTCTATCCACCCAGGTTCTAGTAAAATGTATCTGGACTTGAAAGAGTTGTATTGGTGGAAAGGCATGAAGAAGCAAGTAGGAGATCATGTGGCCAAATGTTTGAATTGCCAGCAAGTCAAAGCCGAGCATCAGAGGCCCGGTGGCCTAGCTCAGGACATAGAGATACCACAATAGAAATAGGAGATGATTAATATAGATTTCGTATTAGCTCTGCCTCGCACATACCGTAAGCATGATTCAATTTGGGTTATCATAGACTGACTCACAAAGTCCGCCCATTTCCTACCAGTAAAGACGACAGATTCTGCAGAGCAGTATGCACAGTTGTACATCAAAGAAATAGTCTGATTGTATGGTACTCCAGTTTCAATCATATCTGACAGAGGCCCTCAATTCACAACACATTTTTGGCATACATTTCAGAAAAGATTAGGTACCGAGGTCAATTTGAGCACTTCTTTCCATCCACAGACTGATGATCAGGCAGAAAGGACCATTCAGACTCTCGAAGATATGTGGAGAGCATGTGTTATAGATTTTGGAGGTAATTAGGATGATCACTTGCCACTTATAGAATTTGCTTACAATAACAGCTATCGGGCTAACATTGGTATGGCTTCTTATGAAGCGTTGTATGGGCGAAGATGTAGGTCTCCAGTGGGTTGGTTTGAACAAGAAGAGGTGTCGTTGATTGGTCCAGAGTTTATTTATGAGGCCTTAGAGAAAGTCCAGCTAATCAGAGAAAGACTGAAAGTGGCTCAGAGTCGTCAAAAGTCCTATTCTGATAAGAGGCATCATAACTTAGAGTTCATGGTTGGTGATAAGGTATTTTTGAAAGTTTCACCAATGAAAGGAGTCATGGGGTTCGATAAGAAAGGGAAATTTAGTCCTAGGTTTATCGGGACTTATGAGATTATAGAAAAGAATGGAAAAGTGGCTTATGAACTAGCGTTGCCCATTGAATTATCCTCTGTTTTATCATGTCTTTCATTGTGTATATGCTTATAAAGTACATTCATGATGAGTCGCATATAATACCTGCAGATACCATAGAAATTAAAGAAGGCTTGACTTATGAATAGGTACCTATAGAAATTCTCGATAGGCAAGTAAGAAAGTTGAGAACAAATGATATAGCTTCGGTAAAAGTTTTGTGGAGTAATCATGATTCAAAAAAGGCTACGTGGGAGGTCGAGGAAGATATGAGGAAGAAGTACCCTTATTTATTTGAGGAATAAGGTATGTGAACCTAGGTTTGGCTTGGCATTTATATTTCATTTATTAAATACAAGTTAGCATGTGTTTATGTCCTTGCTAGATTATACTTAGTTTTTGAAGTAATTTAGTTTCTGTTAGAGTATATTTAGTTATTAAATAATTTAGTACCATGCTAGAGTACATTTAACTCATTAAAGTGATTTACTTTTTTGTTGAAGTGTTGTGCTTTAGATTTTTGTTGGTTATTGTGGCACCTCTTTGCCGGAGTGCGAGTAATTAGTTTATGAGATGTGTATGGTGCCTATGAATGGCATATTATGATATATTTGGTTGTTGGTGGTGTAGTTGTAGTATTGGTGACCGAGATATTTTTTTGGATAGTCCAATTTACAGAGGAGACTCTGCCGAAATTTTTAAAAATTTAGGGAGTTAGCCAAAATTTTGAGTCCCTTAGGAAAGTGAGTAGTGCTAAAAAAACTTAATAAGTTCAAGGACTTAAGGAATGATTGTTGGCTTAAGAATAAGGCCCTAGCAATATTAGAGGGCGAATGTATTTAAGGAGGAAAGATTGTAACATTTCTCAAATCTATAAAAGTTTCAAGACACGCTCAATATAGAATTTAATTTTTTTAATCTTGCCTTGAGTGCATAAAAATTATACTTCTATTACGGATTTAAACCCTTATGATTGACTTTTGAATTACTTCTCTATTTATAAATAATGTGATATACAAGCAGGGGAATATTAATAATTTTAATATTACTAATTATTAAAAGTGAGTATCATTAATTATTAGTTAAGTCAAAACAAAAATAAAAAAATATGGGGATTAGTTGGGGGGGATGGGGGGAGGGGCAAGCCTAAAGCCCATAAAGGGTTGTTGGAAGGCAAAAGGATTAAAAAGCCTTATACGAAAAATAGAACTAGCATTCCGTTTACTCACGAAACAGAGGCAGCCTTGATGCTTACTTACACAGGTAACAAAAAGTTATGGATTTCTTTACAAATCACCAGTTCTTGAACTCAAGTATATAAAATTTTCTATTGTCAATTATCTTACAGTAGTAGTAGGTAAGAATTGAATTGTTAATTCTCTTCTTTCTCTGTATTAATAGTAAGTTTTATGTTTAGGTGTGAAACTTTAAAATTATTTAAAATACACTGGTTGTTTTAGAATTGATTGTTTGAATGGTATAAATTGGACTGAGGTCTAGATATTGGCTCGTGGAGTTTTGAGGTGAGTTGATATAACCCTTTACTAAAATGGTTTAACTCACAAAAGCACGTATACAAAGTGTTTGAGGAATGCTTAAAAGAGTTAATATGTACTTAATTGGAGCGAGTGAGTACCTACTAACTTAGAATTGTTATAGCTAAAGTTTAGATGATTTATTCTGATATATGTGCATTAATTTTCAGATTTTTGTGTTATTCTTATATGCCATTTTCATGTTGAAAATTCATGAAGAAGCAGGAATCTTTAGAAATACTTTTGAATGTTTATTTCATGCTTTTGCCATGCTTTACATTTAAGGATACCAATATGAGTATGTATAGGTTGTTCCAAAAAAAGATTTAGACTTGAATAGTCAAGAAAGTTGAGAAGTTGATTTATATCCTAGCGAGGTCACACAAAATAATTTATTATTAAAGTATTTTTGGGAGTATCCTCTAATCTAAGAGGGGGTCCTCGTCCAGGCCAAGGGTCCTGATCAAGGCGTTGAGTTTCTGAAACTACTTGTGCCAAAGTAGGGAGCACACGAGTCGAGGGTCTCGTTGCTGAGAATTTACCTAGCCAGGCTAAGGTATGATACATGAGCGCTAAAAACCATGAAGCGAGTGGCACCTCGTGGATTGGGCCTATTTGACAAGGTTGGGATCGAACCCGTGCCAATCACACGGTGAATAAGACAGAGATAAGTCAGGATAGTTGGAACTCCTGAAGCATAAAGTAAAGTAATTTTTTTTTAGATAAGAAAGAAAAAAAAAGAATTTCTTTTAGAATATTCATAAATTGTTGTTATGCAATTATTTTAGAATTGTTCGTAGAAGCTTTATGTTTTTCATGTATTTAGAATCTTTGCTTGTAATATATATTTTATTAAAGTTTCGTCCTATGTCGTTGATACTCACCGAGTACAATGGATGATAATGACGTTCTCTTTTGGGAACATACGTTGGTCTGCGGTACAATGTAGGAACCGATTTTGCAGGCGAGCAGGCTATTAGTTAGGACTTCCCTCACTTCCAGAGCTATTGGTGAGCTCCGCTTTTGTTCGTGGAGTATTCCTTTGAGTCGTCATTATTTAGCTATTTCTTTGTTTACTTGGAGAACTGGCGAGGAAATCTCATGCCCTAAGTAGTGCGTCAGTTTATCAGTAGAGGCTTCATAGACACAGTGGGTTAAGATTCAGGTATTTTTGATAATAATTTTGTAGTGTTTCAGTAGTTACTACGAATAAAGTTTTGGAGTTGGTTTATTTTAGATATTCAAATTAATTAAAAGTATTGCCTTGCTATAGTTTTGATAAGCGCAGATGATTCGCTCGGTCAAATTTAACAACCGGATGCCGGTCAAAGCTCGTTCAGAAAATGGGTCGTGACAGGTGAGGGGTTTAGTTTTACCTGCCATTTACTGTGCTTTTGACAATCTGTGTATTGTTTCATGTACTTTTTCAGAGGATTGGTTAAAGGAGGAAGACCTCCAAGTTTAAGGATATTCACTTGGCCAATATTCTTTTAACTTATATGAGAAAGTAGATTGACTTGTCTACATTTAAAGTTCTTTTATTTATGGAATTTAATGGAAGAAGAAGAATAGGCGGCATGAGTTAGAAAATGCTGTTCTCACCATTGACAAGAAGATATGATCTCTACCTCCCCCTCCCCAGAGTGTTTGCCTTTTCAATTCACTTTAAATATATCATTTCTTTGTTCAGAGTTTTCCCTTAGTTCGGTGCTCACCTAATATATTTTTAGGTTTCCCTTTGTTGTCACTATATTAAATTGCACTCTTTTCTTCCTATCAATCAAACTAGTCTTCCTTCCTTCCTTCCTTTTCTATTTTGGGTGTTAAAGACTTCAAGGGAACAAACTGTCATTGTATCATTTCTTCCAGCGCTTACTTAAACTGAGCCTTTTGGTGGAATTTATTTTAGAGGAATTAAAACTTGTAATTCTAATTTAACTACATACTTTACATTTTGATACGGCATAAATGCACTTATGTAGATGAGTCTTAATTAAGAAGTGGATTATAATTTTTAAATAACGGAAACTGCTATTCTTTTTAAAAAAAATTGTGCTGTTGGTAAATATGTTTGCCCCCTGTATGAATGTGTAGAAGAAACACCAATTAGAAAATCAAACCAACAAGTTCGAGCATCCATCCTGATGAACTAGGTTCTAGGAGCAAACCATTAGCAACAAACACCATATGAGAATACATCGGATGCATATCTATATCTATCTATCTATCTATATTTATCTATATTATTATAAAAGCACAAATAATTTATGCTAATGTTGAGCGACTAAAATATCCCCAAAAATTTGATAGACTTTTATGCCCTTAAATATTTATATAATTTAAGGATCTAATTGTAAATTACTTAATGATGGAATTCTTTTTCAATTTGAACTTCATATACACTGTGTATAAATTCCTACTCTACCAATATCGAGAACTTCTAATTCAACTAAAAAGTGGTAGAGTTGGAAATAATTATGAATTTGAACAAACTTCTAACACCAATCACGTTCTAACTTTTCATCTATTTACCATATGTGTTCTACTTATAATGTGGAAGTTATGTACCAATCCGACATGGATACAAGCACTTTTAAACACTTATCGACATGGAGAAGGACACTTTGTATAATTTATATATGTCTACCTCTGTCACGACCCAAAATCCCACCACAGGCATCGTGATGGCACCTAGTCTCTAAGACTAGGTAAGCCGATTTCTATTACATTTTGAAGCCATTTTTTTTTTGAATTAAATAAGTAACCAAAACTAACATCGGAATAAATATGAATATACAACCTCCCAAGACTGGTAGTACTGAGTCACGAACTCTAACTGAATACATGGAATGATCACGAGGACCGAATATATAATACTATTTAATTACAAATTAACAATACAATGAAATGGAAAGACTCCAAGGGACTACGACGGCCAAGCAGCTCTACCTTGAATCCTTATGATCCCGCTTTAACTCTACTCAAGTCCGATATCTCCAATACCTGGCTCTGCACAAAAATGTACAGAAGTGTAGTATGAGTACACTACGGTCGGTACCCAGTAAGTATCAAGATTAACCTCAATAGAGTAGAGACGAGGTACAGTCAAAACACTCACTAGTCTAATAACCTGTGCAATATAATATACAAAATACTAGGAAACAGATAGCAATAAGGGCAGGATAAAATAACCAGTGGTATGCGCAACAAGACAACAAGAATACCATAAATATCACACACAATTAATCAATACATGTACGCCCAATTAATTCAAGTTTTTCAAATAAATATCCTTCACATATAATTCTTCCAAATAACTCTCTTTCAAATGTAGTTTTCTCAATAATTATTTTTCAAATATAATTCTTTCAATAAATCTTTTAAAATATAGTTTCCTCAAATAAATATCTTTCAAATACAATTCTTTCATATAATTCTTTTTTAATAAAAATCCTTCCAATTAAATATTTTAAATATAATTCTTTCAATTAAATAGTCACCATGTGACACCTCATTTCATAATCATAAAAATACGGGTCTCATCCCATTTTTATATTTTCACGGCACCTCATGCCCATAATTAAATCATCATATTTCTCCCATAACCTCGTGCCCTAATTTCATATCACAACTGCACGGATAATTCATTTGACAATTATCATTATCGTTTCATCACAGCACCTCGTGCCCACATTTCATATCACAACTCCACGGATAATTCACGTGCCAAATATTCTCATTATTTACTCACGGCACCTCGTGCCCACATTTCAATTTATAATCCGCCTGGCAATAGCCACAGGCTCTCAATTTCAACATAAATCAGATTGTTATCAATTTACCAACAACAAGACAAATTACACAAGGTATAAAAGTAAACACAAGAAAATCACAACATCACATAAAAATTATCAACACCACAACCCCACATCATCACATATCGTCCCTGACAATAGCCACCCTTATCCTCATATTGCCACCCGTATCACTCCTATAGCCACCCTTATCGCTCCGCCTAGGCAATATCAATAGCCACCCTTATCGCTCCTATTGACACTCTTATCGCTCCTATTGCCACCCTTATCGCTCCGCCCAGACATTATTCCAACAACACAACAACAGTGAAATGCCACCCTTATACCCACATAATATCAACGGTGAAATGCCACCCTTATCTCCCCCAAATAATAACTCATACAATACAATAATTTACACGGCAAGATAATACAATCAATTCATATCACAATGTGCCCAATGGCCACAACCAAATTCCAAAGATATAACAAAATCAATTAATTTTACAACAAATAGCCCAAGGCTCCACACAATGTATATAACACCCAAAAATAATCAATAGAGATAGAAATTACTCAACATAAAGCAAAACCTTCATTAATACAAATTTAGATAATTATATTAACACTTATTCTTAAGCTCGCTTAAATTAATTATTTGCATAAGAAAATTCATATTGGAATTAATTTTCAAGAAATATTAAACCAACAATACTCACAAAATTTCATAAATATCTCAAGTAACAATCACATCAATTTATCATATAAAAATAAATTCAACAATAAAGATTTAGGCATGGCAAACAGATGATTTAATAATTTTTCACAATTTTTCAATTTACTACACAATAATGCCTAAGACTTTAATTCAATAAATTTTGCACGTATAAGCCCGACTACGTACTCGTCACCTCGCGTACACGGCTTTTCACATTTCACAAATGGCACATAAGACTCAATGCCTAAGGGGCAATTCCCCCACTCGAGGTTAAGCAAGACACTTACCTTTTTGAAGTTATGTCGATATTCCAAAATAGCTTTCTCACGTGAATTGACCTCCGGACGGCTCCAATCTTTCTTGAGCCTTCCTTACATTACTATGAGGTGCCGAAAATTCTAGCAACTTCAATCTATTTAGAAGCATAACAAAAGTGAACCATAATTAGGAATATTTTCATGATTTCAGCTCATTTGAGCATTTTATCAAATACTAGGTGTGCAAATTTAGGTACAAGGTTCTTCTACAAGATTTTCTTCATTCCACAACCCAATCGTTACTTATTTGATCTCAACAATCTTCCTACAAACCTTATTGGTACAAGCATATATACATAATACTCTAACACCCAAGAATCATACTCTCAATTACCAAGCTTTAACCCTAAATTTGAAATTGAAGTCTAGGGGTTGAATCTTACCTCTTAGATGAAGATCTTGTGATTAGCTTCCTTGATTCTTGAAGATTGGATGATTAGAATGTTAGGTTCTCTCCTTCTCTCTCTAAAATGCTCTTACATCTCTCTAGAACCCTCAGAAAAATACCCCAAAATAAGCCCCAAAGCCTATTTATCAAAATGGAGTCGGGTTATGAAAATAGAAAAATTAACCCTCCGAAAGCAGGTCTGCGGTCGCATAATGGACCGCATAATGGGTTTGCGGGCCGCACAATTGATCGCAAAATCGATGCCCAGAACTGGGCTGTTCTGGTCCATTCTACGACCACTTTTGCGGTCGCAGAAGCAATTTCGCGATCGCATAACGATTTTGCGATCGCATAATTGATCGCAGAATCGCATTTTTCCAGCCTTTGGTAATTTAGTCATAACGTCTTTTAGGAATGTTCAAATGACGAACGGTTTGAAGCGTTGGAAACTAGACACATAGAACTTTCTTTTTATAGGTAATACACTATATAACTCTTTATATCAAGAGAGGTATGATTGTTTGAAGTTAGGTCTTGTGCGAACTCACTTGAAACTTTAGTCTATTATGAAATTTTCAACTTCTACATTCGATGTCGAAACCTATCGAATCAAGTCCGATTGACCTCACATTTTGCACACAAGTCATAAGTGACATAACGGATCTATTCCAATTTTCAGAATCGTATTCTGGCCTCGTTACAAAAAAATTTAACCTTCGATCAAACTTTCCGAAAATCGTCTATTTTCCAACTTTCGCCAAAATGCGTCAAATTGACCTACGGACCTACAAATCCAAATCCGAATACGCGCCTAAGTCTGTATTGCCATCCTCGAAATTCTATTCCGAGGTCATTTGCTCAAAAGTCAACTCTCCGGTCAAACTTCCCAAAAATTTAACTTTCGGTATTTCAAGCTTAATTCTACTACGGACCTCCAAATAATTTTTCGGACATGCTCCTAAGTCCAAAATTACCATACGGAGATATTGACATCATCAAAATTCTATTCCAGAGTCGTTTTCTCAAAAGTCAACTCTCCGGTCAACTCTTTCCATTTAACCTTCAAATTAAGGATTGTTCTTTTAATTTAATTCCGAATCTTCAGTAAATCAAACTCGACCACACCCGCGGGGTATAATACATATTGCGAATCTACTCGAGACCTTAACTCACTGAACGGGGCATAAATTCTTAAAACGGCAAGTCGGGTCGTTACAACCTCAAACAAATTAGGTAGTATTTATTGTTTGGAATATCAATCTTCTAGAGGTAATTTAGTAGTTTTGTTCGTTACATAATTTTCCCTCAAAGATTAGTTTCGTGTATCTAACTCAACAAGTTTAGACATAAACGAAGCATCAAACTCGCAGAGGAAGCAAGCGCACAGCTGCATGTAGTAGCATTTGAGCTTTGGCGGAGTGAGTAATTTACTTCAACAGCTTTGTATGTTAAATCTGGTTAAGATTTTTTTTTAAAAATAATAATTTCATAACATGAGTTCCTTCTCGAGATTAAAAATAAAAGGAACTGTAAGTTGTAACGATCTCAATAAAGAATAAACTATGTCAGCTTGGCTTCTTATTCCGGTGTATTAGTTATCCGTCCCGATATGATGACTTTATTTAATAATGCGCTTCATCATCTGTTGTTACACTCAGAGGACATAAGTCAATCCAGAGGTAAATATTTTTTTTTCAGAGGTAATTTAATTTCTTAATTTCATGAATTTTCTCTTAAATATTAACTTAATATATCTAATGGAGAATTCATGAAGTATATCAGCATGCAGTACATTGCTATTGTTGTTCTTTCTTTAAAGGTAATTTAAAAAAAACTGATATCTTCTTTGTTTTGGTTGATCTTACGCTTCACTTTAACATACCCAATGGGAATATCAGTATAAAGTTTTAACACAGTTCTGCAAATTAGGACTTAGGAGGGTATCATTTATCCAGTTCTCTTTTCTGTTACAAAATTATATTATCATACATGATGTCTTTCTTAAAATACTTGTATAATAAAATCATCTAGAATTAAGGATTTCACTCTTCTCAAGAATTTGTTTTAAAATTTAAAAGCCTAAAGCAAGTTGTCCAAAGATCTCACAAATCCTATTCTAATACATATCTATATTGTACTTGTCAATCGATACATAACTTGCATCATAAACAATATTAAATAGAGATACTATGAGAGACCTCCCTTCAGGTTTGGTTTCATAACACTAACATCCTTTGTGGTTCACCATATTACGTTTACCTCCCTTATTTCATATTTGGTGTAACAAAACTATTAATTGACTAAAAATAGACAAGTTTTCCCTAACAAGCTTTTCTTCTATTTTGTATGACAAAGCTTCTTTTACTTTTTTTAGTAACCACTTATACGAACAAATAATACATTCATGTTACTCAATTTTTATATCCATGAATGTTAAGTGATAAAATATAATTGCATATGTATTTAGAGGCCCTACAACCGGAAAGTCAAAAATTTTAGCGATCAAACATCAACGTGACATTGTTATCGTGCAACGCACGTTCATAGAAACTAGTTATTATAAAAGCATGAATACAATGTCGGTTTACAAAAATAACCTTATAATATTAAGCGTAATAACTCATAATAAAAGGACATAACCGGAACTCTAGATATTAACCTTATAATCCTATTAATTTTAAGACATAATACTACACGTTAGGAATCATATATGATTACCTTTAGGAATCCTATTAGTATAATTACTTTCGGACGGTCTAATTCATATAAAATTGAACAAGTAAATATCCTTAGTCATGTAATCCTATTACTTTTAGGATATACTTCTTAAAAATTTCTATAACTAATTTAATTCGAAAACGTATTATAATGTCATACTATTAATTTAATTTAAAAATGTATTATATTGTCCAAATCCAATTAGAAAAAGGAGAGTCTATTTTATTATAAAAGCATAAATACAATATTAATATACTAAAATAGCCCTAAAATATTAAGCGGAAGAACTCATAGGGAAAGGACATAACTGCAATAACCTATTTTTTAGACTACAATATCTTTTTTGCTAATTTTTAATATTTAAGATTTAAAATTAATAAAATTTTATCTATTAAATTCTTATTAAAAATATGTATGAAGGTTTAATAAAATCAATTTCATAAGAATCCTCCGTATTGGCAATACATTACCACTCCATAATGTCCAATACCAAAAAAAATAAAAGTAATATTAAATGGACTGCATAAAGAGTTGAAATTGAGAAAAAATACCACAACGATAATATATTTTTATATTATATTTGAACTATTTTCCTACTCAAATAATATTTTTTATCAATTTTTCGTGTAATATTAAAAAATACCCAATTATTAAACAACAACTAAGAAAATATTTAAGAATATAAATGTGTGGGAAAGAGAAAAAAATAGTTGGTAAGAGTCAATACCACTAATAATTCTATAAACATAAAGATCTAAAAGTGAAATGTCATATCAATCTTTTACTCTTTAAAAATAAAATTTATAGTGGATAAAATTATAATTAAGGTTAAATATTCAAAACAAGAGATGAACTAATATTTAGATCTGAATCAACATAGAATAAATTATTTTTTATGTTAAAACTAAATAATTAAATCTTTAATTAATTATTTAGCAAGAGAATCAAATTCAATTATTTTTTAAATTCATCATATGAGTAAAATTCTTATTCAAGTTAAAAACATATCTTAGGATACATAAATTTATTTCATAAAAAGAGCGTTAGAACACAAAGTAAAAATGTTAGTATACACAATTAAAGCTAAATCATAATCAAGAACAAGCTTTCAAGACTATATTATAAAGAGTCGACTCTGGTATAACGAGATTATTCTTTGTAGATGCCTCCGGCGTAATCGAAATAATATTTCTATGTCATGCATTACTTGCAAATATAATATCAAGAGGCATGACATTGTTAGCAATAATAGCAAGTGGTGTACCAATAATAATTTTTATGTGAGTCCACCCACTTTAGATTTGATATACCTTTTCAAACAATTTAAATAACCATCACAAATATATCAAAGCAGAGCAATGATACTAAATTTATTAGGAAAGCAAAATTGATAATATTGTATAAAGCATTTATGGTAACGTGTAAAACGATCAAAATAATTGCCCAGAGTTCTTATTAATGAACCGTTTGGTAGAAAATTAATGGTTTGGGAGGTGATTTCTATCAAGTATTATCAGTAGTTCTAAAATCGACAAAAGCAGAGACTGTAAAAGCTAGCTTGCCAAAGTTATCCTTCTGGCCTCAAATGAAAAAGATTCAACTGACAAGAAATATAAAGTAAGAACAGATCCAGTATTCAGTGTCTTCTTACTTCGTGTCGGAAACGAAGAAGAGCATCCAATAAAAAATGATTTGGTTTTTCCTGAACACTTCGTTATCAATCCCAATGGTAATAGTAGTACATTTAATAAGAGAAATATTTCTATTATTAGATTAAAATGTAATTTGTGCAAATCGCAAGATAGAATTAAAAAGATATCTTAATTAGCTAGCAGAAATGCATATGTTGATTGTCACGACCCAATTTCACCTATAGGTCGTGATGGCGTCGGACACCGCTGTCAGACAAGCCAACAATAAATACTAAATAAATTCTCATTTTAATATTTTTGAAGTCATAGTTGTTCCCCTCAATTAAATAGCAGAAGATGACATTACCAAATACGTACTAATATCTTTAAAAAAAATTAATACAGTGCAACCCATAATCATCCCAAAATCCGGTGTCACAAGTGCATGAGCATTTACTAGGGAATTAAAATAAAATACAGCATCTGTCTAAAATACAAATTAGACAGGAAAATATAATAACTCTGAAAGAGACTCTATTAGCTGCGGATCGTAATATAGAATGCAGCTCACCTATGTCCCCACAATTATTAACGACACCTCTGCGCCCACAAGGCCGCTATACATATATGTACCTGCATAATAAAATGTACAGCAAGTGCAGTATGAGTATGAAAATAACGTGTACCCAGTAAGTATCAAGCCTAATCTCGAAGAGGTAGAGACGAGATGGCCGACTATGACACTCACTATGGGTCAATAATATTAAATAATCATGAAAATAGAAATATTTATATCAACGTGATTCACAGAGTTAACAATAATTTTATTATACCAGCATAGGTAATTAAATTCCTTCAATTCCAATAATTCTCAATATATTAATTAAATCCTTCAATTTCAATAAAAAAATTCCAATTTATCAAATAGCTTTACAAGCTACAATTCAATTTCAATAAATTTCCAATTTATCAAATAGCTTTACAAGCTGCAATTCAATTTCAAGAAAATTTTAATTTATCAAATAGCTTTACAAGCTGTAATAAATTATCCAAGTATCGTGTAATTATTATTATTATTAAGCACGATTTCTGCCGAGGTCGTACGGCCCGATCCAGAGTTTCGTGTACACTGCCGAGGGATGTGCGGCACGATCCATAGATACTTCTACCCTGCCGAGGCATTCGGCCCGCTTCACAAGAAAGGAGAACATTTTCTTATGTACCTCCGGAAGGAGAGTATATTCATTATAAGATAAATTCGGGAGGATGAATAATTTCTTTAAACAGTTAATTAATTTAAATAGAAAATTAAGCATATAAAATTTTCATCTTTATTATATTTCCTAACAATTCACAATTTATATATCAAATAATTCAATTAAATAAAGAATACAATTTACACAAGTAATTCATGCTTTGTGTCCTAAACTACCCGGACTTTAGCATTAATAGTAGCTACGCACGGACTCTCGTCACCTCGTGCGTATGTAGCCCCCACAATTAGAAACCATTATTAATTTAATCACCTATGGGGTAATTTCCCCCTCACAAGATTAGACAAGAGACTTACCTCGCTCCGAAGTTCCATAGCCGGCTCCCAAGCCTTTCAAGTAACTCGACCGATGCCCAACGCTCCAAAACTCGCTTTCGCTTTATTAACATTCACAAGTTTTTAATCCTCCTCTGATATCGTAACATTGAGTAAAATGCTCATACGCCACCAACAAATTGATATCTACAATTGCAATCCCAATTACAATCAAAATATGACTCAAAAATATTTATCAATATCCATTTATGGCTCTCAAGTTGGCTACAAACCTCCGGCTCAAATCGTCTAATAGGTTCACTTACTAACACATTCAACTCCACTCTTATCATTCAATACCCATTTGAAGTCATCAACGATACTACATTAATTCTCCAACACCGCCAAATTATTATTCATCGTCTTCCTTAACCAACATTTCCAAAACATTCAATTTGATGATTACTTAGTTGAATACTTCCAACTAAGCTAGAATATGATTCCATATGTTCATTGCATCCTTTAATTTCATTTCTAAGAACACTATTTATCTTTCCCTCATTTTCTCAAGAACACTATTCATGCCATGAACTAGAGTTTATAAAATCAATTATCCAACCATACCAACTTGAAACAAATATTAGAATTACTCTCACCGACTCATAAGAAATGAGCTTGAAGCATTAGTATTACCTTCTTGAAGCTTTTCCTTGAAATTTCAATGTTTGGAAAATTTGGTGTTCTTGAACAATTTGAAAGATTTCTAGAGATTTCAAAGATTGAAGGATGTTAATACTAGTGTTAATAGGATGTTATTAACTTAAAATATCCAAAAAAAAAAAACTCACATTGTATTCTTAAGTAGTCCCCAGGGTCGAATCCACCATGAAAGAACCAATCCCTAGCTCAAGAAAATCCCCAAAAATGGTTGCTGCCCGTGACTGCCTTATAAAGGCACAGGTGCTTCAGCGAGTTATACCTTGCGCTGTGCAGGTTGTACCTCGTATTACAAGTTTTGCCCTGCTGGACACCATTTACTAAAACGTCCATAAGTCCTTGTACAAATATCCAAATGACGAACGGTCGAAAGCGTTAGAAATTAGACTCGAAGATCTTTCATTTGATAGGTTGTCCACTATATAACTTCTTATATATATATATAGATATGCGCGTCCAAAGTTAGGTTTTTGTGTGTACTTATTTGGAACTTTAGTCTATCATGTAATTTCCAACTTGATTAAGACTTACGGCTCTCCTTAGACCCTATATCACTTATAATATGACTCGTTCACTTATTAACATACGAACCTGCTGGAACCTTAAAATCTCAATTCCGGAGTCGTTTTCTCAAAGTGTTGACCGAAGTCAAATTTGCCCTTTTAAGGCTAACTTAAGGAACCAAGTGTTCCGATTTCAACCCAAACACTTTCAAATCCCGAACCAACCATCCCCGCAAGTCATAAATTATTAAAAACATATTCGGGGAGTTTTATTTAGGAGAACGGAGTTCTAAAAGTCGAAACGACCGGTTGGGTCGTTACATTGATCAACTAAATAAAAGGTTGATTGTAAAATTTTATAATAAAAATAAAATATTTTTCAGTTTTTGACTCAGCTGAAAATGATATCAATAATTACTACCAAGAAGAATATTTAAATACTTTAATACCAAATGGTCTTCCACCATACATGTTTGTTGTCAAGTTTATTATTTCTTACGCATGTTAGTGTCACCGTATATATAATAGACTAAGTTAAAATTGATCTTCCATTGTATATAGGTTAATTTTGAGAAAAAGTATGTTTGTCATGCTACTGAAAAAACTTAGATACGTTGAATAGCTTATGTAATAGCACACAGATGGTATATAGAAGTTTTGACAATAACGTCATACATACAAAAATTATGATACTGGTTAATGTGCTTCTAAGTATATTGTTATCCCTGAATTCAACTTTTGTCTTCCGAAACTAAGGAATATCTTTTTAAATTTGTGTGAAAATAATTTTTTAGTATGTTTATGTTTTGCAAATATAACAAATAAAGCACAAGGATAAACATCCTAAATATTGAACTATATTTACCACAATATGTTTTCTCGCACGAACAACTGTATGTTGCACTTTCAAGAGGGATATCAAGATCGACAACAAGAGTTTTGGTTAAGGCAGAGCAACCAAAGCATTAGGAGAAAACATACGGAAAAAAATATCGTCCACAAAGAAGTGTTCGTTAAGATATCATCATTATCTAACTAACATGAAAAAATTGATAATTTGTGTAAGTTTTGATGATGTCCTTTTATTTTAAATTCATGTATTATGCTAATGTAATAATATTTTTTGGCATTTAGATGATTGTTGTATTATACATAAAATTTATCTCATTAATTAAATTTTATTATCCTTCATATAAATAAATGTTTAAATCATCACGTGTCATTATTAACGTGCAAGGCACGTTCATAGATACTAGTATTATATTAAAAGCATGAACCCCTAAATTGAAAAGTTAAATTACTTTAATACCCCTAAATAAACGAATACTAATATATTAAAAATAAATTTAAATAAAATAAAACTGATATAATTTAAGTGTATTTTCTTAAAAGTTGTGTTTGTTCTTACTAACAACTAAGTTTACTTTCAAAATTAGTTGTACCCGTTGGCTTTCAAAAAGCCTTGTTCAACCATTGCCTTGAAGGAAAAAATACTTGCCTATATTCAAAATATTTAATTCTTCCTATCAAGGGGTAGGAAAAAACCACTTATTAGCTTTTTCCTGACGCCTACGAACAATTACAAAGCCACGCTTCATATCTAAAGGAATTTAAAAAATTATCCGGTAATGATAGTTGATAGAGGAAAAGACGGCGTTCAAAGTCCTAAGATAATTTAAAGAGTATAAAAGATTGTGTTCTTCAAGCCTATATAGCATAATGTTGTTGTATTGTATTGGAGAATGAATTTAATGCAAACTTTTGAAATCTTATTATGGCCTAAAATTCGGACACACTGGTTTATTGCATTCCACTGGCTTGAGGAGAACACAGCTGTGAACTCACAAATATAAAGCAACTTCTCAGAGAAAGGAGAAAAAGAAAACTATATTAAATGTTCAGCACAATTGATGACGAAGTCGGATCGATGCTTCAAGATTTGGATAACATATGTTGGCAAACTTGGTACAACTTCTTGAAATTTGGAAATCAACATCAAAATTGCCATATATTACACACTGATAATGACGATAGTTACTAGGAAGAGTTGCAATGAAGAAAGAAATAAGATTTTGTGTAGAAGTCAGAAAGATGACAACCTTATGTTTGGAGAGATGAAACGATCTACGCACCATGCTTGAATAAAAATCTGTCGAGCAACTTGGCAAAGAATCTGCAGATCACATCATTTTTCAAAGAAATTGAACTGGTTTGGTGTCAAGATGACGGGTTCTATTTGCTCACTCAACTTATAATTTACATTATTAAATCCTATCTTTAGTTTATAAAATTCAATAGATGTTTATTATGCGATGATCTCACGATATATTCTATTTAAATACTGAAAATTGATTAGTTGTGTCTGAAATTAAGAGATTGTTTTAAAATTGTACGACATGAATCAGGGCGACACTAAATGTTTGATAAATAATTCCCTTTTTTCTTTTGTACAATAAAGCTCCGATTTTTCTAAACTTAAAAAACCCTATTTCTATTTTAGACATCTCAAAATGTTAACGTAATTCAACCGTCAGACAGCTATCAAGCTTCAAGAATTCAAATCTAATGAACAATTTCAAGATGTCTATCATACTACTAACTTTTCACTTCAATAACCTTTTTTTCATTATCACTAATATAATATAATATGCATGTCAAATAAATAGCTTAGACTCTATGTCCAATCAAATTTATATGAGATGGACAGAAAAACTTATACGATTCTTTATATAATGCAAAGTACATGAGAAGCTCCAAAGCTGAACATAACCCACTGCTAGAAAACTATGTACAAAGGGAAATGAATCTGAAAAGAATGTTATCACTATATCTATACCTTCTCAAATAGCCACTAAGAACCATCCAAGTGCAATTCTCTACTTTGTACAGTTAAACAATTAACAAAAACTGTTCGATTATTGATTGTTTTGTAGGGAATGGATGGCAGCTGAATTTTAGATGACATTTCAACAACTGGGGAATCAATGGAATCAGCCAGTTACTAAATTCATTGGAATCTTATACATTGGATGACAGTAGAGAGATTCCCTAAGATGGAAGGTGGAGAAGAATGGAATCTTTTCTGTCAAGAGCTGTTACAGCATGCTGCAGGAAAGGGTGATAATTGGGAAGTGGAGTGGCCATGGAAGATGCTTTGGTCATTGAGCAACAGCAGAAGCTAATATTTTGTCAAAAGTATATATCACCTGCACCTGGTTAATGACTTTTTGAAAGTGACAGCAAGACAGGAATCAACATCCAAACTACAAGCAAAAAAGTACCATATTCTCTCATGATAAAGTATTCAATTTTCTACTCAGTTTGCAACTAGTGTCAACAGTAAATGTCGAATCCGAGACTTGTACTTCAAGATAATGTCTATCCCAGGCTTCAATCATTTTTGCTGGAGATGCTAAGCTTGACCGAATCCGTGAGCATAATTTAATCTCAAGACTTCTAGATCAAAATGCCCAGGACATAATACCACTAAAATCCTATCATTCTTTGAATTCCATTTTCCAGATGAAATAGTTCGAAATTATATATTAAGCTCTTACCCTTTTCAAAAGAATCCTGCACTCCATAGACCCTCAACTTGAAGCCAAATTCATCATCCATACAAAGGACAGTTCATCACTATAAGTTATTCTAATCATTACCAATTGCAGGTCCTCATTAGACGCCACCAAAACATAGAACATATTAACCAACAAACTCCATCCCAGAGAAAAAAAGATGTGCTTCTGGTCCCCCTTCCCCAAAAGAACCTAGAAAGTATGGAAATTGAACAATCATATAGCAATAATAACTATATGTATCAGAACAAATTACTTATTTTCTTATGTAGAAGAGAGTTTAGAACTACTCTTATCTTGTTTCTTACTTTTGATTGTTGCCACGCATATCTAGTTATCCTGTTGAATATTAAACTTTTGGCCTACAGTGATAGTGACAAACAAGCAACAGTTTGGATCTTGTACTCGTTTACTTCATAAGTGCTTAGTGGAGATGATTGGTTGGCAACAGCTAGATAATTGTAATTGTGGAAATGCCAAGATGTGGGCGAAAAGTATCTGATAGAGATAAACTAAATAAAATGGAAGGTTTTAGGTGATGAGGCTCCCCGGTCCAAAAATTAGGAAACGAGCCAGACCTTGAGGTGCATGAAAACCTAAAATGATTTCTCCTCTTGAAAGACTAAATAAAACTACTTCAAGAATGTGTATTGATTAAAAATATATTTCATGTATGTTTTATTCTTTACGTTTAACAAAGTCATTATAAATCTAGTGATTTTCTCTAAAAGAGTACATTCTTTTGATAAGTCTAAACTAACCTATGTATTTTTTTCATAATGTGGTTTAAAAACTACACAAGAATGTATTCGACAAGGAGTTGCACAGTAGTTTTTCCCCAGCCAAAGTTCCTGGCCTTGGACCAATGAGTGTGATTCCATGTCACAGCAAATCCATGCAGACATTTCATATAAACGGTATTTACATCACTCCATGCTCCAAAATACTAAAAACAAGAGCTGTAGTCGCAAATGTCCCTCTATTCCACTTCATATGACATTCTTCCTATTATGGACGTTCCAAGAATTTTAACACCATTCTATTTCTCTTAAGACTTTCACTATTCTACTGTTGCTTTAGCATTTTCTTCCACTCTCACTAAATAATCTTTGAACTCGGTGATTATAATGATTACCCAAATACCATCAGATGGAGTAACTTCTACAATTTCATATACAATGCAAAGTTCTTGAGGAAGTCCTAAACCTAACATGCCCCATGCTAGAAAATAAGACCACAAAAAAATACAAAATGTATCGAACAGAATGTTGATCACTATACCTATACCTTCTTAAATCATGCACTGTTCGAGTTCTCATACTGCAATTTAAAATATTCCTCGGAAGAAGAAAGAGTTGGAACCTCTAACTACTCATTTTTTAGAGTGAAAGCAAACTAATCATTGGTCCCAATGCCATGAAACTTGCAATGACTTGATAAAGAAATGAAAATTGTGGATATCAGTGGCAGGGTAAAATCCCTTAAGTATGATTATACTTCAGTAACAAAATGATACAATCAATAAACCAAAATCTAACACCCACGCCAAAATGTAGTGTCAAGATCTATTGCCAGGGATATAGCACATTGACAGATTATTCACAAGTAAACCAACCTTGAAAACCATATTGACCTTCAGTCTGTTGTGAACAAGACTGCAAGTGATTCTGACATCCATCACAATGCATAAGGCGACGATGCTCTAGAAGCCATATTAGCAACTTGAGCCTGCATCTGAGCAGCCCTAACCTTTGATGCAGTGGCACGATGAAAGAATTGCTCGCGTGACAACGACCTAACATTCCTCAAGTACTGATCAAAAGGTATTGTCCCGTCCTGTATAGCTTTGTCCAACGAATAAATCACATCCTCGATAGCCAAATCAGACGCCGTGCAATCCAGCATCTGCTTAGAAAGATTATCACACGGCTCAAACGCTGTATCCACATCCACATTCCCTAAATTGGTCAATTTAGCCTCGTTTTCCCTCAGCCATCCCTCTAATACATCACTATTCATCAGAACCATCTGCAATTGCTGCTCTAAGCCCTCTTTCTCATCCTGCATTTCCTTTAACCCTCCGTTCAATCGCTCCTCACGCTGCCTCAATACTCCTTGAGCACTAAACAACCCCTCCATATCTGCCTCCCGCGCTTCCCTCAACCCTAATATATCAGTATGCAGCTTAACAACAAGTTTATCTATGGCATTCCTCTTATAAACCTCCGACGGATCGTCCATTATCCTGCCCGTACTACCACTCCCATAAGGTGATTGTGGAAATGCCCGAGGAGGTATTGCGGGCCGAATTACAACACCCGGTCCAACTGGCGAATTATTATTCGAAAAACTCGTACTGGGCGGAGGATGAGGGCTCGGGCTAGGGCTAGGGTTAGGGGTTGAACGACGCTGGGCATAAAGCGGAGGATCACGGCCAAAGAAATGACTCAAATTACGAGCCAATTCGGCGAGATTAGAGCTAGGGTAAATCCAATTCTGCAAATAAGGGATCGATACGACCCCCGACGGATTCACAAACTGATGTGGACGCTTGATGATCATATCGCGCGTGGGATTCACGAACACCAAAGGCGAGTGGCGAGGGTAAGATTCCATAAGCCAAATAATAACGGGGATGTTGTACGTGACGTCTTGATAAACCATCGGAACAGTGCCGTCGGCTTGTAAGAGATTAACGGTGCGGCCATCGTTGTGAGTGAAAGTAGCGGTTTTAGGCTGAAGTGAAGGGTAAGTTTCGATAAGCGACAACAGGTGCTGCCGGATTAGCCATTTGACGTCTTCGGTGTACGGAAGTGCGGATGGGCCGCGCTGTGAGAGGACGCTGCTGAGGAATTGTTGAGTGTATTGGGCGGAATTCGGTGGCGGCATCATCGGAGATCGAGGGTTTTGAGGTGAAAAGTGGATCTGTGGGGGGATTTAAGGAGAGAAGAAGAGAAAAGGTTGCTTCGAGAGATAGTGTAAACCGCGTACGGCGTGTCGAAGGAGTTTTGAGGGAATTACTGGGAAATTTAACGGAGGAGTAAGGGGGAGGAGAAACGAAGAGGTGACATATATTTGAGTTGATTCCCTATTAAGAAATGGCTAAATACACTACTTTTATTTGAGCCGAGGATCTATTCATAAAGCTTTTCATATAATTAGCATAAACATTAGTAACATTTCATTTTCTTGGACATCCAATTTGGTCCCTCTCCTCTTGGGTGTTTATCGATAAACTCATGGTTTGGATATGTAGATAAATACTCTTACACCTTATTATTGGACATATTTAATGTACTCTTTTGAAATAATTCTTATTAGTAATTCATAAAAAGTTACATCCTATTATGCAAAAGTTGCAATTAGATTTAATAGATATCCCACCTATCACAATGTTATTTACTCTTACTTCCAACCCAACCCACTCCATCCCCACCCCACCCTCCCCACCCCCCACCCCCACTTTTAATGTTAAATTTTGATTACAAATCGCATAACATACTTAGGATGCGTGTAAAATGTATTAGACCTAATATTTATACCAAATCAATTAATGACTTACTTTACATAACTTTATTTGATAAGTGGTAGGCATTGGTTTTCATACTTAATATCTGAAAGTAGCGGTGTTCATAAAAATCCGAAAATCCGAACCAAACCAAAAATTCGAATCAAATCGACTAAAAAAACTGATACTTTTTCGGTTTGGTTTAGTTTTGGTTTTGAATTTTAAAAACAGACCATATTTGGTTTGGTTTTGGTTTTAATCAAAAAATAACCGAAAAATCCGAACCAAACCGAATATAGAAGTAGCTATTTAAAATTTATCATTATACCTATATATATGTATATTTTTATACAAAGTTTCTAAAATTTTATGTTATATTTTAATAGTTTGCACTTTTAGTCTAGTTCTTTGCTATTATAACAATCTAGTTCTTTGCATTTACATTCTAGTTTGATTAGTAGTTTTCTTTTGCTAAGTACAAGTATTTATTTCATGTTAAAAATAATTTATTTTTAATTGAGTCCTAAAATTATTCATCACTATTTGGTTCAATTATCATCAATATATCTTGGTAAACGATAGATTTCTCAAAGAGCAATTGGTTTAATAGTGTTATATTGAAAATGTAGTCGCCGGAATATGTGTTTGGTAGTGTATATCTCATATTTAAGAAAAAATCAATAAATAACCGAAAAATCGGCAAAAACCGAATTAATAAAAAAAACCGACTTAATTGGTTTGGTTTGGTTCCAATATTTGAAAAATCGACTAACTTGGTTTGATTTCTTTTTAGGGAAAAACTGTCACGACCCAAAGCGTGGGGCCGTGACGGGCACGGATAATATTTTTGTCTATCACTTCATTCTAAAAACTTCAACAAAATATTCTTTTACTTTTAGCTCCCCTTGCTTCATCTCACTGACTCTTCGGAATGCCTAACATTCTCCTTTTTTTTTACTTGAGGCTGGAGTCATACTAAGGTAAATATTTATCCATTCTAGGATTCCACTGCCTATCTTCTGAAATTTTTGAATATTCTAGTATTCATATCTGACTGTACTATTCTAGAGTTCACCATCTGGGTTTTTCACAAGGAGATCTATTACCGCATTTGCACTATCTTCGGAATTGTTAGCTAATGATAACAATACATCTACCATTTTTGGGTTACTTTAACCCCGGCTGGATCCTGATATCCTATTTTTCTCTTAAACTATATTTGCTGGCTCCCATATAGCATAATTGAGATGAGTGTGGACAATTGTATATAACTCTATTACTGTTGAAAATAACTCATAATGCTTGTATTTCTCTACCTTAATTGCAAATACTGATAATCTTCATTAACTAGGTACCTTGTGCCCTTCTTCATCTTGCTTCTTTTACTTGCCGAAACTTGTATCTACCTTTTGATTCTCTTATTTCTTTTTACCATATGGGTAGATAGATATTCTTGCCTTATGGCTCCTTATCAAGAAGCTTACACATCTTAGTACACACATGATCTGCTGAAGACCTCACATTTACTCATCATAAGCATGATGCAAAATCGAGTTCCTCTAACTCAACTCTTCCACTGCCACATTCAATCTCTTACCAATTGTCTTTCTGAATGTAGGTATCGTTGTATTACGAATAAAATAAAATTTAGGAGTTTGAATTCTTACAACTGAGCTCTACCACACGATCTAGAGTAAGAAGAAAGAGTGACAGTCCTAAATGCCCTGTAGCCTCCTCCTTATAAGTGTGGTGCACAACACACCCATAAACAAGACTCTACTAGATACGGCTTGTAGACTCCTTAGGACAAAACTGCTATGATACCACTTTTGTCACGACCCAAAATGTAGGGCCACGACGGGCACCCGGTGCCTAACTCAACCGAGTGCCAACGTAACGTATCCTTCTTATCATACTATCATGGGTAAATGAACCGGAAAGGCCATCATGAGATAACTAAAATTAAACATAAGAGAATACTCCACATGGGATGATCCAACATGATATAGAAGCCTATGCATGCGACATACGGGGCTATAAGAGCGACATGATCATTTGTATACTCAAAACATAGGCCCACAAGGCCATACAAGTATCCATATATATGACAACTGTCTACAAGCCTCTACGAGTACATAAATGTCATAAAGTTCGAGATATGGCCTTACCATATCAATCAATATATGTCCAAATCATACTGACCAAAATGGCAACTCCGGAGCAAGTGGAGTGCACCAACACCTTTCGCTGAGCTGATAGCCTACTAGGAGGACTCTAAATATGTCTATCGGGACCTGCGGGCATGAAACGCAGTGTCCCCAGGTAAAAGGGACGTCAGTACAAATAAAGTATCGAGTATGTAAGGCATAACAGTAGTATATAAAAGACATGAATGAAACATGGAGTAAAGAACTCAACCTGTAATTCTGAATAGCTCTGTGAATCATGAAAAATTTATAATGTCATGCATGTGCGTATAAATATTGTACCATGCGTAGGTATATACGTACATAAAATCATCAAGCCTATGAGGGCATCCTATCATATCATCTAAGTCAATGTAGGTGAAATCATCAACGTATACCAGCTGATCAAGTGGTGGTGCATATATAACGCCATAACCTTTCCTCATACCTCATATACATATAATATACGTGTATATAATGTCATCTGGTCATGGATAAATATACATGTATAAATGAATGCAATGCATAATGAAGTAAGTCAATAAGATCTCTCGGAATGTCATGAGACCCATGAACATATGATATGATAGTAGGACATATGGGTAATTAAGAACATAGGCAACCCTAGTACTTGTAGGAATAGAATCATTTGTGAAAGTTGTGTGCTTGTCGTTTCGTTGTATTATATGAATCATGCCAAAAGGAAAGAAGGGATAGCCTTAATATACCTCAACTCCATTGAGTCCTTAATACCTTCCAAGCAATTCTTCAAACAACTCAACTCAATCTACCATAGCATAAGGAGATTCAAAATTCGTATTGAGTAAAGGCTAAGTCTTCAACTTAAACTAGTAGCTCGTTTATGTAAATTTGGGCAGCATCTCCCTTGTAACAAGAGCCTCCTCAAATACCATATACCAACAAAAATGACCAGAGAAATCCAGCAATACATAATTATCAATAACAAGACACCATATAACAACAACAAGTCACAATTATTTCACGACGAGCTACAAGCCCAATTGGAATCCGTATATCTCATATCACCCCTTATAGACTTCTTACTTTAACTTACTAGTATCATTAACATGATAATGAAGTCATTCATCAATGATTCCAGCCTTATACCATATATTTATAACAAAGAAAACAATCCACAACTCCAATTATCCTCAATAAGCAACTTTATTCACTAGTTCATGTCTAGTCCATCCATTTAACTTAATCAATGTCAATATAACCTTAAGCACATGCAATAACACAATATACATACCTCCTACAGTAGCTTCAAGTCAAAATTCAAGTTATATTTAGCTTACAACAGCCCTCAATGGCAATACAACACCATAGAATTGACTTAAGCTAATCTTCACTTCCAATCTCAAGTTTCGTATGCTTCGTTCACCAATTCACTTGATAAACATATAGACATGCATAACAACAGAAACCATATCATAATCAAGTTATTTTTCCCATTTTCCAGCCATTTATAGTTCATGGAAACAACCTTTCCAAAACAGTCCATTAAAACCCATAACATCTCAAACTATTTCAAGTCTCCTCTTGTAGTATTTTGCTCAAATAATGCAACCAACACACAAACAACTTCAAGTACATGTAGTAGGATTTTATACTAACCTTAAACAGTAGAAAAAACACGAAATTTCATCCAGGCACAGCCCACCACTATCCTTAATAACACCGCAATACTATAGGTGTTGTATTCTCTTCTTGAATCAACTTTTGGTGTTCAAATTGGTGTGTAAACACTTGTAGTTCGCCTTGAAAATCTAATATATATGAAAGAGCGACTAATTATTACCTTAATCAACAAGAACAACATGAAATCTGAGGTTACTTACCTTTGAAGAACACTCCAAAACAGCCACAAGACGAAGAACTACGATCTAGCAAGCACCACGAGATTTCTAGCATTGGATTCATATTTTCATCTTAGGTTTTCACCCTAGAATCATGGAGGAACCATTGGAGAGCATTTAGGAGGATTTAGGAACTGTTTTGGACCAGAAAATTGAGTTAAAACGAAATAGAATTGATTTATATACAAGCTGGAATTTTACCCCGAATTTGTGGGTCTCATGGGTGTTGCTTGCGCAGTCTGGCGAAAACACGAATATCTCTCTACTCCGATGTCATATCGACGAACGGTTAAATTTGCTAGAAACTAGACTCAAATACCTTCAATTTGGTATATAATATGACCCAAAAATACCTCATATATCACATGAAATGTATTGCTCAAAACGCTTCATTACAAGACAAATCCTTAGTCTATTTTTCCGCAACTTAAATCTGATTTTTTCCAAACTTTATATCCAAACATCATATATATTCATATCACGACTTTAAAATCATTTAAATCATGATTAACAAGTCTCATATTCATCTTAACTTACTTAAGACTTCGGTAAACCTTTCTTATCCTTGTAGAAGGATTTCGTCCTTTTTGAGCTTACATTAGTTAATCCTATAATGACAGTGACGTCTAAAGTACGGGGTGTAACATGTCCCCTTAGAAACATTTGTCCCTGAATAATAACTCTTAAAGGCTTGCAAAAATTGGACGTAACATCATTAAATCACTTTATATACTTTCAAGGAGGATCTCATTTTCAAGCTTTACATCAATTGACTTACGACGTACTTTCACGTACAAAAACATGGGGTGTAACAAAAACTTATCCAAACCGAACCATGAACATCCCTATCTGAAAGACATATAAAAACTATCCCTTTAAAGCCTTGTTCTTCAGTTTCTACAGTATTTCCTATTTTACATAATGTATTGAAAAGGTGATGAGTTTATAACCTAAATTATTCCTTATCTTTGGGGTAGATCTATTTTTATCCTTTAAATATGTTCCCTGAACATCTTTAATCCCTAAAGTCTGCTGACGAGGAGCAAATATAACCTTTAATGTTAAAAATATCTGAGCCAAATGAAGGGAAAAAGAAAGGCACAGAAAGGTAATGTCTTATGAAAAGTTCCACGATAAATTTTATCAAACTCGTAAACTGAACTTATGAAACTAATATTTGGTTCTCCGGTGCAGCTTACAAAGTTCATATCCTAAGCAACTAACTAAACAAAATAATAAGAGCTAAGTGTCACAACTCGCATTTTGGAGTTGTGATTTCGGCAAAGAACTGGTGAGAAAAGATCCTTCTGATGGTCTGACGTAGAACTGTCTACTCGGGCAACTTGGGCTTTTTAATTTTAAGCATATATAAGAGGGGTATAGGTGATGAAAGCTCCGACCTGCCTCCCCCATATGTGCTGCCACCAAGCCGTATCGAACGAGCTACCTTGCGGGCGACCTCAAGGGCCTGCCTAGATGACTCAAAGGAGTGTCAAAGGTATCCATACGAGTTTGGGAACTCTATGGACGGTGCAACGCCTTCGGGCTAGCGTTGGGCATCAAAGTGGTAATGGAGGCTCGATGTGTGGGACGGCCAGCCCCGCGGGCTGCCGAATGTTGGAACGAGACCTCCGTGCCGATTGGATACTTGATGCACCTGTCATAGGGGCATCATGTGTCGACTTGTGAGCATGGCTTGGGTTCAACCATACAAGCAAGGGTCCGTTGGCCTAAAGGTGCAGTTGTGGGGCGACACTGCACTATTCGGGATGGAAGCGTGTCGTGAGGGCAATGTATGGGCATGGCACAAAAGACGCGCATGACAATGGCCAAGGGCTAAAGGTTGCCTTACTCGGGCGAGGCACGAGCTAGTCGCGGATGCACTAGGTAAGTGTCAAGCTTGAGGATTGGGTTGTGCACGCGGGAGCGATGCTCAGTCTTGGGCGAGGGACAAGACATGTCCTAAGCCAATCCCCTAGGGCGCGCATGGATAGTGAACCTAAGATGAAGCGCCATGACATGTCTAGGGCCAAGGGCCTAGACATCTTACGGGCGGCACGGGTTGGGGTGAGCCTACGGGCTAGCCCCACCAACAGGCACAGGATCGTGCTTGGGAATCCTGGGAAAGGAAACAGGCTGGCCTGCAGCGAGGGAAACTGCAGGCGCCGCACGGGCGAGCAGGTGCCGCTACCCAATGTAAGGATTTGGGCCCGTGACACTTGGTATCAGAGCTGATTAAGGCCATACTATGCCATGGCACAATGTCAAGGCAAAGGGTGGATATGGCGAGTGCATTTTGGATGTCAGTGCAGAGATCACGTCAAAGCAGAGATTGATGTTCATATGCCACCAGAGATCGAGAACCTGATACTGATGGTCAAAGAAAGAAATGGGTGATTCCATTGTCTTTCGAGAGTCTAAGGTGCTACTGAATGAGGTGATATGCCGATGAGTCGGATGGCCAAGAGAAAGCCATGTTTGCCAGGTCGTGCAACCATATTGCGAAGAGTGGGAGCCATGGACTATAAACTTGGACATGATCATAGCGGAGATCTTGCCAAGGATGCGTGCAACGCATCAAGTTGAGTGTCTTTCCTTCGAGATAGACTTGTGAGTTGCCTGAGGGCATTGACAAGGTGAGGAAACGGATTCGAGGGTATAGCGAAGCTTCGGAATTGGGCAAATTTCCAAGTTAGAAGGTGTCATTCTGGAAAGGAGTATGTCGAATGATCGGGGACCGTGGGTGTCCAGGTGCGAGGCACACCGAACCGGGAAGTCATGCTAGCAGGACCAAGAGAGTACCTGTCTATAGGGCAAGTATTGAAGTACTACCGGGAGCATTGGCTACTTGTTGAGGAAGTGACAGTTGGAAAACAAAGAGCTTTGTTCGGGAATGCGGCGACGCTATGTCTTTGGGAATGTAGTACTCACCAAAGGTCGTCCCAAGAGCTGGCTGAATGTCGAGTGGGACGACAGCGCTAAGATGTATCCTCCACATTGAGTGTGGGAGGATCCCGCCTATGTAAGAGGCATATGGGCAAAGTCGTGGGTCTCGAAGCGAACTCATCTTCAAGGTAGTGAGGGCAATTAAAAGCTACGGGAGCGGAATGCTACGTGAGCTATGCCAAGAGGGCGTCTTAATGCTACGGGAGCGAAAGGCTACGGGAGCCATGCCAAGGGCATCTTAAGGCTACGGGAGCGACGTCAAAAGAGCACATTGATGTGCTAACCTGTGAAGGAAAGCTTCAGACGGACATGAAGGCCGTGAGGGTCATGGTGTGATTGACTAGTGTGGGTCAATCAAAAAGTTAGACACCAGAGGATGCAAGTGCGGAGGCACTTTCCAAGTGAACATCGAATGGAGGTGAAGTGCAGAGGCACGCTTGGAAGATACTTGGGGGAGAAGTGCATGGGGCACGACTCTCTTAAAAGGACTTCGAGGAAGTCCAACCCACAGGACAAAGGGAGCTGAAATGGGCATACCTGAGGGGGCAGACTCCGGGATGTCTTAAGCCATGATGTGTCATCGGGGACGATGACATTATGTGTGGGAGGATGTCACAACTCGCATTTTGTAGTTGTGATTTCGGCAAAGAACTGGTGAGAAAAGGTCCTTCTGATGGTCTGACGTAGAACTGTCTACTCGGGCAACTTGGGCTTTTTAATTTTAAGCATATATAAGGGGGGTATGGATGATGAAAGCTCCGACCTGCCTCCCCCATACGTGCTGCCACCAAGCCGTATCGAACGAGCTACCTTGGGGGAGACCTCAAGGGCCTGCCTAGATGACTCAAAGGAGTGTCAAAGGTATCCATACGAGTTTGGGAACTCTATGGACGGCGCAACGCCTTCGGGCTAGCGTTGGGCATCAAAGTAGTGCTGGAGGCTCGATGTGTGGGACGGCCAGCCCCGCGGGTTGCCGAATGTTGGAACGAGACCTCCGTGTCGATTGGATACTTGATGCACCTGTCATAGGGGCATCAAGTGTCGACTTGTGAGCATGGCTTGGGTTCAAACATGCAAGCAAGGGTTCATTGGCCTAAAGGTGCAGTTGTGGGGCGACACTGCACTATTCGGGATAGAAGCGTGTCGCGAGGGCAATGTATGGGCATGGCACGAAAGACGCGCATGACAATGGCCAAGGGCTAAAGGTTGCCTTACTCGGGCAAGGCACGAGCTAGTCGCGGATGCACTAGGCGAGTGTCAAGCTTGAGGATTGGGCTGCGCACACGGGAGCGATGCTCAGTCTTGGGCGAGGGACAAAACATGTCCTAAGCCAATCCCTCAGGGCGCGCATGGATAGTGATCCTAAGATGAAGCGCTACGACGTGTCTAGGGCCAAGGGCCTAGACATCTTACGGGCAGCACGGGTTGGGGCGAGCCTACGGGCTAGCCCCACCAACAGGCACAGGATCGTGCTTGGGAATCCTGGGAAAGAAACAAGCTGGCCTGCAGCGAGGGGAACTGCAGGTGTCGCTACCCAATGTAAGGATTTGGGCCCATGACATAAGGCTTCTTCCTATATCTAAATTAAGGATATCTTAGATAGCTAGAGCGACCATCAAAATGAGACTAAGAGAAAGACGAAAACTATGATATAAATATTGCATTCGATTGGGAGAGGGAACTCAAATGCGTTACATGAAACTCGGCATGAGGACAAATTCAATATGTCACAAGTATAAAACTTTGAACTCTTTCCTAGTTCAGAAATGCCTTGGCATCAAAAGGCAACATGCATCTATAAGTAGACAAGAGGCCTCAACTCCAACTTAAACATTGAGACTTACAAGAATTTTCCCCACACGTAGAACAATGCACGGATAAGCAAAAGCATTACTACATTTTCCTACAGGATATTCTATCTTATATGTATAAACAAAATTTTGATGCAAGCATCACATAATCAAAACATATAGATCCGAGATGCAATGTCTTGTACCAGCCAATCAAACCATCAAGTAGCCCTAGTCCGGTGTATGCTCTACAACCCATAATCCTCCAGTATAAACTTTTTGTCAATGGCCTCCAGATTAAGTACCTGGATCAGAAGAAAGAATATCAATTTTCTCTGTAGATGTCACACACACCTTCTGTACCTGATCGGCCATACCCAATAAGAAAGAAAGGAGGACAACAAACAAATTATCACAAAATCTAGTTAAACAAGTTAAGTGTTGATTGCAAGTAACTTTAGAACAATTACATTACTTCTAAACCACCGGAGAAAAGATTCCTATGTTCATTGTACTTGAATTTTCATACTCGGATTTTAAAATTTTCAACACAAGTGTGATGCAAAACCTAAACATAAATGATAAGACTAAAAATGAATTGAGGGGCTTGGGAGCTGTCAATTGACCATGGTAGCATCTTGACAGTAAGTAAACCAGTCTCAAATAACTCAAAGCAGAAAACTGGCATCTAGTACAAATGCAAGCATTTTACAGAGTTAAATTTATAGAGCCACAGCCCTAGATAGTATTCCACCAGACGGAGACATGAATGAAGTTAAAAGTAAAAATAGATCAAAAGGGAATGGGCCATAACAAGATCGATGATTCAAGATGCATGGTTATGTTCTCGATCTTCATTGTACGCAACAGTGCAGGTTTTATGACACATGACACACCAAAACCTCTGAAGGAGGTCAGGGAAAAAGTACGAGATACGATCCAATATAAAAACTACAAAAAAAAATATCCTTTTTACAAAACAATACTTCAGTCTTTTTATAGATAAGGCGCGTTCTATTTTACATTTTGCCTTGCTTCACTGCACTATAACACAAGGTGTGCTTGTAGGTTCTGGAGGCACTTCTCGGCTAAACTGGGCATTGAAACCCATCCACTTTTCAACGACTCATGCGAAAGAACTTGAAGAGGATGACTTTATCACAAAAAACTAAAGCTAAATTTTAGATGGCTGATACTGAATTGGGCTTAAAAGCCTGTCTATATTATAAAAGAAAATGTCAGAAGAACATCTGTATAGCGCGTATGCATTTCTTGAGTTGTGTCTCTCATAATCAAATTCCATGACCTATGAATTACAGATGTGTTGCCACAAACAAGATATAGCAAACTATTAATCAGTTCAGAATTTCTGCTTTTAAGGAGATTACTTTAATGTTGGTGAAATATAGTTTAAGTTCAACAAAAAAAAATCACGTTGCTGTTCATCAACACATTTAAAGGTAGAACAGGCAGCTTCCTTACTTTGACTATTTCTTCTGGAGAAAGAGCACTTTGGATGTATTGCAATTTGCAAATAATAAATAATGATGCTCCGGATAGCCTCTGCCAAGTAGACAAGAATGAGTGAAGGACACTGAACATATGCAGAGTTTTCCAACAGCAAATCTCAACTTTGCACATTTCTTATTTGACCACTTCTGTTTATAGTGATACCAAACCTCATCAAGAAATGAACCTTCATCTTTATGAACAATAATTGTAAACAATATTTTCGGCAGTAATCAAGTGGCAGGTTCACTTAAGGAGGTGTTTGAAGGATTGAATAAAGGAAAAAGTACAAGGAACTAGTAGACTAACTAAAATGTCAGCTTTAAAGCCACATGATCTGCAAATCCAATCAAGGACCAACGGCAAGAAATATTTTATTAATCACCTTTTTTTGACGAAGTTAAAATCATTACCAGGAAGATGCAAAATTTCAAAAAGAGTTAAACATGTTAGCTCCAGTACAAGAGTGTCATATTTTATCAATCACTAGTTAACATGAATCTTTGGACATTTAAGGAGAACATATTGAATGTATTGATTGGTTAATGCTAAGGGCAGCAACATGATGAATCATGTTAAATGATTAGTACTTGCAAAAGTGTATAGGTAGTACCAAAAGGTGCAAGGATAACTACACTAGGTTACAATCAGATCATTTTCATGGCCAAAATTTTAGGTTTCCAGAAAACATCTATTAGAAGTGTGATTATTAGGCTGTGGCAGAAAGAAGTCACAACTCTCAGTCACATGTCAAGTAAATGACTGCAAAAGACAGGTAAATTAACTGAGAACTCATTGCTTTCTTGACTCATATTTGCACTGGTGTATGAAATGGCGTAGATTTGCAGCATGAAACAAAAGCATGTCGTGTCTACCCCTTCCTCTGCCCATTCTGCATTAATCATATAAGTAAGACATCAAACAAGTTTAAGGAATAATAGTTCCTTACTTTGACACAAAAGTTGGTTGTTAATACTGTATGAAAAATTTATCGCCGCCCTCTTCCTCTGCCCATTCCACGACCTCTTCCTCTCCCTCGGCCTCGGGAACCCGAACCCCGAAAACCTGATCTCTCAGGCTTCAGTTTCAAGGACTGGATCCCTCTTCTCCTTTCAGTTCGTGCTCCCTTGTCTTCTTCATCTTCCACATACTTTGCTGAGCTTCTGGAAATAAAGGAAACTTCTCTTGAACCTCCGGGTCCCACCTTGATATTGTTCATACCATGAGAAGTTCGGTCATCTGACAAGGCTGCAACCCGTTCACCTAGTGGAAGAGCATCCTCCTTCGCAAGTGAAACATCGTTCCAGAATGCTTCTGCATGCCTCTCATCCTTGACTTCATACATTCTGAAATTTCAAAGGATAGTGAGACATACAGCTATTTTAATTTTTCTAAAGCAGCAATAAAAGGTTTCAGGATATGTTCTGGTCTCATAAGAAAGTTTATTCCACATTACTGTTGCAATCCCCAAAAGAAAAAGGTACATTCAATCCACAAAATTTGTATAAACCCATGCAAAACTTGTCTATGTAAGAAACATTAGAGGTTAAACATGCCCATTATCAGGAGTCAACCAACTGCTATTCCTTGAACTTCACTTCCAGCATGGTGCATAACAACTTGTAGTCTAAATGTGGCATGAATTAAGAGGGCATTCATTGACTTCTTACCTTGGAACTTTGGACTTTTTTCTAGAATTTTTTTCATTTTCTTGTTCATCTTCTGATGATTGTGTTGCGGGAGACACATCAGAATCACTAGGTTCCTCACCATCCATCACAGGCTCAAAATGTTCCTCCACTAAAGACGGTTGCTTTGTGGAAGGCATAGGGTGCAGTGCCCGATACTCATGAGAAAATTCATCAATTTCAAAGTCCTGTTGAAAAAAACAAAATACATCAAAAAACTTAAGGGTATTGGGATCTGTTTAAAGAATGCATTTTTAACTAGTAGAGGAGTATGCAACTATAAAAGCAATTGGTTAAAAATATATTTATCAGGGACAACATCTAAAAAGTACTAAGCACACTTTTCTTGTTGAGAATGCTTGACCAGCTTTCTAAGAAATTTTCAATTCAAGCACATAGTAAAGACTAGGAAGTGCCAACTTAATCTGATGATATTTTGGACTGGTTCTTCAACACTAGGAAGTGCATAAGATTCATAGTAAAGACTTTGTATACCTTATTAGTGAACATCCCACCAAAACGTTCATCTTTCAGAATGTCAGTGGTCAGTCCTTTCTTCTTCTTTGATATCTTCTTCGCATCAACGCCATCAACATCCTCCATATTCTCAGCCTCTTCATTCTCAAGAAGTTCTTTAGCTAGAGTGCGATTAATTTTGGGGAGCTTCTTCTTAATCTGCAGAGGAATGACAAAATGTGAGACAGGTATTCTGAAAAGGTAGAAACTCCCTTCAAATGACACATACATGCAGAGGTCTAGTTAAGTAAGAAACTTGCTTCCCCCCTTTTCATTCAGTTTGAGAAGCACACAACTTTGATTGCAGTGAAACAGTAAAAGTAGATTTCACCACAAGAACCATGAGTAGAAATGACTAAAGATAATAGTAGGGGCCTTATTGAGAGACATGTAACAGCCGTCTGATTTGAATCTTTAATAATTTGAAGCACAAAGGATAATATTTCCAATCTTCTGCTAGCACAAAATACAAGAGTAAAACCCAAAATTCTCTAGCATCCAGTAATTACTTGATGCCAGACAATTGGCATATAAATTAACGTAGCAACTTCAAAAAGCCTAACTAGAGCACAAGAGCTTCTTTCTCATGGGCTCATGGTCATCTAGTGAAAGTCCATATTTTTCCCGGTGATGTTTCCCTTATCAAGATTTGCTCCATCTTTTAGTTGAATTTAGGTGATGCAAACTTTACTCAAGCTGACCTATCCAGGATTTTAAGTCAATGAGTGCAAGGCACCAATACACCCATAACTTTTTTGACCATTTTTTCTATAATTGTGGAGTATGGGCCAGATTGTGCGCACATCAACTAATTCCACGGGGTACCTACTACCTCCCATCAGCACAGGTACCGGGTAACTTTGTCCACCAAGGCTTGGACAAATGGAAGAAACACCTAGTATTTTTGTCTACGCTAGAATTTGAACCTGAGACCTCACGATTCTTAACCCACTTCATAGACCACTAGGTCACACCCTTGGGTACTATTAGGTGCAAATTATACTATTTTTTAGAAGTTTTCCAGCTATAAGCTTAAGGCAATGGCCCCTCGCACCAGCTGCGAAAGCTATATCTGCTCATGAGTAAACCATATCATTTCAGCTCAAAACGAGCTGAACAATCAACCATACTTGAAAAAGGAGAATGTTCAGTCTACAAAATACGCTAAAGGATCCGAAAAAAGCGCAAGCATCAGAATCCTCCAAATTCAAGGTTTTATTTGTATTCCTTCCCTTTTTCAATTTGGGGGATTGGGACGCTCGGAATAAGAGCAAGTGGAAGAAGGGGTCAGCAAAAAACACACTAAGCCAAGGCCTCCAAAGTTTTTTGCCTTTCTTTTGTTGACCAAAAATTAGCTGTTTCAGCTTCCACACTTGGGGATAAAGGCCCGCCATCTACCATTTTCCACTCAAATACCGGATTTGGTTCACAGTCAAGTTTCGAACTTGTGACGTGTGCCTAACCATTTTTTTCCTTTTAAAAGCCAATGTTGCTACAAGGCTATTTTACCATGCACCAAAAGTCTCTTCATGATGGACTCACTGATTTATCACTCCTTTCCATAAGTATGGCCCGCAACATATAAATATTGATTTGCAAGGAATATCAAACAGGTTAAAGATGCAATGTGGCTAGACCACCAATATATACACATGTAGGCACACACATGAAGTTTAGCTTTTTATGTTGAATTGCTGGTACAAATAACATGGTTCTTATACATCCATTGTAATCTATTGTTATTACTGAAAAATCTATGGAAAGCAAAATACCCAAAGGCCAAATACTAAATTGAAATAAGGGACACGAAAATGTCTTCCACTTGATGCTAGTGTAAAAGTCTGCATAGAAAAAGATTATGAGACATGTGTACACTTGCAAAAAGTCAATCCCAGACATTATGAAACTAACCGTGATACGACCGGCACGCTCTGCCGCTTGTTTTTCCTGGTTCCGCCGCTCTTTGTAAGCAACATAATCAAATGGATCTGAAAAGGCTTGTGCCTGCAAGAGCAAAGCATCAGCATGCACATAAGTTTGATCACAAGGCCAATCATTTAAAGTTAGTACACAAATTCAATCTAATTGTCACCTTTTTATACAAACGATAATCGATGAAGTAACCATGCATATAAGCCCTTAGAAGGCTGGTTCCAATCAAATGGGTCAAATTCAATTTTTCCAGATCTTCTTTCGTCAAAAATTTAAAATCATCATAAATAGTTGTCTGGGGTTGCTCCTCAAGCTCTTCCTGCAAATAAATTTCAAATCAGAATAACCATTGTCTCTGGCATGACAAGGTAACAAAATAAGGAGCACATCACACCGTCAGGTTTTCAAGGTATGAACACCACTTGGGCGCAGGCCCCAGTGAAGGAATGAAATACGAAGGTATTTGACTGGAGTCAAGAGCCAATAACATCAATCCACTGTCAGTGAATGCACACAAATCGTTGATTCTCCCACCCGTTGGTTCAATGCTTGTCATGCCTTCTCCCTGTAAGAGTTCAATGCCAAATGTGAAACTTAGATTAAACTTAATTGTAGAAACATAAGCAATATCTAATTAGTGTTCTACCGCCTCATACATGAACATTATCGTAAGACTATTGCAGATAATCATAAATATTAATTGTATGATATCCTAATGCGGGTCCAAGAAGGACAAAAACAGAGACAAGCCAACCTTGATTTCAAAGTGGCAAACGGTTGTGATTCTATATAGTTCGTGTCTTTGAACCTGCTGTTTATCTAAAACAATAACCACCATAATCTCCACTACACATAGTTTTTTTATTGTGATGATGCCCAAGAGATCTAGCAGTAATTCCTATGGTGTACCTTCCTTTTCTCTATTGCTTCACTATTATCCCAGCACAAAAGTTATATTACCAACGTCTTTTCAAGTTACATAGCACTTCAACATTCCGTAGGTCATTTTTTTATTGTTAAAGTTAAGTAAATCCCTAAATCATTAATCGTCCAAAAATCATATCAACCCAATTCATAGCTTAGATATGAAGAAATATGAGCTCTAAGGACTGCTCCAAACTTCTACTACATGACCAGAGGTGAATCCAAAATTCCAAGAAGATGGGTGCACTATTATAAAGAGGTAAATCTAGAATTTATATCTGATGGATTCAACCTTTAGGTTCTTACCATGAATCCAATACCATTTAGAAATTATAGGTTAAAATTATATTTTTTTCTTATAATTCAAGTGATATTTAACATATATACATATACTCCATATCAAAAATGTTGAGATCATTGAACCATGCTACATCATCCATTGCTATATAGATAGATTATATAAAATTTTGCGATGACAAAGGGAGATCAAGGATTTCAATGTGTTAGATTTGGGAATTTTGAATGAATAAACCAAATAAAAAAAAAAGAAAAAACTACTTAATTAAAACACAAGAGGAGACACTAGACATGTCTACAAACTAAGAATTGAACATCTAACTTCACTTGTAAAGGTGCACCCTGTAATTGTTGAACCATATGACCCTTTGAGCTTGGGTGCACACATGTATATTTAAGCAATTTTTAAGAAATATAACATTATTATACATGATATAGAGAGAGTAGCACGGGTTCACGTGCCCCATGCTCGAACACATGGATACGCCCCTGACTACATCAAAGGAGGGCCACTTGCCCACAAGAAGAACAAAATAATCAAAAGAAAAATGTCTTGGCAGAATAAGTAGGACCGTTTAAGGGAAATTTGAAGTTTGACAGATTTTGCAGATTAGATTAACTGATAATCAATAAGCTAAATTATATAACAAACATTTTCATAAAAAGTTTCACTCCTTGTCATATCCTTCCCGTTTTCTTTCTTTCCTCGTTCCCTTGCCTTCTAATTCTTTTTCTTTTTGAAATCTGTAACACACCCTTGCACCTGAATATTAACTTCTTACCAGACCCGCCAAAGTACGTCTTGATTACTTTGCTGAATCAATTCATTAATAACTTCACATATAGCAAAGGCAGCAGAAAAAACAAAGGCCAAAATCAATAATTGAGTACTGCACTCTATTGTCCAGCATATAAATACAATAAACTGAAATGATCTTGTCTAAACTACATAATTACTAATATAAACGACAAATATCAACAAAGAGGATCAAAGACTTGCATACCGTCTCAGGGTCCCAAATCCTAACAATGTGGCTGTCAGCAGTTATTAACTTTGTTCGTTCAGTGTTAAGCGTTTTATGCCACTTGATGTTCAGTATCGGGCTCCCATACCTATATAAGTGTCAGAATGCATAAGCAACGGAGAACAAGAATTACTTTACCATTTTTTTTTTTGATAAGGTAAATTGTATTAATCAAAAGGGAGAAAAAAAGCTCCCGCATATAAGAAGTATACAAAAAGTAGAGAATTTACATCAGAACATGATTCTCTACAAATGACGTCCAATCTTCTACACAAGTAGGTGCTACATGTGTGCACCAAAAAGCGATCAAAAATAAAAGACTATTCTTAAGATGTGAAAACGGAGACTCAATCCCCTCAAAAACTCTCTTATTTCTCTCTCCCCAGACTAACCACATGAGAGCTAACGGGACGAACTTCCACGCCTTTTGCTTGCTTCTTCTACGGAAACCGGCCCAGCTATATAGCATTTCCTTTACAGTGTTTGGCATCACCCATTGGACACCAAAAAGATTCAGGATTGCCCTCCATAAACTCCAGGACACAGGGCAATGCAGCATAAGATGATCAACTTCTTCCCCTGAGCTTTTACACATGTAGCACCAACTAACATGTGTAATTCCTCTCTTTCGCAGATTTTCAGATGTCGAGATCACTCCCCTCGTTACTAGTCATGCAAAGAAGCACACCTTCGTGGACGCCTTAGGAATCCAGATCGATGAGTATGGGAAAGTAGCCTCCTGTCTCACCAACATACTCTGGTAGAAGGACTTTACGGTGAACAAGCCATCATCACGCAACCCCCATCTCCAAGAATCATAAGATGGATGGGACATATCTTGTCCGTATAGCAGTGCCAACAAATTTTGGAGCTCCGCAATCTCCCAATCTTGCATGTTCCTTCTAAAAGAGAGGTCCCATACTCTCTCCCCTTCATGCTCCTTGCGAATTTGTTGGACCATCAATTCCTTCTGGTTTGAAACTCTGAAGACGTGGGGGAAAGAGACCCTCAGAGTAGCCTCCCCACACCACCTGTGATTCCAAAAGCTGATTCTCCTTCCATCTCCCACCTTGTAAGTGATGTTGCCATAGAAAGCTTCCCAGTTCTTCATGATGTTCCTCCACATGCCACACCCGAACGGTGCTGTGATTGCCTTGGTCCTCCAACCCCCTCCCGTGAAATCGTACTTTTCTGCTATGACCTCCCTCCAAAGAGCATGCTCTTCTACCCCGAATCTCCACAGCCACTTCCCCAGCAAAGCTCTGTTGAATACCCTGAGATCTTTTACTCCAAGTCCACCCCACTTCTTTGGGGAAGTGACTGTCTGCCAATTCACTAGATGAAACTTTCTAGTTCCATCTGCCGCGTCCCAGAGAAAATTCCTTTGAAGTCGCTCTAGTTTTTCTGTGATGCTCACAGGTGCTTGCAACAGGGATAAGTAATAGGTAGGGATACTTGACAAAGTGCTTTTAATAAGCACTTCCTTACCGCCTTTTGACAAATACCGTTTCTGCCAGCCTGCTAATCGTTTTTCAACCCTTTCAATGACTGGATTCCAAACAGTAGTATCCTTTTGCAAAGCACCCAATGGTAGACCCGGGTAGGTAGTGGGGAGAGAGCCCATCTTGCATCCGAGAACATGAGACAAAGCATCAATGTTAGCAACCTCACCCACCGGGAAAATCTCACACTTGCCGAGGTTGATTTTGAGTCCTGAAACCACTGCAGTACCTGCTTCAGGCAGGTCAACTGATCCATATCGGCGTCATAGAAAACTAGGGTGTCATCCGCAAAAAGCAAATGAGAGACCCTTCGGGCACTGAGCACCCCGATCGGAGTTGAGAAACCTCTCAAGAAGCCTCCACTCGCTGCACGGTTCATCATTTTACTCAGAGCATCCATCACTAAAATGAATAGCATGGGGGATAGGGGGTCACCTTGCCTGAGCCCCCTGGAGCTGCCAAAGAAACCACACGGGCTACCATTAACCAGGACAGAGAATCTGACTGATGAAATGCAAAACTTGATCCATCCCCTCCATCTTTCCCCAAACCCCATCCGTTTCATAATGAAGTTCAGGAACTCCCAATTGACATGATCGAAAGCCTTCTCAAGGTCCAACTTGCACATTAATCCGGATTCTCTATTTTTCCTTCTGAGTCTACAAGTTCATTTGCCACCAGAGCAGCATCCAGTATCTGCCTACCTTCCACAAACGCATTCTGGGAGGACGAAACAGACACGTCAAGAACCTTCTTTAGTCTGTTGGAGAGCACTTTAGAAATAATCTTGTAAATGCTCTCCACTAGACTGATAGGCCTATAGTCTCTGATACAAGATGCGCCTTCTTTCTTAGGCACAATGGTAATAAAAGAAGCATTGATGCTTCTCTCGAAAGCCCCATTCACGTGGAAGTATTCGATGGCTTCCATCAACTCCCCCCTAACAGTGCCCTAACAGAGCTGGAAGAAGGCCAAGGAGAAACCATCAGGCCCACGGGCCTTATCACCATCACAGCTCGACACAGCATCGTGCACCTCCTCCTCCTCGAAAGCTCTTTCTAGCCACTCATTGTCTCCCTCCCCTATGTGGTTGAACTCTATTCCCCCCAAAGTAGGCCTCCAACTAACTTCCTCTTTGTATAAGTTCTCATAAAGCCCCACTATCGCCCCTTTTACCTCCTCTTCTCCCTCGATCCTCACCCCATCTACTACTAAGGACTCTATGAAGTTTCTCATTCGATTTGCAATCGCAACCCTGTGAAAAAACTTACTATTCGAATCCCCCTCCTTTAACCAGAGCGCCCTTGATTTTTGTCGCCAACTAGTTTCCTGAGCTATTGCTAGCTCGACTATTTCACTCTTAACCTCCCCCAATCTCACTTTCTCAGATTCATCTAGCTTCCTCGCCCCTTCCCCTCTCTCTAATTCCCCCAATTCATGCATAAGCTCCCTCATTTTGACCTCCACCCTCCCGAAGACCTCCTTGTTCCACCTAATAATATCTCCCTTGAGCAATTTGAGTTTCTTCGACAGACGGAATGAGGGTGACCCTGATACCCCGTAGTTGGTCCACCATTCTTTCACTTTGTCACAAAATCCTGGCACTTTCAACCACATGTTCTCGAACCGGAAGGGAGCACGAACCCCCCTCCCTCTGCACCCATCTAGCAAGATAGGCAAGTGATCCGAAGTCAGCCTAGGTAAAGGGATCTGCAACACATTCGGCACCAGCTCATCCCAAGAGGACGATATCAGAAATCTATCGAGTCTGGACCTTGAGTTTGAATCCTCCGCCCTGGCCCAAGTAAACCTTTCCCCTGACAGAGGAAGATCAATGAGAAAGTGATCATTGATGAAGTCAGAAAACTCCTCCATGGCCCTCGAAATCAAATTGCACCCTAATCTCTCCTCCGGGAATCTAATTGTGTTAAAGTCTCCCCCTAGAACCCATGGAATGTCTCATTCCCCCATAATATTAGCAAGTTCCTCCTAGAAAGACACTTTGGACCCTTCCCCTACCGGCCCATACACTCCCCCAAATCCCCACTCCACCTCACTCACTCTATCTTTGACGAGAGCTGCCAAAGAGAAAGCTCCCTTCCTAATCTCCTTTACCTCCAAACTTCTATCATCCCACATAAGTAGAATGCCCCCGGCACTTCCCGCTGCAAGGACCCAGTCATATTTCACCCAACTACCTCCCCAGACACTTCTCACGATCGCATCCGACAAAACTTCCATTTTGGTCTCCTGAAAACAAACTAGGTTGGCACCCCACTCCCTAACTCCCACTTTGATGATGGCCCTTTTGTTTGGGTCATTCATCCCCCTCACATTCCATGAAAGGATCTTAACTTCCATAAGCAACAATAGCCCCCATTTCCCCACCCCCTAGACGAGGTCCCTTTCTCCATGTCACACACTCGACCCCTTCTCTGATACACCACTACATCCCCTATTTTATTTTGATCAACACATTTACCCAACTCCCTCCCCGCGCCTTCGTAACAAGGTTGTTGCTCAATCTCCCTCAACAGTTCCAGCACCCTTTCTTCCTTCCCTTCAAAAGAAACACCTAAGAACTTCCCAAAGTTTAATAGTTTATCCTCCATCCATAAGGACATGTCCACTTCTCCAATCCGTGACGAAATTGGACATGCGTCTTCTGTAATTACCTTTTTCTTGCCCCTACCGGAGGAATGCAAGACCATAGCATTTCTAGTAGTAGGAACTCTGGGTGCCGGGTGGATCACGTCGTTTCGTTGAGAGGCACCAACCGCAGGAATTAATGCCTCTCTTGGAGGAGATTGTATTGTAACCTCAGCACATCTAAGCACAGTGGGAGATGAGGGGGCGATGGAGCTGGGTCCATCAGAGGCGGGGGGCCATGGAATAACACCGCCAGCTTTTGCCGGTGCTTCCCCTGAAACAGTGGTTGAAGATGAGCACAAGTCCCTAGTGTTTGGTATAGCACTGTTTGAGGCATCATTGGCAGAAGGAGGAGGAGTGACTGCTCCCATATGTTTAGGAGCCTTATCGGACGCCGTTTGATATAATTTGGGGCCCTTTGGATCGATTCTAATAGAATTGGGAAAAGTTGCTGGGCCCACGTGTAGAGGCCCAGACCTATGCTTGCTGAAATCTTGCCCGACCCTATGATAGTTAAGAGAGGACCGACCCATTCTACCTTCCCAGCCCGCATCACTAACCCATTCACGTCTTTTTCTCCTGTTAAAATTTTGTCTTCTTCTCCCAAGTTCAAACCTCCCGTCACTTCCCGATCTACCGTCTGATTCCAGCTTAGTCCACTGATCCGGTGAGCCCTCCCCTCCCTTCAGATACTGATTTCCCCTTCCCTCCCTTCTATTTGACCTTTCCTTTTCTTCCGCTAAAATCACAGGCATAAAGACAGGGCGAAATTCAGGGCTCAACCAAACCCTGTAGCTCAAGTAGCCATCTTCCACCACAGTGGAGACAGGGATTCTGCCCCCTTTCCTCACCACAATCCTTACTCGCGAGAGATCGTGCAAGCTGCAAGTGACATCAATGAAACCCCCACAGATTTTCCCAACCTTCTTGAATAGGTCAAGACACCAGAGATACACCCAGAGATGCACCGGGAGACCCACCAATGTTTCGCCAATGAAACGAGGGTCGAGACACCCGTCGTGCTCCACCCATCTGTCTAACTTTAAGAAATTCCCATCAAACCACCTGTTTCCTCTGACAAGAATTTCTGAAGCTTGAGACTCGTCGACAAATCGAAAGAGATATTGCGTGTCACCCAGTTTCGATATTTTCAGTCCGTCCTTGACGTTCCATGCCTCTGCTGCCCAGTTCCTAACAGCTTCTGGAGAACCAACCCATTTGGAGAAAGACCCAATCAAACAAGAGTCCAAGAAACCTTTACGCCTGAGAGTGTGCTCCTCGAACAGCGAGAAGTGTGGCTCCTGCCCTACGTCAAGCTTTCGCTGGCATCTTCCCCCAAGTTCGAGGGCTGGCCAAGATGCAGCTTTGCTAAAAGACATGCTTTCTAATTTTCTAGATTCTAGGGAGAAATAAGAGCTTCTCTCTGTAGAGTCCGTCATAGCTAAACCAAGAGCCTCGCTAGGAGACTGACTGAAGAAGGGAAAGTGAGAGGGAGTGAAATCTGGCCGGAAAAAGACACCTCCGTCGCCGGAAAATAGCAAAAGTGATCGAAAGTTGGAGGTTGATGGATGGGTGAGGTCGGAATAGCCTCGCGAAGAGGCTGTCCGAAGGAAAAAAGTTGGGATCTAGCCTGAAAAGGCGTCACGCGCCGGCGCGTGGGCTAGGGGTGGTCGGAGATCTGCCGCGCGTGACGGCGCGTGGAGTGTCAGATCCCGGCGATTCTTTCTGGGGTAGAGTCGCAACAGGGTTGGCTCTCGGATGGTGGTGGTGGAATCCTAGGATTCATGGTTCATGGTGGTGGTGAAGGGGTGGGATGGGTTGTTTGTGTGCTACAGTGGGCATCCAGTCGAGAAGAAGAGTCTAACGACAACACTTTACTTACTTTACCATTATAAGCTGGCAAAACAACTTACATATGATCCTTTATCCGCATAGGTTGAGAAGATCGTAAATCATAAATCAGAACCTGCACATTACAAGGTATTGTTAGACATCTTGATCACACAAGACACAACAATAACTACGCATCAGTCATAAACAAGTTAGCTCTGGCTATACGAACCCTCACTAACCATGTTTCTCCATTTAAAATCATTTCAGTCCAACATTATACACAATAAAAATAAAACTTCTCAGAAGCCTCCGCAATGTAAATATATGTTTGCTAACAAGATAACTGTTTTTTACTCGAAGACAATAATTTATTCTTCAATAACTACTTTCTGATGCCCTCAAAGTGACAAGAATTTCACCCCCAAGAAAATCTAGCTTCCTTTAGCCAACTCAATTAACAATGAAAAAGCAAGACTCTAATTGGAGTGGGCTTAATAAAAACATAACTTATTTGTCTTTTTCTGTTCTCTGTTTCTACATGAATCAAAAGACATACCAGAAATTTAAAAAACCTCTCTCCATTCCCTTCCAGTGATGTAACAACTATTCAAGTTAATAATTTCTTATACTTCAAGGACACATCAGTAAGCCAACTTTGTGGGGCATCCCGTAGCTAATATTGTGATACCTCTTTTTGGTAAGTTGTTGAGGGCAATGTCTTAAAATTAGGGTGTGTCTGGCCTGAAGGAAAACATTTTCTGGAAAATGTTTTTCAATTCTCTCATGTTTGGTTGGCTTAAATGTTATGAAAAATGGTTTCCTAATGAACTCATTTTCCTTCAATTTTTCCCACAAAGAAGAGGAAAAACATTTTCCAAAACTCTCTTTCAACCTTCCTCACCCCTACTGTCATCTCCCAATCACACCCTCGCCACCTGGGTCCCCAAACCCTGACCTACCACCTTACACCCCGACCTCACACCGGCCACCCTTGATCCACCCCCCACCCTCCAAACCCACATCCCATTACCTCCGCCTCCTAGCAACCCCTCCACCACCACTAACCCAGCATCGGCTCCCCTTCCCTCATCGTCCCACCCCTTCCCTCTACCCTGCCACCCCTCAATTGCCCGACCCAAACTTCGCGACACAAAACACGGAGGTCAAGGGCCATTTGTGGGGGTCAGGGGCGGGGTGTCGAGGGTGGAGTCAAGGTTGGGGTTGGGGTCGGGGGTCAGTGTCGAGGTCAAGGGTCCGGGGTTATAGTGTTTGCCTAAATTATATTAAAATGCTCTTAGGACAATATTTTCTCCTTACTATCCAAATATCAGAAAATAAGTAAGAAAATAACTTGTTTTAGGAAAATATTTTCTAAAACATTTTCCTTCATACCAAACACACCCTTCCTATCATGAGAAAGAACATCTGCAAAAAATTTCACATTGAAGATGCAATGCTTTTAAGTATGATATGTTTTATATATACTCGGTGTAAGGATTTTTAAAATACTCTTTCCTACTTAGTTTCATGTCAATTTTCGTACTACATAGGTTAAAATATATTCTTCATACTACATTAGCTGCCTGTTGTATAAGTCCTCTTAATTAACATCCAATTTGGTGTTGCTAAAATGTTAGGACAGAGTAAGAATTTTCATAATCAAAATGCAGGTGAATTTTCCACCTCCTACAATTTATTAATAGTAACTAGAAAGTTTAGGTGTACTTTATCTAGTTTCAAGCAAAATAAGAAAAAAGACTAAACTCCCGAAATGACAATCATAAATGATTTTTCCAACCAGAACTTCAGACTCAACATTCACCGTGATCATCAGAAAGTTTATCAAAACCTCTTTAAAACTGCATTTCCTTCTATTATACCTTTCCATCACTACTTCCAACAGCCATGAGGTAACCTCCATCTCCGTCGAACTCTATTGCAGTAACCTCCTGTAGTTTATGCATATCATTAGCAACCATTGAAAAAAGATCTGGTTTTTTCAACTACTTTATAGCAGAAAACTACCTGGTCCCCATTCCCAGCAGGTGCAACAGCATTTATCCTGCCAACTGAAGATCTTGCTCTCATGTCAAAGCATTCGAGAGCACCATCCTCCCCTCCACAAGCAACTAATCCATGGACCTTGCTAAAGTGCAGAAGAAAAGAAACCAAAAGATCACAGAAGAAACTGTCAGACAGAAGGTATAGCAAAACTAAAAAGCCAAAAAGAAAATTTTAAAGAAAAAAAGAAACATGGGTTTAAAAGGTGAGCAAAGCAAAATCAACTTCTAACCTCCGCGAAACCACATTAAGTGCCGGGGATCGTGTGCTAAGCGAGGAAAGGAAGCGTCCCTGTTAATAGAATATGATAGTCTCAGTAAACTACACAAGCAAACATCAACGCTATAAGGGGGAAAACTTCAATTAGAATAAGCTGAAATTTGACATCCAACTTTTAGGCTGTACAAGTTAGGATTCTGCACATATCTGATCTATTTTTCTTTGAAAATGCAGCAGATTATGATTTAACACTCTAAAGCTCCATTTATCCTTGGGATCAATGCCATGGAAATCTAGGTGAATTTTAACAGCACATTTACTATTCTTTTCTTACCCTTCTCTCCTCTTCCCTTCCTATAAGTTGTTTCTCCGAAACAGCTTAGCCTTTGCCCCTTTTTTTTCTTTTTTTGGCCTATCGTAACTTTTCGGGCAACAATATTGATCTATAACAGCCCAATCCAAATCACCTGAACATTAGATGACATGGAAAGTGTATAGCTAGCAGAAGACCTTTCCAGATACATATTTCTAAGTCTGAGTGTTTGTTCATCAGAATGTTGGCAAAAGCATTAATGGATGTGGTGCATTCACAACAGAAATTCAAATAAGTGAAATCGAATGAGGAAAGAATTCTTTCATACTTCAAGCAGTGTTGTTGAGTATTGCATCTGTTGCTACTGGTTTGCTAAAATAATTAGTTGTTTCCTCGTAGGAGTAGTCTGCTACTTTTTAAAATTTAAATTTTTGTTAGATATTTAGGTTGTTCAGATATTTTAGGTTTTGAATCTTTGTTCTGCAGATCTTTTGCAGATTTTCTTGTTTTCAAGTGGCTATTTAGAGCCCTATGGTTAATAAAATTTTAAGCGACAAATTTTCAATAATAATATTAACTTCTTACTAGCGGTATCAGAGCGTCCACAGGTCTTACAGGATCTATGAGCTCACTTAAAAAAAGAGACTTGTAAAATCGATTTTAGCTCATATCTATGTTTATCCTTATTTTCAAACATGGCAAGCAGTAGTCTCTCTTTGAATCTCCCACAAACCTTCACCGGTGAAAACTATCAAATTTGGTATATGAAAATGAAGTTTTATCTTGAAGCTTATGATCTATCAAAAGTTGTAATGGAAGATAGACCCTTACAACGACTCTCAAAAAAAATACCCTTATGTAAATTCAAGCTCATCCAGAAGAGCCTTCAGACAAAATTAAGTTACTCAGACAATTATATAGAAGAAAAGAACCCAACCATTGATGATGTCATCTACCAATGGCGAGAAGTTGGAAATGAGAAGAAAATCTTGTATTTACTGACAGACATAAAGCAATAGTCAACTTCAATATAGGTGCACATATTACTTTAACTATTGTAGAGAAACAGGTGCCATTACAAGTTCAGTTAAGCATTTTGAAGAGAAAAAAAACTTGTAATTCTGCTGCAAAATTTGCCACTTTTTGTTTAAAAAAATTAATTTATACAAACACATGAACGGGTCAAACACTTAAACTAAGGAGGAAAACCTGCTCCAAATTTATTCTGTAGAGATCTGGTGATGAGGCAGCACAAAGCAAATCACAAGACCAGGAATCATATACAATATCCCTTCCCATCCTAAATAAACAGGAGAACATATAAGTGATGTTAAGCTGGCATTTAAAGATGATACAGTTCGTACAGAAAAGTAACAGTAAATTTCAGAAGCAGAGAGGAAGAGCAAAAGCGTTGGGGATTAGCTTCAAGATGAAAGTGACAGATAGTTGAGCAAAATCAAAGAAATCCATCAAGATGAATTGTTGATATCATGCCAGCAAAATATGCTGCTAAGATGTCTGAGTTGCTACTGAAATAAGGTATCATGGCAATGCAGGAAAGATGTTGACCAGATAATGGAACACAAATTAGAGTAGAGCACCCAGAAATTTGTCTTTTGTAAATTTTGAGATACGCTGACTGAAGCATGTCAGGTCTTCCAGGAGATACCCAGGATGCATGGAGCTAAACAACGTCCTTTCCTCTTCAGGCAAAACTGATTAGTGCACCTAAATGTGAGCTCCTTGGCGTTCACATTCAGCTTTAACAATGACTAGTTTAATTCATTCTAAGCCTGATTCAATTTTCATCTGATCTCTAAGAAAGGAAATGCGAGCTAAACAACGTCCTTTCCTCTTCAGCCAAAACTGATAAGTGCACCTAAATGCGAGCTCCTTGGCGTTCACATTCAGCTTTAACAATGACTAGTTTAATTCATTCTAAGCCTAATAAATTTTCATCTGATCTCTAAGAAAGGATATGTTGAAGCATTAACTTATCTAATTTGTGACCTCACAAAGAGTTGGCTGAGTAATGTGCATTCATTCTCTGCCTATATAAGCTTTAGGGGTTTGTATAAAAGGGGTAGTTTATAGGCTTTGGGATTTGATCAAGGTATCCAATACATTAACGTACAGAGTTTTAGATAAGGATACTAGTTTATATGAAAGTTTATACTTAAATATAGATCATGAAACAAGTAGTTACATACAAAGTGGCATGCTTTACTTGCCGGTAGTTAGAGAAGCTGCTCCAACATGGGATAAACTGAGAAAAAGTGAAATACCAATTTGTTCAAGGTGCTACTTTTGTGGTCAAGAGGCAGAGACAATAAGCCATCTGTCTCTACATTGTAGGGTCACTAGTCAGCTGTGGCATTTGTTCATCAACCTCAGGGGTATTTGGTGGACAATGCCAGGAAGAACATCTGAACTTTTGTCATGCTGGAATGAAGGGGAAAATTGTAGTGCTGCCAACAAAGACAGATGAAATTTGTCCCTGCAACTATTTGGCGGACAGTTTGGAAGGAGAAAAATTCAAGATGCTTTGAGGATACAGTCAGCCATATTTAGAAGATTAATAGCTTGTTTGGCCAAGTTTCTCCAAAGCCAAAAGCGGTTTTTTTTCAAAGTTGAAGTGTTTGGCCAAGCTTTTGGAAGGAAAAAAAGTGCTTTTGAGTAGAAGCAGAACCAGAACCAGGAGTGAACTTTCTTCCAAAACCTAGCAGTATAAATGAGTTTCAGGATTAACTAAATTTTTCTGAAGGGTTGCAATTTTTTATGGCATTCAACCACTGAAGACCTTTCTTTCTTTGGTAAAATTATTACAGATACATGCATAGATTATATTTATTCTCTCATTCAGTCCAGTGGTATCTAAGCTTTCAAGTGAGACAGGTTGGGCTCAATCTGTTGTCATTATGCAAGTGTAAGCATGCTAGAGGAAACAAATAGTCCTCCGTGCAGCTCAAAGTTATGTTGCCATTCTTGACACTTAACATGCATTGTTTTCTAAATTTTGCATTTCATCAGTATAGCTTAGCAGACAACATATGGATAAGCACATAAGAATAAAACAAACAAAATAAGTGCTACCTTGGAATTCGCAAACTGTAATGACTTCCATATTTTGCATGGAGGCATACAGAACGATCAGCACAAAGAAATGCCATTTTTGAGTAGTCATCACCCAAGACCTACAAAAGATATCAAAGACGGAATATACATCAGTAAAGATTTCCCAGATTAATTAGAGAAGAAAAATGCAACAGAACATGTTTCCATGCTTCTGGTCTCTAAAGAAAAAACAAATAGGGAACAAGCAAAAACATTTACTATCGCAGCACAAATAATTTTAGCAAAAAAAATGAGCATAAGCACTGGTCATAAAAAGAAGCAATACTTAAGAATCTACTTTGTCATTTTGGGTTAAACGTGCAGCCTTCACAAAGAAAGAGAGGGAAAGCAGTCAGTACCTGAAAGTTAACGATCTCTGACACCAAATGCCTTTCGAACTTTAATGACAGCTCCCGCAGCTCATAAACTTTAACTTGTGGTGGGTAAATACCTGAAAAATCAATATTGACAACTGATACAAAATAAAGGAAATACCAAGCAGCAAAAAGAATGTACTCATCTAATACATGTTCACAAGGGGTCTTTTAGTTTGTTAGAGATCTGATTGCCAGCATAAAATATAGAGAACTTCTGGTGTCGGAGAACCTAACTTACTGAATGACACGGGCCTAAATGGAGCGACATGAACAGTGAGGATTTATATAATTGACCCTATCTTGGTGTCGAGGCATAGTTGTTGCTGTTGTACTCATCTTTTTTTTTTTGAGAAGCTAACATAAGTTAAATCTGTTGTACTCATCTAATACATGTATCAGAAGAACAGGGGGACAGAACAGTGATAAAACATTAATTGGTTACTTCCCTGTGTAGGATATTTTTAATATGAGATAATTATTGTTCAGGTTAAACATGAATAAGTCTAGACCAACACAGGAAATAAGATGAATATCAATGCTTCATTTTAACAACTAATAAAATGAACCAATATATTTATAACCCAACCTGTTCTAAATCAAAAAACAATAGTCAAATATTGAGTTTATATAGAAATAACTGTGTGTGTATATATATATATAAAACACAGAGGGATAAATATGCACGAACATCACGTTTTAACAGTAAAACAGCACAGTGACGCCTTTAATCTGTAACTCAGAAGTAGTTACTTCTCAATAACCTAGAAAAAGATCATTTAACAAAAGAATAATATTTTAAGGAAACAAAAAAAAGAAAGGATATCTCGAACTGCAGATAATCACCTGACGCAATGAGATACTCCCCGTCAGGAGTCACTTTAATTCTTGTCGTTGCAGTTTCAAATCTCAAATCCTGAATCAGATCCACTCTTTGCATATAACCTGCCAAAATAGAGAAAAATATCTTTAATAACATAACCATAATATCCTACAATATCAAATATGTATAAATGGAGCAACATGGATAGAGAGGATTCGTATAGGAATTACACAAGCTGTGCAAATTGGGTTTTATCCCTACCGAACTCCATAAAGATTGGTATCAACAAAATAATGTTGGTCCGACATTGAACACTCTTTTTTACTACAACAATTGAAAACTTTCCATTTTCAAAAGTTTTGATACAACATGATTTAACCAAATATTAATATCAAAGTAAATCTAACCTTTGCATATTGTTCAAAAGAAAAAGAAGAAGTAAAAAAGTATGAATCAATCATCGCAGATGACCATATGATATAAAGACCAAGTATCCAAAAACCCAGAGATATAGATTACTACCCAATTGAAAAACAATCTTGGTACAATTCCAGAATTTCTTCTTTAATACTTCAAATATTGAAACTTTCTTTTTCCAGACACTATGATGCTGCTAGATTTTTACCAAATAATATCCCAAAAGGGAAAAAAAACAAGTGAAAGCAGGAGGGTAATGCATACTTGGATCTTTACGAAGGGCTCTGAGCTTCTTAGGAGGAAGCCATGTTGCCACAGAACGGTGTTGGCCGGCGACAGTGTACATCTTCACTCCATTTATGGCAGTGGACTTCAAGTTTCCCCCTTGGTACGCCATTGTAATTCAATTGGTTGACGAAGTAATGCCCTTTTTCTAAAAGTGATGAATCAATGTCAGAGGCAATTGGCCAAGGAGGGGGTTCAATTGAATCCTCCTCGTTGGAAAATAGTACTATGCAAATGTGTATAAAAAAAATTAATTTTTTTATACACATTTTAACTTTTGAATCCCCTTGTTCATTCCAGGTTCCGCAACTAGTAATGGGGAACCTCATAACTCAAGAGGGAGCTCTTAGGCATTACGATTTTCACAATAAATGATTTGTTTACATGTTAAACGCAAAATACATGGCTATCTAGACTTTCAGCTATTATCAGAAGAAGCAAATACTAGCTAGTAAAAATAGCAAAGTATATACAGAGACAGTTGCTAAGCTGGGATTCTAAACAAGTGAGTCAATATATAAACTATAAAGGAGTACTAATTCCACTAATTATTTTCATATTTTTGCCAAAACAAGGCTATTTTGGTTTCTGCTTAATAAAAATTCATTTAGGTTCAAACAACCTCCTTTATATTGTAGTAGAAATTAAGGCTACTAAAAACTTACGGCGGCACGGCGAAAGAGGCGGCGGCTGTCTGGCGGAGAGGCAGCAGGGGACTAGAAATTTGTTTGTTAGAAGCGGCTACTCCCAACTCAGTATTATTACCGCCAGAATTTTGCAAGGCTTTTAAGTCGGCTGAGTTGTTCTTTTGACTGTGAGAGGGAAGGGTTTAGGGAAAGAAAGGGAGGAGGAGAGAGAAGGATTTTGGGAAAGAAATAATTGTTGCGTTCACTTTTACTTGTTACAAAGCTATGTTTATTTTGATTGTTTAATTAAAATTAGTTATATTGTATTGTTAAATTTATTATTCTGAAATAATAAAAAATCTTTTTTTTAAAATAATCTATTTGATGTGGTGGGATAGTTTTCTATTTTTTTTCTAATTATACCCTAACTTATTACTTTATAGTTTTATTTTATATTTTACCTTTTTTTATTTTAAATAATAGCAAAGTCTCTTTCTCGTATAATTTTATAATAGAATTCTACGTAAAGTTTAATAACCTATATAAATTCTCAAAGACAGCATCCCAAATATAAGCTATATACGTGAAGTCTAATAACGTGAAAATATCTTTGCTTCTGCCGCTTCCAAACTCTTCGGGTATAGGTTTTCCCTAACTTTTGTTTTATTCTTTCTTCTACTTTGATTTGTAATTCCAATTCTAATTACTTTATCTCCAATTAGCTTTATGGTATTAGTTGTTAGGAAATATTACTTATGATCTAAATTCTAAATGGAGTTTACTTAATATTTTATTTTATTTTTATTATTATTATAATCTAATTATGAACATAGTGTATTTATTATTATTTTTAATATTATTAACTTGTTCCACTAATTTCGATAGGATTTGCATGAATTTAATTGCTTAACTTATACATAAGACATAATTGATAATAAATTAGTAGAAAGTGATTTTCTTAAAAATAAATTATGTGTAATTCTTGATAAATTAAATATTTAAAATAATTGAGGGATTTTAGTAAAGTTATCAGTTACTGTACAGTACGATACAGTCAAACCAAACAGCAAAATGTTATTTAACAACAATAAACAATACAGTCTATCCAAACATTGTATTCATAAAACGATACGATACAATACAGTACAGTACAATACGATACATTATAAAACGATGGGTAACAATGATCCAGACAAAGTGTTAGTGGGCATTTGGACATAACAATTGTAAAATTCCAGGGAAAAGCGAAATATTTTTCCACTGAAAACTGTATTTGAAAACTAGAGTTGTGTCTAGACATGAATATAATTTGGGGTTGTTTTTTAATTTTTGTAAGTGATATGAGTGAAATTTTTGAAAAATATCTTTTTTGAGTTTTTCAAATTTTCGAAAAATTTCAAAATTCATCTTCAAGTGAAATTTTTAAAATTTATGGCCAAACACTGATTTATGGCCAAAATTTATTGGTACCCATTGGGTACATTTATGTGGTTGAATTATATGTTCAAATTGTAATTTTACACTCAGTCATGTTCATTCATTTCATATCATATCTCAGTCTTTGTTGCTATTTGTAGATGCATCATATTATCATTTTGGGCTATTTTTCATGACATCTTGAGCCCGAAAGACTGGAGAGATTGCTGACTGAGTGAGGCCGAGGGCCTAATTGTAAGGATATATATGGGATCGGGTTGCACGTCGCAGCATGTTTCATTGTTATATGTCATGATTGGCTTGTTATAGCGTTTGGGCTGAAGGAGCCCCTCCGGAGTCTATACACACCCCTAGTAAGCGCATATACCTACTGAGTTCGAGTGTCGAGTGTAAGTGTCGAGTGATGAGTGACTGTGAGGAATGAGCAAGTGTGAGGAAATAGTGACTGTGAGAAAATAGTGACTGTTACTGTGAGGGGATGCATTGATTTCATTATTTGTTGCATTTCAGCTATCATATATCACTATTTTGGAAAATTCAGAAAAATATTATTTTCTGTTTCAGTCAAACTTGATATGAAATTTATGTGAAATCTTAAATGTTTAACTTGAGAGCATGCCTACCATTTTATATTGGAAAGTATTATATTTGGACTTAGCTGAGAAGCTCAACACTACTTTCAGTTCCTTATTTGTTATTGTTACTTACTGAGTTGGTTGTACTCATACTACACCCTGCACTTCGTTTGCAGATCCAGGTGATCCCGGACATAGTGGGTATTGATTCTTTCACACAGTTGATTTTTCGGAGATTCAGAGATAGCTGTCGTGTTTCGTAGACCTTGTCTCTCCTTCCCTATCTCCTTGTTTACTGTATTTGGTCTTAGACTATTATAGACCGTATTTTTCATACTTGTAATGTATAGATGCTCATGTACCCAGTGACACCAGGTTTTGGGAGTAAATTTATATTCAATATTGGTGGGAGTTTTTCCCTTAATTAATTATTATTATGTTTTCAGTATTTAAAAGAAACTGTGGGCTATTGATGTTATCGGCTTGCCAGGTATCGAGATAGGCTCCATCACGATGGGTGAGATTTTGGATCGTGACACATTCCAAGAGAGCATTTAAATGATGAGAAGGAGACTACAAAAATGCAATCTCTCATTCAACAAGAAAAACATTATACAACAAGGAGACAATTGTTGTGAAGATTTCAGTGGTATTATATGTTACAATATAATTATAGGAAAAAAAACAGGTTTTATATAAGTTTCAATTTTCCAAAAAGAACTGATGCAACATACAATGTTGTTCTTTTGTTTTAAATTTTGAAGGTGAAACATACGACTACATTAATGTAGGTGATTCGGACAATGACTCCAGGTCTGAAAAGGGGAAGTAACACTTGATGATTTTGAGCTGCCAGAGAACTTCTCCCAAGTTGTTAAGTTCGGCGAGCTTAATGAAGATGAAGCAACCCATGTGCATCAAGGAAGAATAAGGCAGCCTGGAAAGTATACCAGATCCCCTTTTCTCCCTTTTTACAGTTCTGGGGGAGTACTTCTGTTGGACCTCCAATTTTCCTCATCAAGCATCCATTTACTGGGGTTATTGGCGACGATGTTGATCCTGACTTGTTGGAAGTATTCAATAAGTGGTTATACTTTGGTACCGATACGGTTTCAAAAAGGTTAGATTATACAATTTTACATATTTTCGAGTGCATTCAATTTTTGGATTTCCAGTTGAAACTACATATTAATTGTAATTGCTATGTGTTTAAATAAGAGGAAGGCGCCTTATTATTTAAAAGATAACCAGATTAAATCGTGGTATGATCTTGGAGTGGAGAAAGTTGATAAAAATGAGTGATTTTATACTTTGGCACATCCTGGGCAAGTCCTCAACGACACGGTAAACACATACCCTGACAAAATTTAATAATTAGCTGTAGTATTCTATAATTTAAGAAGTTTGTAGTTTTTTTGTTTAAAAATTATAGTTAAATCGTATGAAGCATTGAGAAATAATGAAATCTGTTTTTTGCAGCACATTGATGTTATTTTATACTATTTAAGGAAAAGAGGAAAGTATGGTCCTCGTAACAAAACACGGTTTACAACCATTGACTGTATGTTCAAGACTAGAATTGAACAAATTTATCAGAGGTACGTTAATGCTCATGCCGATAAGAAGCTTGATGTTATCAAACCCCAGGAAGTCGTATCATAATACATATTGGGGTACAAGTTACTTGCAAATGTTGAATGGGATAAAGTTGATTTTATGATTATGCCCATAAACATTGTGAAAAAATTTCATTGGTTGTTGTTTGTATTTGACATTACCGAGAGGGTTCTATATGTTTATGATTCTATGGTCTTTTCACGAAATTACAACCTTGTTGAATCTATTGTCAATAAGTTTGTTGTTATGATCCCCCTCTACTTGTCATGCACCGACTTCTATGGCAAGTGTCCAGGTATCAACTACAAGAACACAAAGGTATACATTGAAAAAGGTGTTACTGACCCTCTTGACATTCAGTGGTTGGTCGGTGAGATACCCCAACAAAAAGAGGAATCATTGTATGAAAAAACTATTTTCCTTCTATCTATTTGACAAATTTTATTTTACAATGAATGCTAAATCTTTTTCCCTACATTTTTTTTGCAGCGACTGTGGTGTATACGTGGCGGCATTTACAGAATATGTCAGCATTGGAGAGCTAGCGATTTCAAAGGAAGACTTTTCTGATATTGATCAATACCATAAACGCTATGGAGCGTTACTTTGGGATTATGCTAGAAAAAAGCAAGAGCTTGGTGCAATTAGTGAAAGTGAGGTGACTGGCAGATTAGCAAGAAGAAATGTGCATCAACTGTGAATGAGAGAACACAAGTCCGAAAAAGGATGAATTAGTTGTCCTTTTCTATAGAAAAATTGTAGTTAAATTGTTTAGTTGTAGCTGGTTTGTAGTAAAGTTGTAGACAAATTGTTAACTAAGAACAAGTCAGCTGCAATTTATTTGTAGCAGATTTGTGCTACAATTGTTTCACCTTTTGTTTTGTTATTCTGTCCATAATTCTACTACTTAGAATAGAAAATATCCGTGTTTTTTTTTTGGTTGAAATTTGTTAGTACTTGATCTCGATATTCTTAGCATATAATTTCTTTACAGTTTAACTACAATTATGTCTACAACTAATATACAAAAAATACATAATCCATTCAATTTTAAGCAGTGTTGTTAGGAAAGGCTGAAATAAATAAACTCAGTAATTGAACAAGACAGCTACAAACCAATTGCATTAAGAGTTGAAAACATTTCGTTATAGGAGACAGTCTTTATTCAAATTAGCAACACAATTACACCTCAACTATAATTCTCCAGAATAGAACAAATACAACTTCATAGCTTAAACTACATATTATCTTAAATAGTACTTAGGGGAAAAAAATCTTGTGACTGTATCAATTTTTATTTCCTTTTGGGAGTATTCTTACAAGATCTTTTGTTATGCCCTTCTAGTCCGTAGTTGCCACGTGAAACCTTGTACTTCTTTGCATTTACTTCATAATATGGTTTGTATCTTTGCTTTTTAGGTCTCCATGGCTGTCTTTTCCCAGTAGGTGGTATTACAACTTCTTCAGCTATATGTTGTGGCACATTCCATTTGCTTTGGTATTTCATAAGTATGCAAAAGGCATTCCCTCGTGTAATAAGGAGAATAATAGTTTTAATAAGACTCGTTCTTGTGCCTCAAAACTGCCGAAGCATGTGCACAAGGAAGTTCATCAAGCTGAAATTGTCCACAACTACATCTTTTGTTTTGCACCATCTATCAAAATATGGATGTAATACGTGGAATCCCTCACCTACAATTTCATTACAAACACACAACAAGTTGACATCAACATATATAAAATAACTACAATTATACAACACTTTATCTACAATTAACAGTATATATTTAGTTTGATGGAATCAATTATCTGATGTTATTGGCTATAGCTTACTCTCATCTTCTGCGATAATGTCATGTTGTCCTCCAACTCTTTGTTGTATTTTTTCCCCAGGTATGTGAACTTACCCCTTTGCTTTCAATAACTTTTCATTAGTCTAACGTTCAAGAAGAGTCTTCATGTACTATAATAGTTCTACTACGGGCAACTCTCTTGCATCTTTTGTTACCGCATTCAATGACTCTGCAATATTTGATGTCATCGTCCACGTTCTGTTCACTGTAGCATGTACCCGAGACCATATGTGATAGCCAATATCGTATAGGTATGCTTTAACATGCGTGTCGATCTCTTCAATCTGTGACATTCTTTCATTAAATTCATCAAGCGTGTATGATTCTGCCGTGGCATAGTACAATCCGCTTATATTTAGATGACCCTTCTTGAACCTTGACCTTACATTTGTCCAAATATGCCACATGCAAGCATAATGTGGCATGCCGGTATAAATAGTAGATGTTGCCTCCAAGATACTCTCACTCTGGTCCGAAATAACACACATATTTGTTTTTTTACCATACGCATGTTTGAATTGCTCAAAAAATACGTCCATGATGCATCATTTTCTGAATCAACAACAGCGTATGCCAATGGTAATATGCTACCTATCGCACAAGTGACAAAAAGAAATTCAATTTTTGTAATAAAACTTGAGAGTATAAAAAATACATACTGAAAAACAACTTTATAACAATATTTCTACAATTAACCTACAATGCATGATGCATCCATTGTGCTAGCTGTTAACATTATTCCCATATATGCCGACTTCAAGAAGGTGCCATCAATTACTACATTTGGCCTACAATACTCCCAGCCCTTTATGGACGTACTAAGTGCAACAAATGCGTACAAGAAACAGTCATCTTCAGTCTTCTATAATTTAACTACCGGCTCCGGATATGTATTCTCCAGAATATACAAATAACTTGGCAAACGACTGTAGGAATCAGCAAGATGACCTCTCAAAAATTCCAAAGCCTTTTTCTTTGCTCTCCAACATTGCATGTATGTTAAGTTCACACCATGTTCTGACAACATATCAGTTTGTATGTCTTTTGGTGTGTATATTGTCTTAGGATCCACATATTTTGGTATAACCATACCACCAACTACCATGGCAGTAGGTTTGCGTTGTATGTATGTATTGTCCATCAAAGAACACGTGTACAAGTTATTGAATTTTCGAACCTTGAATAATGTTGATTCGTTTATGCTGGCGGACTTGAAGTGCCATGTACAATTGTCCCCAACACATACGAGGCAGTAGTTACAGAATAAAAATAAATTTAAAAATGTGATGAAAAATGTAGCTACATAATAAGAGGCTGCTTAAGCACAAAAATCTTATATTAAACTAATTTATATACAAAAAAAACTACAAATTAAATACAAAGAAACTACAAATTATACAAAAAAACTACAAATTAAACAAAAAAATAAATTTGACAATTGAACTGTTCTTACATTCTTGCGCTAGACCTTTTCACCCTAAGTTAAAACTTATTCATGACATAATAATGCTTCATTGCACTGACAATTGTTTGCTTGTATTGGTAGACTTGTCTTACTTCAATAACATTTTGGCTCATGTTCTGTTATGATGATACTTTCATATTCCACAATTGCCGGAGATGTTGGCCTATCAATCAACTTCACTGTTCCTGATACTTCTCCAATTTTGTTACAATTGCTTGACAATTGAACCACATTACACATACGATAATCGGATGAACTTGCACTCAATTAAAAGTATCTACAATTCAGACCTACATTGTAGATAGGTTGTAGTAAAATTGTAGAACACATGAAATTTAATACTTCAATAGACATAACAGTTGAATTACATTTGTTATGTAGCATCATTGTAGATACATTGTAAAAAAATTATAGAACACATGAAACTAACAAAACATCACTAGTGAAAAAATAAAGCAAACCTACAATTGTGCTTGAATTAGAGATACTGCATTCCAAATTGGAATCACGTATTGTTATACACAGTGGATACATTCCTAAGCTTTTGTTTTCCTTTTTCGTCTCCATGTATACTCGAACTCCCAAATTGTTCCGAATTTTTATTGGAGGACAACGTTCGTTGACAGTGTATGTGATTTCGATAATTTTTGCGGAGGTATCGATCTTTAGATGCTCTGCAATTGCATAATTCAATTGACTATAATTTAAATCCTCGCTGACTACAATTTCATCAATATTAAAATCTTTGTATCTCCCAATGCTATCCTAGTGACTATTTAGCTGAAGCATAATCACTGATTTTGACATTATGTAACGAAATTCAATACAATTGTAGATAATTATTTGTAATTTTTTTTCAAAACTTTCGCTTATGGAACACCAGAGGAAACAGAGAAAACTAGAGAATAGAACTTGATTATGGTGCGATGATAATCAGAGAAAATCGACGTAATAGCAGGATTCTAGAAGTACATTGGCTTGATTAACGTGCGATGATTGCATCGGTAAAATATCTGAAGAATCCTACGCGATCCCAAAATTCCGCGTCTAAAAAGGAAGGCTACTGCAGAAAGGATTTTATTTTAAATAAATGTATATATTTTATAGATAAAACCTGTTTAGGTCGGGTAAATAACTAAACGTGGACATTTTTGATAATAAAGTTTCAAATAGTGTATATGAACGAAAAAATCCCTTTCTACATTGCCATATATCCATCCCTATCTATCCAAGTTTGAGTGGGTTTGGGCATTATCCTCACAACAGTTTCACTTATAATCTCATGTTTGATGACTTAATTTTTCTCATTTTTAATTATAAAATTACAAAACTACTTTTTGTCATATTAAGATACGAATTACTTGTGAATGGCTTTGATAATACAAACAATTAGAAGCTTAATTATACTACGTCATTGCCATGTCAAAGTTCAAGTATTATAAATTCTACCTCACGTTACGAAAGAAAAAAACACTTACATAATGCAATAATTTTTTATTTTTAGATTTTTTATTCCACCACATCAGGGTAGAAAGGGGACAATAAGAAAATTTAACAGACATTTATTGTATGATAGAGTCATTTGATAATAAACCTTGGCAATTGTTTTATTTGTAAATGTTTTAGTTGTCTTTTATTTAAACATAAATATTTAAAATTTATATGCTATTTTTTTTTTCTTATGTAGAATTTACTCAACTCATATGGTGAGTGACATTGAAAATTTGATATTTTAGTCATTTTTATAAGAATTCTATATGTATTTAATTTAATTTAATAATGACAAAAATATAATTTTATGAATCCGCGATCATACATGAAATTTGTATCGTCAAGGAAGAAAAAAAACAACAGACAAAATGAGTGCGTTTTGTACAATGCAAAAAATACAAATACTTTTTTGTATTTTTCTAATATTTAGTTGATGGATAAAAACATAATTTTTTAAAAATATATGTTAAAAATTAATGATATTACCAAACGTATGATATCTTGATAAAATCTTTGAATAAAAAATAATAATAATATTTTAGCGTTAGTTATTAGATCAATTAATATGAAGTTAGAAGTTACATAGTAAGTTATATAAAAAATTATTTTCACATTTTCCTGCTTTTTAATAGAAAATGGAATAACAAAACACTAAGAAATGATTTTCTCATACCAAACACTATTGGGTAAAAGGCTACAATTGCCCCGGTACTTTCGTCTATTGTTTACATCAATCCCTCGTTTCGAATTCAGTCCAAGACTAACCCTACCGTTAGCAAAGTAAACACATTCACCCTTGACGCTAACGAAATTTCACATGACACCGGTCCCAATATTAAAATCCCACCAAATACATATCCTTTTTTATTTATCTGTCTCGAAAATTATTCATACCCGTTTAACCTTCTTAAGTTCGTATGATTCAGATTAATGTTAAACGGGTAAGAATAATACCCGGGGGCAGATAAATCAAAGAGAATATATATTTGATGGGGTTTTAATAATGGGACCGGCGCCACATGAAATTCCGTCAGCATAAAGGGTGAATATGTTTACTTTGCTAACAGTAGAATATAGTCTTGGACCGAATTCGAAACGAGGATTAAGGTAAACAATGTACATGGTCAATTTTAGCCTTTTTCCCAACACTATTTGAGCAGACTAGTAATCATAGCCCAACTCGAGTCTCCCGCTTATAAACCTACACTTCCCAACCCTAACACTTCCATCTCTCTCTCTCTCTCTCTCTCTCTCTCTCTCTCTAAAACCCTAGAGTTTTATCTATATTTCTCTTTTCTCGAATCAGCAATGGAATTCTGGGGTACAGTACTCTCTCAATCTATTTGCCTTTTCTCTCTGTCTATCATTTCATTAATTTTAATAATCTGTATTCCTCGATGCCTTTTCGTTATATTTAGTTTTCTCCTTTGTGTTAGATGTTATTGGTTTGATTATACGTTTCATCACAGTCTATTTATCTGCTATTTCAATCTTTTCATTGTTTCTTATGTTTTTGATGTTGATAAATTTAATTTATTGTGCATTTTTTGGATTATTTACTGTTTTGTGATAGCTTCTCGGACTGTGTAATTTTTTTTAATGGTTCTATATTTTGCATGCTCGACATTGTAGAGACCGAGAATAAGCAGCTAGAAAATGCTTGTGTTATAGTGCAAGGCTGACCTTATATGAGTAGATTCTGCTTTGGCATCTAAAGGGGTGGGCCCCTAGAAAACTTTTTTTTCGTAAACAGCTAGAAAATAATTTTTTGTGCGTATATATATATATATATATATATATATATATATATATATATATATATAAACTTTTGAATTGCTATAAGGGAATATTATGCTATAAGGGAATATTATTCAAAAAGTGATTTTTTTTGAATCCCCTTGTCAAAATGCAAGGCTGTGCAACTGTACATAATGATCCTGAAATATGGTGTGTTTATGTTGCAAATTGGGCATAAAATCTGTCATCACTTTGTCCTTTGGGTTCATTTTCCATACCTACGATATAATAGGCTATGATAAGGTATTTGATTTAGAAGACAAGGCATAAGAGGTTGCTCTGTTAGCTCTCATGTGGGTTGTATGAAATGAGAGGAATAGGAGAGCTTTTGAGGGGATTGAAAATGATTTTGTACATTTGAGGAATAGCCTTTTTGTTTTTGATTGCTTTTTGGTGCACCCATGAGATCCCTACTTGTATAGATGATTGGGTGTCTTTCGTAGAGAACCACGTGCTGTTGTAGGTTCTCTACTTTTTGGTATACAGGATTCTTCCCATTGTTAATAGTATAATTTACCTTATCAAAAAAGGTATTTGATTTATCTCTTTCAGAATCATTTTCTTGGAATCCTAAGTGTTTGACGCAAAAGTGCCTCGACTCTTCATTTTTATATTGGAGTTCTTTCTACTTTACTTAGATGACAATGTGCCTTGATGTTTGTTATATAGCTCAAAAACCAGTACATCAGAAGCTCTATTGGATTTCTAATACAATTTGAATGTATTTTCCTGCCTCAACTCTTGTGTAATAACTGTATTGTCAAACATTTTTCTTTCTTGTTCTTTGTGCTATACTGTTGATACTTCATCGATAATGTGTTTCTTTCCCGCGTTGTATTGGAATTGTGCAAGTGCAGTTTTTCTAAACTTACTGTCATTTAGGTGCTGAGGTGAAAAGTGGACAACCTTTAACTGTACAACCCGGGGATGATATGGTTTTGCATCTTTCACAGGTATTTTAAGTTGTCACGAATTTGATAGGCAAATTCATTTGATATAGCTTGTACCTTGTAGACATCTCATTTTTGTATTCTATCAATGTATTCCTCTTTGTAGGCATCTCTTGGTGAGGCAAAAAAGGATAAAGGATCAGAACCTGTATGCTTGTCTGTGAATGTTGATGGCAAGAAACTTGCTCTTGGAACACTAAACTTAGATAAGCTGCCTCAACAACAATTTGACCTAGTTTTTGATAGAGACTTTGAACTATCACACAACTGGAAAAATGGTAGTGTCTACTTCTTTGGATACAAGGCAGCTAACCCATACGAGCAATATCCTTTTCATCGCCTGTTAACTACTCTATCTTTCTACAATTTCCTTTCTTTCCATTGAAAGAAGGTATAGTTGTCAAAATCTTTTTGTTTCCTTGACTATATTTCTGTGTGACACGGAGGAAGATGAAGATGGTAAGTTAACATCTTTGTTTGAGCTTATTTAAGCTTCAATGGATTAGGTCATGACTTAATTGTTATTTTATTGTTCAGAGTCTGATGAGGAAATACCCCTTACTCTTGCCAACACTGGTAAGGAAAATATTTTTGTTGAGCTATTTCTTAGATGTACCATACATTTTAGTTCTGAAGTATTGCCTTACACGCCAAACAGGAAAGTCTGAAGCTAAGGCTAGTGCAAACGATTCTGCTTCAGGTAAGCAGAAGGTGAAGATTGCGGAACCTAGTAAAGATGCAAAGGCGGATGATGAAGATGATAGCAGTGATGAAGATGATACGTCTGAGGATGAAGAAGATTCTGAGATGGGGGAGGTATGATTTTCTAATACATGCTCAATGCCTTAAAAGTGTTGTTGTAATGCATGTTATCATCCAAGGTTCTTAGACTCTAGGTTAAGCACAAAAAATGGTTTATACTTGTTTGAGCTTGTTGAACAATTTTCAGTCAGTTGTTTCATTAGGTTATTCAACCTCTGGTATTTGAGTGATCTTTCAAGATTTCATTTTTTAAGATTTGGAGCTTGGTCAGCTTTATAAAGTTGCATTGGATTTTATTTCCCAAAGGATATTTTTTGCGTTTGGTCTTCAGAAAACAATAACCAATTTAATTTCTTTGGTTGCTATTTAACATATTTTCGAGTAGCCAATAACAACCAATATTTGGTTTAAGGAACAAAGGGCCGAAATGCGATTGTCAGCTTTAGGCCATTGTTTTTGCCAATAAAACAGCTATCAAAATGATTATCAGATTGTTTTTGAATGTTGTGGTGCATGTTGAAAAGGCAGAACGCTGCATCTGTTTTGAGCTTTAGATCATCCTCTGGTCTATGCGAATAGTCTTAATTGTTGCTTCAGCAGTCTGAAGCATTAACCACAATGCAAAAGAAATTTTGTTCTGCATAACATAGCTTCCATATTTTTGTACTCCTGCTAATTAAATGTGGGTTCATTGATATCACTTCTAGTGATATATGCTTTCTTTCCATTGGCATTTTTTAATAGACTATTCTCTGTTCAGGATGAAGATGATAGTGATGAAGATCAATCTGATGAGGAGACACCAAAGAAGGTAGCTCGTAGTTATTGGTCCTCTCTTTTCTCCTGAATTTCTTGAGCAGGAAGGTGGGTTAACAGTACCTGGGTCAATTTTCTTTTATAGGCTGAGCCTAGCAAAAAGCGACCATCAGATTCAGCTATAAAAACTCCTGCACCCGATAAAAAGGCAAAATTTGCAACACCTCAAAAGACTGGTTAGTTTTTGTCACCTTAATGTTAATCTTTGATATGCATTTTCTAATGTTGGACTGTCTGCTGCTGTCCTTTGGATTTGCATGAGAAAATTGGACCAGAAACTGGAATAACCTTTGATTCCTTGGGAATATGAGAATCTGACTCTAATGTTCAATATATATATATATTACAAAAGCAAGTGGCTCATTTTTTGCATCTTCACCAAAGTTAATATGGGATTAAATTATCTTGTTCCTGAGTATTTTATTTTGGGTGGTTTAGATGGTAAGAAAGGTGCTGTCCATGTGGCAACGCCTCACCCCTCAAAACAGGCTGGTAAGACTTCTGGAAACAAGTCAAACCAGACTCCAAAATCTGGCGGATCTCTTGCCTGCAAGACGTGCAGCAGGTAACTTCAATGCGGTTTTATTTATTTTAGGAGCATTAGGTTGTTCCCTGGATTCATGTATTTCTCCTTGCAGGACTTTTGGTTCTGAAACTGCTCTGGAATCTCACTCAAAAGCTAAGCATAGTGTCGGGAAGTAAATTGGTGTAGAATCGTTTGCCTGGAGATGTTAGTTTTGTTTTGTCAACGTTGGAGGAATGATAATCAGAAGAGTGTGTTAGTATTTAGTAAGTACATCTTTCGTTGGTTTACCCTATGTAAAGCAAGAGTTAGGTCCAATTTTGCTGCATACTGGTACTAGTGAAGGTTTATTTTTATTTCGATGTTGACTGTTATGTTGGTTGAGAATCGATTCAAATTAATGGTCGTTACCTATTGGTATTTTGTTGTGTGCTTATATTTTTGCTGCTTGACGAGTTGCCGCATCTGCAGAGCATGTGATTATCTGTTTCTTTACTTGATATTTCCAGATCCCATATTCTCTTTAAGGATGTGGTTTCTGTCTGACCACGTTCTTGGGGAATAAAAGTGCTTATGTATATATAGGAAAAACTGATTGAGTTGTAGACTTAATTTTTTTGGCTGTGGGGAGAAAGCAAAATTTGAGTTGTTCTTGGAAACAAATTTTATTTGGAAAAAAAGTACTTTACAAAATTAACAATATATATTGATTGGAAATGTTATACTAATATATATTGTTTTGAATTTATGATACTCCAAAATGGAAAGCTTAAGTTAGAAATGTGTTTCTTTTGAACAAAATGCTACAAACAACGAAGACCTTATACAAATAGATAGGCATTTCTTTGGAACAAACTAAAATAGAAAAAATGTAGTGTAAGATCGCAAGTAGCAAATATGTAATTGGTGAACTCACCTGCATTTTCCTTCATTTTATGTAGTACGATCAGTGTGTCCTAAAGGGAAAAGAAACCAAACGGTAGTAGTCAGTACTGAGAGAAATTGAGGCAAAGAAGCCAATTTATTTTGAAAAGTGTTTTTAAAAAAAATATATTTGGTGGGAAGTAATTTGTATTTGACTAAATAATTTGAGCGGTCATTAGTGTTTGACTAAGCTTTTAAGTATATTTTTCTCAAAAGTACCTTTAGGAAAAACTATTTTTTTCCTTTTCTCAAAAATTAACTCTACTTCTATTCAAAAATATTTTGTTCCTTAACTTTAATTAAAAAACACTTTTCACATAACAAAAAAACGCCATTATTCAAAAAGAAACTTGGCCAAACAAGACTGTTGGTGTGGATATTTGGATAATACAGCTGGTGTGCGTGCCAACAATTCATAAAATAATCAGATCAATAAAGCCAAATATGCGTTTGAATAACCCGTGTGAATACAAAAAACCATTCAGAAAAATGTCAGTAATGTGCATCAAAACAAGTGCAAATAAAATTTCAGAGAATAAGGCAAAACACCAATAAGGCAATAAACCAACCCAAAAAATAAGAAATAAAAAGCGAGTTATTGAAATAGTTGAGTTCGAAGTTTTATCTCTCTTCTTTTCCACTTTTTTCTTTTTAAAATCTTTTTGAGTGGACAACGCTTTCAAGTTTTATTATTTTCACACAAACAAAGAACGTAATAAGATTACTCATCAAGTTAATGTCAAAATTGGTAGTTATAGTTAAATGAAGATCTAAAAGAGTAGTTCTCTGTTAGTAAGACAAACTTTCAAAACGAAGTAAACATAGACACACACGAAGATTTCAAAATATAAGTAATATATTAACTGATAATATATATTTTTAGCAACAAACCAAATCATAAGAGCTGGTTTGCCCGAGAGGTTAAGGGGGAAGACTTAAGATCTTCTGCACATAAGTGCGCATGGGTTCGAACCCCATAGCCAGCATGTTTTTTCTTCTTTTTTTTTTTTTAAAAAAATAATCTATTTTCTTTCTTTTGTCTAAAACTTTACTCCTTTTCTAATATTTGAACTCACGCTTGGTAGCTTAGCTTTTTCTATTTTTATTTTTCATTATTTTCAGATATATCCAAGATTGTGTCTAACACTTCACACAAGGATTCTACTTTCATATCAACTATAAAATTTTGAAGAATTAACCCAAATAACTGCCCACCCAACCGCTTAAACTGAAAATAGACAGTGGAGGTATAATAAAAGCATAATTTATATATTATATGTGTATAATTATGTATAATCAATGTATAAATAAACTATGTATATGGCTATAAATGTAAACAATGAATATTTTCATTATTTTCAGATATATTTAATTGTGTCCAACACTTCACACAAGGATTCTACTTTCATATCAACTATAAAATTTTGAAAAATTAACCCAAATAGCATTCCAATCAACCGCTTAAACTGAAAATAGGTCGTGAAGGTATAATATAAGCATAATTTATGTATTATATATGTATAAGTATGTATAATCAATGTATAAAATATATATGACTAGAAAAAGTAAATATTGAATATAGACAGCTCTTTGCGTAAAGATCCCTTGCAAAACATTTTTTATTTTCAGGAAAATAAATTAATAGAAAAATCTCCTTTATAACTTGAATTACGTATTTTGCTAGTTCTAACCTAGGCTTGAAGTGTGAAGTAAATTTCAAAGATAAGGAATTAAAAATATGATTTATGATGGTAATAAAGTTTCATATACAGTAAAAATCTCTTATACTAAAGGGTGATCAGCAAGGGCCTTTCAAGCCAAGTGCCATTAAAACATTTGTTTAAGTCCCAAAAGTTAAAGGCATCAAGTGGACCAAATCATTTTTCACTTTAAAATAAATTTGAACTATTTAAATGTATGAAAGTATTACTATTCTAGTTAGTGGTAAAAAAATGAAATTACTAGACATGAGAGTTTAAAAAATGTACGACGATATGGTTTTGCTTCAAAATAAATTTGAACTTTTCAAAATATAGTGAATTATTTTTGTCATTTAGTGGTAAGAAGATTGAGATTACTAGGCGATGAGAATTTCAAAAAATTAAATATTACATTATCTTTGATTTTTTTTAAATATTACATAAGTCTTTGTGAATGGAAAAAAAGCATGGAAAATGGTTAACTATTACACATTCGGACGAAAACATACACAATAAGTTCAAAAAAACTTATTAAAATTTGGTTTTAAGTCGTTACTTATCTTTTTCAAGTCGGCTTTGGTGAATATGTGAAATAATATGAAACATATAGACTATAATACAACATGCCACTTTTATCAAACACAAAATTTGATGAACAAATATAAATCAATGAAATTTTCTAAGAGAGTATTAGTACAAAATATTCAATTAAATCAAGAGAAACTGTTGAGATGGTAAGCCTTTGATTATACATGTACTAACAACGATAACTGTCGGCGGGTTGCTTAGGTCTATATAGTCCAAATCTCCGCTTAGAAAAGAAGTCCAAGTTTACTTTTTGCGTAGTTTGTATGGAGATGCAGGAAGGGGTGCTCCTAGGTGTTAAAAGGAAGATCTGCGAGGGGCCAACCCTAGTATGAGAGGACTGGGTTGGGCTAACTTATGGTGTACCGATTTTTATGCCAATAGCAGCGTCGAACATCTATCTTTAATTGAATTATGAAACTTTCTCCCCGAGCAACAAGTCTACAAACTGCACATCCGGTTACAAAACCAGCAGTCAGAATAAGATACGCCCTGCCTACAAGAACCTTTTCCCAGTTCAGAATTGTCAAGACTCAAAATATCAGAATAAAAACTGAAAGTTGAAATTTGAAAATCGGTTACTATCCTAGAATGACCATTTCCTTATTGGAAATTTTGGTCAGCCTAAGAGAGTCCCCTTCACATTCCAGACTAACAGTTCATGTTTAGTAGGGCTCAACAGGGATGCGGAAGCTTGCTCCAGCTTATACAGCATCTGACCCAAGTTCCTCTTCGATTCTCAAGAGCTGTTGGAATGAACGAGAAATCAGAACTTGTGTAGAGACTACATAGAGAAGTTCCAGAGGATGTAATACCATCAAAGTAAACTGTACTATTGGGATAACTACCTGGTTGTACTTTGCAAGACGTTCCGATCTGCATGGAACTCCAGTCTTGATTTGTCCCTAGAAGAGTCCAGGAAAATACAAGATTGATACCAAGGACTATTCTGAGTTAACTCTATCAATTAGAATAGCTAAAAATGCCTTTATAACAAAATTACCGTTGACAAACCCACAGCAAAATCAGCGATGAAGGTATCCTCTGTCTCTCCAGTGCACCAAATAACTCAAAGACTGTTAGCAAGTGTCATAAATAACAAAGCATAACTAACTTCCTCTTTCTGCAACCCTATTGTTGAGGATCATAATCTCCTTACGACCTTACCTGCGGTGGCTAGTCATTACACCCCAACCAGCCCGCTTAGACCTTTTTACAGCTTCGATACTCTCGGTCACACTGCCTATTTGGTTAACCTGCACACAAAATCAGAATGAAATATTGCAGCGTGATCTCCAAAGTAGGCGGACACATTAGCAATATGGCTAACTCAGGTGATGCAACAAATACCTTAAGAAGAAGGGCATTGCAAATCTTCTCTTGGATTGCCTTGGCAACTCTCTGCACATATACAGCTCATAACTATATGGTTTTGAAAAGCAAGCAGCAAATAGCTCGAGCACACAAGAACGAGGTGCTCGACGCGTTATCTTTAATGATAGAACATTTTAGCATGCAGCTCTAAGCAAGGAAGGACAGCTAGTTGTAAGCAGCCTCAACTTTACCTTAGGATTGGTGACAAGAAGGTCATCTCCCACAATTTGTACTCTCTCACCAATCTCAGCAGTGAGTTTAGCATAGGTCTCCCAGTCATCTTGGTCAAATGGATCTTCAATCGAAACAATAGGGTACTCAGACACAAATGACTTGTACAAATCTTTGAGCTGGTCACCTGAGATCTTTTGGGAGCCATTGTTATTCTGCAAAGATGAACGATTGAAGCAAATTGGATTAGATAATAAATCAAACATGAAACTACATCAATAAAGAGTCGCATACTTTCCAGCTCAGTTAGTGGTTATTACTGCTTAATCTCTATTGTTGAGTTCCAAGAAAGTTCACCAAAGGGAAAGGTCAAAATCTAATTTATCAGTTTTCCAAGTATGCACATCTTATAAATGATGTGGCTTCAGAACCATCAAGATTCAAGATTATTCATGTCAATGCAGAAAATCCAGTTCAATGTTCTTTGTACAGATAAAAACCTGTGAGTATCAACTAATAATGAAAGAAAGCAACGCCAAAATTACTGTCTGAATTCACTAGCAGGGCCTAGTCAGCAGGGATATACCTCTTCTTTGAAGTTCAGATATACATTTTGTCCTTCCCATAGAATTCAGATGCTGCAACGTCCATTCCGATAACAACCTAAATGGAAGATAATCTTAGCTTCCACATTATCTAAAAGCAGTAGGAAAGAAAAGGTCTGATTCAAAACACAGTTGAGAGCTTACTTTTCCAGTATAACCTGCTTTATTGATGGCTATCTTTAGCAATTCAAGGCCCTCTTTATTCTCCTGAATTTTCAAAAGCATAATCATGTCATGCATAAGGGTAAATATTCAACAGTATGCCATATACCTGCATTAATCTATACTTCACCTGGATATTAGGAGCAAAACCACCCTCATCACCAACATTTGTTGCATCCTGGCCATATTTCTTCTTAATCACAGCCTAGAGTTAGATTAAACTGTCATCAGCAACCGAAATAAGTAAGAGAAAAAGGATTGCTTATGAACAAATTTAATGCCCCCTCAGTCACATTTTATGAGATGGTGTTTGAATGTGTCCGGAGTTTCACGAAATAAGGACCTTTGATAAAAGCTATTTATATGCAGAATACCAAAATTGTCGTTGGTAACAACAATTAAATGAGAAGTCGTGAGAGTTCCACATATCCTTTACTATTTTCTCTTTCCTGAGAAAAAGGTGAACTTTTACATGAAGTGGATTCCAACAAAGTTATGTCAACGAAGATGGATAAGATTAAATAGTTCTTAAATATACAAAGCTAACAGATTTTTGGGACAAGCGTTACATAAAATAAGACATAGGGAGTACTATATTTTCTAGCCTAATGGAGCTCAAAAGGGTAAAAAGAAAAAGAAAAGAACAACTCATTCTTTACTGCAAACATTGTCAAACATATCCACTATACTTGACTTTTGAAACAAATAAATATTAAGGGAATAGAAGCTAGAACGACTATGTGAAACCTTCAAATGGTGATACACTTCACAACCCATCTTCATGGCCTCCTTAAAACTAGAAGCTCCAACAGGAAGAATCATAAATTCCTGTAAATAACAAATAATGAATATATTTTATCTAAACATCATTTAACTAAATCTTTTAATGGGAGAAAATACATACCTGCATCGCAAGTTTGTTTCCAGCATGGGACCCACCATTGATGACATTGAAAGCAGGAACTGGCAAAACCAACTTTTTGTTACCCGCCAAATCGGCAATATGCTGCAAAGAGAAGGCAGCTCAAATTGTAACTCGTAATCATATATTTTTTCAGACTGGATATATGGAAAGAAGAGAAAGGAGGTTTGGATCTTTTGTTTTCTCTTTTGGGCGAACAAGTGGCCACGATTCTATTACCTTATGATGGGGAGAACTAATATAGTAATAGGAATAGTACCTATTTGAGCAAACTTTAAACAGTAGATTGTTACCCCCACACGTAGAACAATAAATTCAAAATACAAAAATGTTCCCACATTGAAGAAGAAATGGATGGAGGTTTGGGGTCAATATCTTTCCATTTGGACTCCGCTTATTTGGCAACAGAAGATCATTGGATTCTATAAAAAACAATTGTTTAATATACCTTATAAAGTGGAATGCTCTTGACAGCAGCGCCAGCTTTACACACTGCAAGCGACACAGCAAGGATGGCATTTGCACCAAGCTGTCAAAAAAGCCAACACAAGTAAATTGGTAATTTGTGCGCTTCTGACAATTACAACTTACAAGTGAACTTAATGTTGAAGCTTATTCTTGGATACCTTTTGCTTGCACCAACCCCACTCATTTTGAGTTCCATCTAGCTGATGAACCATATAGTTATCAAGACCAGTCTGATCAGTTGGGTCCTACAAAGCAAGGGAACCTCGCGTATTAGGCACAGAAACCTTTATCCGCTAATGTTACTCAACACAATAATAAGAAGCATTGTGTTCTTTCACACCAAGCAAATAACCATCAAATTCTCCAAGAAATATCCTCTTCAAAGGTAAAAGAAATTACAGGAGGAAATATACCTTGCCAACAAGAGCAGGGCCAATAATTGAGTTGACATTGTTTACAGCCTAAATGAGTGGAACAAGGGAGCAAACCAGCAGTCAGCAGTGAACGATATATCAACCAATTATGTGTTCTGAGATGCAATACCAACCTTTGAAACACCCTTGCCAAGGTAGTCGGATCCTCCATCCCTCAATTCAAGGGCTTCATATATTCCTATTAAATGAACGACAAAATTGAATTCGACAGAGTTCAATAGAAGGTACTAGGAACAGAGGAAGCTACAATGTCAAGAACTAAACACACACACTTCACATTTCCATCCGAATTAAAAGTACATTGTCTTGCAATATCCTTATAGATACAAATGGTTTAAAATTCAAGAAAATACTATGAAAATGCCGATACTAAACACATTTGCCTAAAAAAGTGAGCAATGGTTGGTCACTCTTCTTATCTAAACAGCCAGACAGAAACTCATAACAAGAAAGGGTGAAATCAACAAAGCCATACTCGGAAAAGATATGGCATTTTGCTAAAAACTTAAAAGCAATCATCATCTTATAATACTTATAATCATGGGATGGAGCCAGGGAGTTAATCGCCGAAAAATTACATTATATATACAGGTCACAGTTATTTTTTATGTATATATTATAGATGTTGAATCCCTTTGACTTTTTCGTATGTTTACTTCTTTATATTTTGAACTCACTTACTGAAATTTCTGGTTCCGCCACTGCTTATAATATAATTTTTTTTGCAAATGAGAAATCCCTAGTGGCCCACAGTTCCAAACTTTATGGATAATGGGCCCACCTCTCTATCCTTTTCCATTTAAATACCAAGTCTCTGTGACATGGTAAAAATTTGCGATGTGCACTTACCGCTAAACCAAAGGCCTAGTGGCAACATACTTATAATATAAATCAATGGCCAGAGGCGGAGCCAGGATTTGAAGCTTATAGGTTTGGGGTTCTAATCATTTTAAGTTACTGGGTTCTAAATTTATAACTTGTACATATTCAATAGATTTTTTAAGACAAATACATGGATTAGACCAAAGTGATTGGGTTCGGCCTAACTTGTACCCGATGGGCTAGCTCCGCCCCTGTGACAATGGCTTGCAGGTCTGCGTAAATACTCCAAACCCATACATGCTGTACATAAAAATTCAAATAAATACAAGGAAAATAAATAGAACTTCACCAGTGGATGCACCACTAGGAACAACAGCTCTAGTCCAGACACCATTTGACAAATGTACATCAACCTACACAATGTACAAATCAAGTAGTAACTAAACTATTACCAATTTTACACTAATATACTACACCTGTCTGAAATCAGAATGTTATATATACAAACTTAACATAGAAATAGAACGATAAAGGAAGAATGTAATATAGGGAACATCGTAAAGGGCTGAAACGGACGGAGATTTGGAGGAGAACGAACCTCAACCGTAGGATTACCACGGCTATCGAAGATCTGACGAGCCTTGACGGACTTGATAGTCGCCATTGTGGTGAGTTTGGGATATGCGTTCGAAGGTGTTGGGTTGTTTGTGAGAGTGGGAATGAGACGCAACGCTACGAATTTATTGGTTTTGATGGATCTCTTAATTTTTGTTTTCCTGAATATTCTTTTAATTAACTTTTTTTTCAAATTCTTTTACTAATTATTACTCCTTTCGAAATTGTTAGCGTGGACATAATAGCCAAATAGATGCCTAGAGTTGGGGCATTATTAGCCTGCAAAAGTGTTAACCCCCAAACAATAAACAAAAATATAATTGCTTGGGCACTTTATTAGAATAAAAAGGAATGAGTCAAGGTATTGAGTCCATTTAAGTTGGGGTTGAGTTCTAAATTGATCCAGGTTCTTAATTAATATTCACGTTAGTAAATCTCATCGTAAAATATAAAATACGATGAAGATTACCACTGAGCTAATTAGGTAAAGTAAGATGACTTTCGGAAGATAAAAAAAGAAGAAGATAAATGACCATTGAAGCTAATTAAGTAAAGTAAAGAGACTTTTGTTACCAAAAAAAAAAATACTCATATATAACTTTGATGACCAATTACCTATAGTCAGAGTGACCATATGAACAATCAACTCAATAAACAACTAGTATAATGTTTTGGGAACGGAGAATGAGATGATACAATAACGATGGATGTAAATTGATATATAGACAAACACTTTAACTATCACAAAAATTCTACTTGAACACCTCAACTAACACTTTTACTATATCTTTACCACACCATTTTAACATGTCCGACCTAAGCTTATAAAAAAATTTCACGCGTGTTATCATGCGCTGCCAGCATGGATAATGTAACCAATGAAAAATTTCCACGTTTATTTACAATACCACATAGACTTCTTTGCCGAGTAAAACCAAATATAATTACCCTCTTCCTAATAATCCTCTCATTTTTACACATTCCTAAAGACAACAACAACAACAACAACAACAACAACAACCCAGTATAATCCCACTAGTGGGTCTGGGGAGGGTAGTGTGTACGCAGACCTTACCCCTACCCTGGGGTAGAGAGGTTGTTTCCAAATGACCCTCGGCATCCTTTCCTCCAAGAACTCCCCACTTTGCTCTTGGGGTGACTCGAACTCACAACCTCTTGGTTGGAAGTGGAGGGTACATTCCTAAAGACAAACGACCAAAAAAAAATCCCAAGTCCCAAATTCGATTCCAGTAAAATCCGTCCAAAGCGATGCATGTCCATTGATTCTACTTCGTTTTTGTTCGTTATTCAGTGGTAATCAGTGCTATAGGTTGATATTTGTTCGATTTACCTTCTGTGCTTGAAGAACCATCATCAATCGAAGTGCTAAAATGTTGAAGTGTCGCTTGATACTCATCGCTGAAGTGCTGAAATGGAAAGTCTTTTTAGTATTTTGTATTGTAGTCATTTTAGTGGTGGGCTTCTGTGCGAGTTGGGACCGATTTGGGACCACAATTAGGGTTTTTTTTTAAAGAAATTTGGGAATATTAAAAACAGTGATGTCAGACTTTATTGCTGTTAATTTTAACCGTGGTGGTAACTTTACCCTTGACCATAACTCGAAATATGTGGGGGAACAGGGGGGGGGACAATAAGTGTTAATAGCTGATATTGACAAAGACCACTTTTCAATTCCAGAACTATTATATTACACTAAAAAATGGGATATGCTACAGTGGGTGGCTTCTATTACCAAGACCCAAAAAATAAGAATTTTATCTATGTGGATAGTGATGCACAATTATTTAATATTGTGTGTAACCTAAAAAATTAAGATGAGATACATTTGTATATTCAACATATTGTTCTAGACGCTGAGTTAGTGGATGATGTGGCACCTACTGGACTTATTGGTGGTCCAGAAATATGTGTAACTGAAGTGAATGGTGCATCTAGGGAAACAAACATAGAAGAAAAGGAAGATATTTTTACTGAAAATGAAGTAAGGGAAGATGTTGCTGCTGAAACTGAAGTGAGGGAAGATATTGCTGCTGAAACTGAAGTAAGGGAAGATGTTGCTGCTGATTTAAATAGTGTGAGGGGGGAAGGGGTTGTTAGGAAAGATGTTGCTGCTGATATAAATGGTGTGGGGAGGGAGGAGGTTGTTAGGGAAGTTGTTTCTGCTGATTTAAGTGGTGTGGGGAGGGAAGAGGTTGTAGAAGGTGATGTTATAGATCTCGGTGGTACTATTTTAGATTTGGAGAGTAGTAGTGACTCAGATTTTAATGTTGTACCATAAGAAGATGATAGTGATGCTGATGAAGAGTTGATAGCTGTCAAGAATGCAAAGAGAACAAAGCTAAAGGCTATAAGAAGTAAAAAACCAACTGTACATGTAGAAGTACCTCTAGGAGAAGGAAAAACAGATAAAGGTTTTGAAGACACCGACAAGAACAAGACAGACAAATATACTGGTAAATTAGGGGGGATGAGGACTATGTTGATAGTTCTGATATATGTAGTGATGATTCTGATGATGAGCTAGATGTAGAAGCTGAAATTGGTGTTGATTTACCAAGTAGAAGGAAGAGTACAAAGTTAAGATATAATCCAAATTGTGTTGTGGCTATTTTTGAACTTGGCATGATATTTTGAGAATGTCAATCAATTTAGGAAGGCGGTAACTGACTATGCTATTGAATACCATGCATAGTTGAAACTCAAACCTAATGAGCTAACTTGGGTGAGAGTGAAATGTAAATCTAAGATTTGCGAATGGGATTTATTTGCAAGTCTTGACAGGGATTCAAGGAATTTTATAGTTAAGAAGTATCATCCTATTCACAAGTGCACTCCAATGAACAAGAACAAGATTTGTAATTCTAAATATATTGCTAACAAATTCAGAGATATGATCACTTCTCAGCCCTATATTAGGATATGGGGAACACAAGAATTGGTTAGAGACAAATGTTTATATGTTGGTAGAACCAAATGTTACCGGGCAAAACAGATAGTTCTTAGGAAGTTTATGGGGGATTGGGAGATAGAATTTGCTAGATTATGTGACTATGCTGATATTATTACACAAACCAATCCTGGCAGCACTTGCTTGGTCAAAACTGACAGAACTTCAGAGCCTCGAAAGAATCTATTTAAATATTTCTATGTTTGCTTTGATGCATTGAAGAAAGTTTGGTTGGAAGGATGCAAGAAGATCATTGGGTTTGATGGGTGTTTTCTAAAGGGAGCATGTAAGAGTGAATTGTTGGTAGCTATTGGGAAAAATGAGAATCAACAAATATATCCCATTGCATGGGTTATGATAGACAATGAGTCAAAAGCATCTTGGAGTTGGTTTATAAATAACTTAATATCTGATTTGGAGTTAGGAGACGGAGCTGGATTAACAGTTATGTTTGATATGCAATAGGTATTTTACTTTATCTCTACATTCTTTTTTAACTTACTACTTCATCTCAACTTTCTGTTTTAACTTTCTTAGTCATCTCTACTTTCTGTTTTAAATTTCTACTTCATCTCAACTTTTGGGGGGTTCTGTTTGATTTATTGCTGTTTTGTAGGGATTGGTACTAATAATTCAAGAGTTACTGCCAAATTGTGAGCATCGAATGTATGCTAGGCACATATGGTCTAACTGGTCAAAAACTTGGAGAGGTGAGGAGATGAGAAAGCAATTTTGGAGGTGTTCTAAGGCTAGTTTTGAGGTGAAGTTGGAAGAAGAACTAGATGCTTTGGGAAAGCTTGGAAAAGGTATATGTGAAAACTTATTGAAGTATAACAAAGAATATTGGTAAAAAGCTTTTTTCTTACTTGTCTTGAAGGACACGGTTCAACACGGTGATGCCAAGGAAGTTATTATAGGAGACGACGGTATATTACGGATGCATGGCAGGCTATGTGTGCCTAATGTAGATGGTTTGTGTGAGTTGATCCTCTAGGAGGCTCACAGTTCGCGGTACTCCATTCACCCAGGTGCCGCAAAGATGTATCCAGATTTGAGGCAGCACTATTGGTGGAGGCGGATGAAGAAGGACATAGTGGAATATGTGGATCGGTGCTTAAATTGTCAGCATGAGAAGTATGAGCATCAACGACCGGGTAGATTGCTTCAGAAGTTAGAGATCCCATAGTGGAAATGGGAGCAGATCACTGTGGATTTCGTTGTTGGGCTCCCACGGACTCAGAGGAAGTTCGATACAGTTTGGGTGATTGTGGATAGATTGACCAAGTCAGCTCATTTTATTCTTGTGGTTACTACTTACTCTTCGGAGCAGCTGGCTCAGGTTTACATCCGAGAGATTGTCAGGCTCCATGGCGTACCGGTATGTATCATCTCTGATCGGGGTACGCAATTTACATCACTATTCTGGAGAGCCGTACAGTGTAAGTTGGGTACTCGTGTGGAGTTGAGTACAACATTTTACCCTCAGATGGACGGACAGTCCGAGCGCACTATTCAGATATTGGAGGATATGCTTCGTGCGTTTATGATTGATTTTGGGGGTGCTTGGGATCAGTTTTTGCCACTTGCGGAGTTTGCCTACAACAACAGTTATTGGTCGAGCATTCAGATGACGCCGTATGAGGCTTTATATGGTAGACGATGCCGGTATCCAGTGGGTTGGTTTGAGCCGGGCGAGGCTAGGCTATTGGGTACAGACTTGGTTCGGAATGCTTTGGAAAATGTTAAATTAATTCAGGATAGACTCCGTACAGCCCAGTCCAGACAAAAGAGTTATGCAGATCAGAAGGTTCGCGACATTGTATTCATGGTTGAGGAGCTGGTCTTGCTCCGGGTTTCACCCATGAAGGATGTTATGAGGTTCGGAAAGAAGGACAATTTGAGCCCTAGGTATATCAGGCCTTTATTGAGAGGGCTGGAGAGGTGGCTTACATACTAGCACTACCACCTAGTCTCTCTACAGTTCATCCAGTATTCCATGTTTCCATGCTCCGGAAGTATCACGGCGATCCGTCTCATGTGTTAGATTTCAGCTCAGTCCAGATGGACAAGGATCTATCCTATGTTGAGGAGCCGGTGGCCATTTTGGATAGGCAAGTTCAAAAGTTGAAGTCAAAGAACACCGCGTCTGTGAAGGATCAGTGGAGAGGTCACCCGATCGAGGAGGCAACTTGGGAGACCGAGCATGATATGCGCAGCCGTTATCCTCATCTTTTTACCACTTTAGGTATGTCTTTATACTCGTTCAAAGGCGAATGTATGTTTTAAGAGGGGGAGGATATAACGATCCGGCTGGTAGTTTTGAGAGTATTAGCCCTGAACCCCTATTTACTTCTTCCTCTATTTGATTTTGTGGTTACGTGACTTGCCGCTAGGATTTATTTTTGGTTTCAGAGTGAAATGGGACACACAGTCCCTAAATTAGAGGTTTAAGTCGTAGGAATTGATCGTAGTTTGATTTGTGTGAATACGACTCCGGAATGAAGTTTTGATGGTTTCAATAGCTCTGCAGGGTGATTTTGGTCTTAGGAGCGTGTTTGGATGTTGAATTGGAGGGCCGTAGGGCATTTTAGCGTCAATTGGCGAAAGTTAGAAAATAAGATAATTTTTAGGAAGTGTGACCGAGAGTGGAATTTTTGATGTCGGGGTCAGATTCCGATTCTGGAAGTTGGAGTAGGTCCGTAATATCGATTATGACTTGTGTGCATAATTTGAGGTCAATCGGACTTGATTTAGTAGGTTTCGACGTTGGATGTAGAAGTTTGAAGTTTTAAAGTTCATTAGGCTTGAATCGACGTGCAATTCGTATTTTTAACGTTTTTTGATGTGATCTAAGGGCTCTACTCCGTATGATATTTTAGGACTTGTTGGTAAGTTTGGTTGAGGTCCCGGGGGCCTTAGGTGGATTTTCGATGGTTAACGGATCAAATTTTGACTTGTGACAATGGCTGAAGGCACCAGTTCTGGTGTAATCGCACCTATGCAAGATTGACCGCAGGTGCGAGCCCGCAGAAGCCAGCATTGGGTTGTAGAAGCGAGCTGGAGCAGTGTGGGCAGAGGTCGCAGATACGAGAAAAATTTCATATCTGCGAGACCGCAGATGCGGAAAAGGAGGTCGCAGGTGCGCTTTAGCCGCAGAAGCGAGTCCGCAGAAGCGGATAGGAGATCGCAGAAGCGGAGGTGAAGCAGCCTGAGCAAAACCGCAGAAGCGAGACCGCAAATGCTGTTAAGTGATCCGCTGAAGCGAAAATACTGGGCAGACTCTATTAATTCAAAGGTTTGGGAATTTTGCTCATTTTAGACATTTTGAGCTCGGGTCTTGGTTATTGTTGAGAGCATTTTTGAGAGGTTTCTTGAGGTAAGTCCCTTGTGTTTATTTTTGATCAATAATCTTGTTTCTCCATTGATTTTTCTATCTAGTTAGTGTGTATTTAAGGTGAAAATTGGGAGTTTGAGGTTAGGGATTTGGAGAGTTAATTTGAGGAATTGATTGGCGATTTGATGACATATTTTGGTAATTTTGGTATGGGTGAACTCGATATCGAATGGGTATTCGTATTTTATGACTTTTACCCGATTCCGAGACGTGGGCCCGGGTCGACTTGGGGCGATTTTGCGATTCTTTGCTAAAGTCGTAGATTTATTATTTAAATTAGTTTCTTGTTGTTTTATTTATGATATGTAATTGCGTTTGGCTAGATTTGGGCCATTCAGAGTTGGAAAATCGAGGGAAAGGCATTTTTATCGATTGATTGAGCGAGATTTGAGGTAAGTAACTTGTCTAACCTTGTGTGGGAGAAATTCCCTTAGGATTTGGTATTGTTATAACAGTTGTGATATGTGAGCGCCGTGTACGCAAGGTGACTAGTGCGTACACGGGCTAATTGTGGAAATTTCAGTTCTTGCTGAGTTGTCTTCTTTTAAATTCCTTAACTGAGTTGCCTTAGCATATGTAGTGATTATGTTTAGCTTAGTATCGCATGTCTACGTGCCTTATTTCTTATTTGCAATTTGTACAACATGCTTAGTTGAATTACTTGTTTTCCTTGATTTGAATTAAATCTTTAACTGTAAGATTTCTTGCTGTAAATTCGTTGCTCCTTTGGTTATTTGTTGAATATTTACTTTGGGACTACGATACATTTACTCGGGAGATCCCCCCTGTCTTGCATATTTACTTTGAGACTACGAGGCGGTACCTCGGGATATCCCCATATCGTGCATATTTACATTTGGGACTACGAGGTGGTACCTCAGGAGTGCCTCTGTTGTTTACCTCTGTTTGATGTGCTATTATTTTATGAAGTTTCTCGTTATTTAAATTCTTAGTCATTTCAATCATTATTATATCTTCTGTCTTATTTTTCTTTTAAACTAGTAGGGCCCTGACCTGACCTCGTCACTACTCTACCGAAGTTAGGCTTGGCACTTACTGGGTATCGTTGTAGTGTACTCATACTATACTCTGCACAACTTTTTGTGCAGATCCAGGTTCTTCCTACCAGACTAGATACCAGTGAGATGGACCGCATATGGAGACTTCAAGGTATATCTGCCAGCGTCTGTAGACCTCGGAGTCCTCCTCTATCCTTATTATGTTGTTTCCTTATTCTCTTTAGACTTTGATGTATAAAAACACTTAATATTTTCTTTAGACGCTTATGACTTATTTCTACCTGGTTTTGAGAGTTATAATTATGGATTTGCAGTTTTATAGTATTTATATATCGTGTGTTGAGATTGGAGTTCAGTTTATTATTCATTTATTATGCAAATTATTAGACTTACCTAGTCTTAGATACTAGGTGCCATCACGACATCATACGGTGGGAAATTGGGATCGTGACAAGTAGCAAACCCAAAAGGTGAAGAACTAGGGCTGGTAAAAAGGGATGAGGGTGAAGAACTAGGGCCGGTAAATAAGGATGAGATTTTAATTATATAATGGGTAAAGGGTGTATTTTACCGTTTGTATTGTACCGTTGAAATAGTTTTTGTCACCATATTTTTACTGTTCACGCGCTCAAAAGCAGTGATGTTCACGTTATTGCCACGTCAGGTCGGACGTGTTAAAATGGTGCAGTAAAGGTATAGTAGGTGCAGTAAAGGTATAGTAAAAGTGTTCCGGTGGAAAATGACTTAGTTGAGGTGTTTTAAGTGAAATTTCTGTGATAGTTGTGTCTGTCTATGTATTCTGCCGTGTAAATTCAAGGATATTTGTTATGTAGAACAAAAACAAACAATAACAATTAATATGTTTTATTTCCATATAAATTAAGGTATATTACATAAATTTTTACTATTCATGTTATTTCATTTAAGTCTGTCATCCATAATCGTTCTGTGGAACATAGATTGAAAAACTTTAGATACAAAAAAAAAAAAAAGGAAATTAAATGAGCACTCCTAACAGAGGGAGAAACACTAAAATGTAAAATCATAGAGTTTTGTTTTTTCTCTTTGGAATTGCTTTCAATGGCTTTAATTTTCTAACAGTCACTCCCATTCTGTCCTGTGTATCCAATACCTCATCAAGAAGAGAATTATCAATCTCCCAGTCAAATTCATGTAACAACGATCCCAACAGCAAATGCAACATTCTATGAGCAAGTGGAATTCCAGCACAAATCCTTCTCCCTGCACCAAACGGAATAAACTCAAAATTCTGACCCCTGTATTCAGTTTTCAAATCCAAGAACCTTTCTGGCTTGAAATCAAAAGGGTCTTTCCAACATTCGGGATCTCTTCCAATTGCCCAAACGTTCACGAAAACTTGTGTATCTTTTGGAATATTATACCCCAAAAATTCAGTTTCTTGAATTGCTTTTCTAGGAACTAAAAATGGAATTGGTGGGTGCAATCTTAAAGTTTCTTTTACGACAGCTTGTAAATACTTGAGATTATCGATGTTAGTTTCTTCGAATTTCTTGTTGGTATTTCCAAGAACCTCAGTTAGCTCGGCTTTAACTTTGTCCATTGCTTCTGGATTGCTTAACAACTCTGTCATTGCCCATTCTATACTGCTGCTTGTTGTCTCTGAACCAGCTAAAAATATTTCCTGTATTTAACCAATTAGTACAATCAGTAATGACTAGAAAACCTTTTTCAAAATTTTGCAATTCCTTTGTTGTCCGGTTATGGTTTTAGTTACGTTTCAGTTTAGGCTGCACAGTAATTTTTTTATTATAAAAACTGCTGGTCTCTATAAGTATAAGGCGAATCAAACTACATAAAAAATTGGGAATTTTACACGAATAATTGGCCACTTTTTATTTTTTCTAACCGATATACATAGATTATATACTGATTGTACATAAATATACATATATTATATATTCGTAGACTATTTTTAGTATAAGTGGTTGGGAAGATGGCTATTTAGGTTAACGCTTCTAAATTTTTTTACTCATCTGGATTCTGTTACCTCCTGCTCTGTTCCACGGTTGCCCTGTCATTTAACACTTTAAAGTTAAGACCCTAACGGGTCGTTTGGTATGATGGATAAACAAAAATTATTTTGGGATAAAAAATTAGTACCCCCTTATTCCCTATTTGGTGATTAATCCTAGAATAAGTTATTTTGGGATTAAAAATAGTATCAGATAGCTTATACTTGCCAGAGAATGAAATAGTAATCTCAATATAAGTTATCACAGGATAAAATAGTAAAATTGACAATTACAAGATTAATACAACATATCAAACAGTCAACAAAATATAATTTCAGGATAAAATCTCAATATAAATAATTTAAGCATAACTAATCTCAACATAACTTGTCTTCAATAAAGATTTTACGCATAACAAAAGGTAGGGATTCATTTATTAAGAATTCAAGTTATGTGCAGTTTATGAACATTTTTGCACCATTAAGGTAAGTTGACTTACAACGAGTAATTTTTCATTGCGAGCCTAATATAGTAATTTAAAAAGTAGAGCAATAGCCTCTTATAGGAGATAAAATTGGCAATAGTAGTGTAAAATTTTTTTTACCCAAAAAGTGTATACATAAGTTAAAAACGAGCTAGTATAAGAAAGAATATGAAAATGCTTGTAGTGTAAAATGCAAAATTACCAGAATAATCAAGATGAGTTCTTGATCTGATAGCTTTTCAGGTTCATCCTTGCCTTTGCCTTCATATTCCAGCAAAACTTCCAAAAAATCTTTCTTCTTCTCTCCCGTTCTTTCTAATTCTTCAAACCGTTCGTTTAAAAAACCCGAAACAATTTCAATTGTTTTCCCAAGTCCACGATCCATCTTCTTTCTCAAACCTTGAGGATCAATCCATCTCAGCCATGGAAATACATCTACAATATTCTGATGTCCAGAACATTCCATTAACTCAACCATAGCAGTAAAAAATTCAGACCCCTTTTCGGATTTTGGATCGACTAATTCCCGCGATAATAACAGATTTCCCAACATGTTAAACGAGGCAAGAAATATAAATTTAGCTACATGAATTCCACCAGACGAGTTAATTCTACCTTCATTATTTATCCATTCGGTCAAATCATCGATACATTTTCGTCGAATGTCAACTGTTTCATTGATCCGTTTGTTGACTAACATTTGAACGGTCATGATTCGTTTCATGATTCGCCAGTAAGTACCGTAGGGTGCTAAAGCTAGAGACCCTTTATGATATCCATGTGATTTCATCACCTCGGTTACTGACCTCTCCGCGAAAGCCACGTCATGGTTCTTGAAAAACTCTGCCGCGGCTTCCGCGGAGAGAATCACCATAGTATTAATAGAACCGAGCTTTAACCAAACCACTGAACCGTATTTTTGTTTTAGACTCATTAGTGTCTTGTGTGGCTCGTTGCCGAGTTCGAACATGTTGCCAAACACGGGCCACCCTTGTGGCCCGGGTGGCAGCAGCCGGCGATTTTTGTTTGATCTTCGCCGGTGGAAGTGCAGAAGTAATAATAATGGAATCAAGATACTAGTAATAGACCAAAAGACATAGTCCCAATTCCAGTCCATGAATTCAATTCAATAGGCTGATTGTTGACAAACTATGCTTTGCTTTCTCCTTTTGCACTCTTCTACTCTTTAAATACTAGTTCTGTTTCTAAACTCTTTTTCTTCTTTTTTTCCTTTTCTTTTCTTCGCTCATTTTATGAAGCCCTTGTATAGGTTGGGCGTTAAGACTTTAATAGTAGAATTAAAAAATTAGGATCAATTGCTGAGCAAAACTCTGACGCTATCTAAATTTAGCTACCCTACAAGTTCAATTGCTAAGCAAAATTGTGAGGCTACTTAAATATAGCTATATAGCTAACCTCCGATCCTTTTTCTCTATCACGTTAATAAAAAACAAATAGTGCAATATGTTTTTCATTTGAGAAAACCAAAAAATATTACGTATTTTTTTTCAAGTTCACGCTTATTATTCTAAAAAGGCATAGAGTTATTAAGGGGTACTTATTACTTATATAACAGAAGAAATAAGAATCAATTTAGTAGAATATTCCTTATATTTAATATTAATAAATTATATTTTTTCTAGTAGGTGTGATAAAATCTTAAACACGAGTGAAAGTGACCAGATAGAGTAGTAAATTGGCAACAACAAACAAAAAATTCTATTGCCAATTTACTATGTCATAATTGAATCAGACAAGCAAACAAATGTTTGAAATTACAACGACGGTAAATTAGGTTCCCATGACTTTTATTGGCTAATCTAAAAAAGAAATAAGAAAATAGTGGCATATTACCAACTCCTCAGAGTATTTTCTTTTGCCGGCATTAATAGTTCTTTTCATTGACTTGGCAAATAATCAGGAGCCGTTTGAACATAATTATTTTTCCTTTTTTGTCAAAATATATTTTTAAATCAGTGTTTGGTTATATACATAACTGAATTTTTTAAGATGAGTTTCAAATAAAAACTAATTTTTCTAAGTAAACAATATTTTTCTCTCACAAACTGCAATATTTTTTTAAGTCAAATGTATGTCCAAATACAATTTCAATTTTTAAATACCTTCTTTTTAGCGTAACTTCAATTTTTTTTCTTTAAAATCTCATAATTTTTTATGGCCGTACACCTACCTAATCTTTATAAATATATTTCATCTGCGGTTTTAATTAAAAAAACTAGGGGTCTAAAAAGGAAGTATATGCCTACAACAGCATTGGCATTGACGAGCATCGTCTGGGCTACTGGTGAAGAGGCAAAAGAATAACATTTCCATATATGTTACGTAATTAAGAGACAAATATTTTGATTATGGAATCATTGCATAATTGGAAGAAATATGCCATTTGTCTGCAATCGGCAACTAAGTCTTGGGAATATAATAGAATCTAAAGATTATAATATCATGGATGTGGTCATAAGGGGCGGATCCAACTTTGTGGTAACGGATCATCTCAACTCAGTATTGCAATAAATAATAAATATAAACTTATAACTTTAAAAATATAATAGGTTCAATGTTAAAACATAAAAGGGTGAACTCATAAAATTTAAATATTGAATCCACCTCTTGTTTACCCGAAAAACGGTGCAGTTGAATTTGTTTATGGTTTTTAGACAAGTGAATTAATTTGATCCAAAAAGTAATGAAATAAATGATAAAATATGAAATACTTAGCCTTAGAATGTAGATGAAATAACAAAGCTAATGAGTCCGGGAACAAGGTTTCCGGGCACAATAATAATAAGATCAAAAGCGAGAGAATCAAAATGTATTAAAATCCTGTATAGAATGTAACATAAGTTAGAATGAAAATTCGTGTCCTTACAGTGATAACTAAGCTCTCTATTTATAGCTATGCCCAGGGAAGGAAGTCATAGGATCATGCACTTCTTTAATGTCAATTATGAAGGCCATTGATGAAGATATAACGTTAGACATAAATGTTAAATTTCTTATAACGGACCATCATCCTTAATGCTGTAAAATATTATGTATTAAATGTTACTGGGCTCAAAATATTTAATACTCCTTTTATGATCGTTATTCCTTCCGTTGATAAGCGGAATAGTTATGTTCGGTGGTCATCTCCATCTTGTGTTCCACGTGTCCTTCATTTAAGTGGCCACGTGTCATGTAGTATTTTTTCCTATATAGATAGTCCCCCTAGTAGAAATACTCTTTTGGCGGGAATTACTATAATTCCTTTTGAAGGCCACTGACAGTTGATTATACGCTTGTCTCTCCGCATTTAATGCCCCGAACACGTGTCTTCCCATGATTTAGCATGCCTTTTGCCGATTATCGAGGTAATCATGGCTATGAATTTAGCCGCCAAAATTTTAGTTATATGCATCATCCCTCTCTTATATACTTCATAATCTCTCAAACTTCTAATTTGCATCTTTATTTCCCAACTTTTCTCTGATCTTCTTCGAACTAGAAATTTTCCTTCCTTCTATTCAAATGGCTTCATTTTCAAAACGTACTAGTTTTTCAAAGGGCAAGAACAAAACCGAGGATTCCGTTCCTCCAACGGTGGGTTCCATTATCCCAAGAAGGCTTAGTACTTCGAAGGATTTTGCATAGAAACTTCCTATTGCTAACCCTCGCACATAGGCTGTTAGTAGGTACACTTCTTCTACTCGCCCTTCCAGTATTCCTGTTGTGAAGGAGGACTGCCGATGTCATGAGTTGGACATCATTGCTCCTGACCTATCGAAGCGAGTGACCCTTCCCAAGGAAGGGTTTACATATTTTTCAAGTATTCCTTTACTTTGGGTGCACTTTCTTTGAGTGGAGAGCTTGATTCTGTGATTGCAGAGTTTTGCCTTCGCTACCAAGTGTGTTTGGCACATGTAAGTCCTTCAGTGTGGAGGACGGTTGCCTGCCTTCGATGTCTGTGCCTAGAAACTTGAGAGGAGCTAACCCTAGCTTATATGATGAATCTCTATTCCACCAAAACTTTCGCGGGGGAATGATAAACCTATGCAAGTGTGGCCACCATGCTTTGCAGTCTAGCATGGATGATGACAACGACCGTGGGTGGATGGAACGGTTCGTTGCAGTTGCCACCAGTGACATTATTCCAACAACGGCATAATCCTTTCTGGTTGATTGGAACCACTCTCGTAAGTTCTCTTTAATACCTCTTTTCTTACTAAATATTCTTTCATGCTTGTATTGATCCTTCAACCTTCATTTGTTACAGCAACTCGATGGATCCTATCGGTGATAGAAGGATTGGACCGGTGGGTTCAGAAGATCTTGGATATCACAACGCCCAAAACCCATTTGTGGAAAGAATTGTCCATTAAATAAGGGTGGAGGGCCAAACATTATGGTAACTTTAATTTACCGCATTTCCACTTTTTGTATATGAAAAACTTAGTCGAACCCTTCTGACTTGCTCACTAAATTAGGTCTACCTGCAGGCTCACTTGATGTCCCCAAGGAGGATATTTTGGCTCACCCTGCTGATGCGGTGATGCTGCTTCAGGAGGCACTTACTCGAACAGGTGTCTCTGAGCCTACTTCGGGTGCAAGCGTTTCTTCATAGAGTCCCCAGCCAAAGAACAAGCAACTAAAAAGAAGACGTTCCTATGCGGCTGGGGAAAAGAATAAAATGGCAAAGGTTGATGTCCCCGAGTCATCTCTGGTGGCGATAGTGACCGGTCCTCCTTCCGGGCCGGTCATAGACACTGAGATGATCGACGATGATGAAGAAGCTAGTGATGAGGGATCTTCTTTACATAGAAGGATACGATCCTCATCATCTCATCAAGATGCTCGACCTGTTGAGACAATTGCAACAACTGAAGATGATGTCTCAGCACTTTGGGGAGAATTTGATTTGGTAGATAATGCCAATTCCCGCTCTCGGGCCCTAATTTCTGTAACCGGTACTGCGAGGCTGAGTACCAGGTCCGTGCCGTCTTTGGTTGGTGAGCATCAAACAACCAGCACTGCATTTGATGCAGCTGTTTCACACTCTTCAACTATGTCAACTTCATTTCACATTCATCATCACCAACAACTGCCACATCATTCCCATCTTCGTCTACTCTTCAAATAGCGGTTGCCACATCATCTCCATCGGCCACACCTGACCATGAAGAAGGTATCCCTCATCCCAAGTCCCCAGTTCATAGGAATTTGGGGCAAAATTATGCGTCCCCTTCTGAAGATCTACAAAGGAGTAGGAGTGTTACCCTTTCGGTCTCCACCGGGTGTAACTTGCTTTCGAGGCTGGTGGAGCTTGCTAAATATCTGTTATTTCTTCTACTTTTGAACAAATGTACTCTAAGTTTTACCTCTTCTTGTTTTGTAGGCCAACTTTCTTACTTTTGAGGGTCTCCAAAGGCTGATTCGTGAGAAGGAAGAACTTACTTCTGAACGGGATTAACTTTTGGCGGAACGGGACTAGACTGTTCTCCGTCTCTTGGAACTGGAAAGCAAGGCTACCGAGGTCATTGTTTTGGAGGTATATTTGCAACAGAGCGAGCAAGAAGTGGTGACCCTTAGACAAAAAATTGGGCCGCTGAGAGTTAGATTTGATGAAGCCAAGGCTAAATGGGCAGAAGTCCAGAATGTCATTCTTGCTGCAAACGATCGTGAGGCTGCCTTCATTGAAAGAGTGATTAACTTATAAGCAACCTTAAACTCCAAAAGCGAAGAGCTTGCTGCTATGGTAGCGAAACATGCCCAGCTGGAGAAGTACATGAAAACTATCGAGCATAATAGGTTATATAGTTCAACTATCCGTGAGCACGATGTCAGTCTCAAATCTGCTAAGTCCATCCGGGAAAATGTTTCCTTCGAAATTACTCAACTCAAAGAAGAAATCAAGCGTCGAGTGGCTTCCCTCATTGTTGAAAGAACTTATTCCATGTATAGTATGAGGAGAAAACCCTTGGAAGAGGCCAAGACCGGTATCATTGACATTGATGCCAAAATTGTTAAGGCTAGAGAGCTTGAGTTGGCTGCAAAAAATGGACTTCTAGTGCAGTCTGATGCTCCAGGTTCTTCTGATTCCGGTTCTGAGTTTTCGATAACTGAAGAGGGATCGGAAGGTGATGATGCCGAAGACCAAGCTGGGAAAAACATTGAGCCATCAGTGGACCCAACTCCCGGGAATGTGGATACTTCTCTTCCTCCTGATTCCGGAGATGCTGCAGTTTAGCTTTTTCTTTCTTTTTCTATTTTGTACCTTTATCACTCTGACGCGCCCTTGTAAATAAAAACATATTTTTTGCTCAAGTATCGTTTGAGTCTTATTTTCGTTTTGAATATTCATGCAAGTCTTTAACTTTCGTACTTGCTTAAGTATTATGCGCATGTTGTTCTGTTCGTGCTTTATTATGTGTAATCTCAGATGATTTTTATTCGAAGCATTTCGGTACAGAGAATTATCCCTTTTACATGAGGGTTTAAATAAGTATTTGCATAAGTTTGCAATTTGCATCTTTTTCATATGCAGCTTCGGGTGTATTTTTCCTTGATGGCATTATGGATTCGGGGCATTGATTCTTCCGGAACCAATCCTTTAATGTTAGGATTTTTATAAGAGAGGGCCCTCTTATGTTTATGGTTCTCTTGAAGAGGACGTCTCATGTTCATTATGGCAAAAACATTTGAAGTACTTATTTAACTTTCAAATGGTAAAATTAATCATCGTTCAGACAAGAAATAAGATAAAAACAAAAAGGATTTCATTTCATTTAATTCCTTCTATTTTCAAATGTACATAAGCATTTTTCTATGTAGAAAAGAAATTGCCATGACTTGTGGCTATAAAGAAATTTTCACATGACCTGTGGCTATCTTGTACAATGTGTTTCTCTGGGGTTCGCTGCGCAGTCCCCGGTCCCGATGATGTATTTTATTCCAAATTTACTTTCCCTGGTTGACGTGGCATTCAATGTTGCCTGGCATTCAGTGTTGTCGTAACCTCATATCATTCCCTCAGTGTTCGAATGCGAATTGGAACACTGGAAGCCTTGTACATTCGAAGATCCACCAATGAATTACTAGGTAATCATTCACTCAGCAACATATCTTGTTTCCCATCAGGAACCCATGCTATCGAGCGAAAGAATACCTAACAATCCTCTAGTGGTTTATGCTCGTGAACCATCGAGTAACCTCTTTTCGGTACCAAATTTAACTTCCCGGTGGGAATTTTCTATCAAAGCAAAGATTATCTAATCGTCCCCGAGTGGAAACTTGGTTATTTGCCTTGTTATCAAAGGTCTTATCACTCGGGACTTCATAGCATGCTTTCCATCGCTGCCTCGTTAAAAAACTTGCCAGAAAAACCCAATTGGGACAAAAACTGAATGAAAGAAAAAAGAGTGCAGCACATACTTTCCGTTTGACTGTTATTCGTCAGCAATAATATCTTTTGAGGTGAGCCACGTTCCAGCTGCTGGGAAACTTCTCTCCGTTTTGGTTCTCCAACTCGTATGATCCTTTCCCAGTGATAGCTAAAACCCGGTAAGGGCCTTCCCATGTTGGCCCTAACTTGCCTGAGTTGAGTTCCCGGGTGTTTTGAGTTACCTTCCTCAAGACCAAGTCTCCTACTTTGAAATATCGGAGGTTGGCTCTTCGATTATGATAACGCTCCATTCTCTGCTTTTGGGCTGCCATTCTGACATGCGCCAAGTCCCTGCGTTCCTCGAGCATCTCCAAGTTTATTAGTATTGCTTCGTTGTTCGATCCTTTGCTCGCCTCGAAATACCTTAAGTTGGTTCCTCCAGTTCCACTGTTATCAAAGCTTTTGCACCGTATACAAGGGAAAAATGGGTCTCTCTCGTGCTTGACTTAGCCGTTGTTCGGTAGGCATAGAATACTAGGTAATTTTTCGGGCCAGTTGCCTTTTGCTGCTTCCAACCTTTTTTGAGGTTTTGAATATTTACTTTCTTTGTTGACTCCGCTTGACCATTTGCGCTCGTATGATAAGGTAAAGAGGTAATCCTCTTTATCTTCAAGTCTTCAAGGAATTTTGTAACTTTTGTGCCGATAAACTACGGCCCATTGTTCCATGCAATCTCTTTTGGTATTCCAAACCTGCAAATTATATTTTTCCACAAGAATTCGACCACTTTGCGTTCTCCGATCTTCTGATAAGGACATGTTTCCACCCATTTAGAAAAATAGTCAATCAAAATTAAAAGAAACCTTACCTTTCCAGGAGCCGGTGGCAGTGGTCCGATAATGTCCATCCCCCATTTCATGAATGACCACGGGAACAAAACCGAATGTAGGGGTTACGCTGGTTGATGTACTAGTGGTGCGTAGCGTTGGCACTTATCACATTTTTGTACGAAGTCTTTGGCATCTTGTTCTATACGGGGCCAGTAATATCCTGCCCGAACTAATTTCAGCACCAAAGAATCTGCACCCGAGTGGTTGCCACATATCCCTTCATGGACTTCTCTCATGACATAGTTAGCTTCTGATGCTCCTAAGCATCGGGCAAACGAGCCTTGAAAGGATTTTCTGTACAATTGGCTTTTCTTGAAGCTACAACGTGCAGCTTTGGCACGCAACGCTCTTGATGCTTTGAGGTCTTCGGAAAACTTTCCATGCTCGAGATAATTGAATATTTCATTTCTCCAGTACCAAACCAAACTAGTCGAATTCACCTCATAGTAACCATCTATGTTCAAGGATGAGTTCATCAGTTGTACTACCATTCTTGATTCCGATCCTTGGATTTCTGTTGATGAGCCCAAATTTGCCAATTCATCTGCCTCCGCGTTATCTTCCATCAGGATATGAGTTATTGACCACTCCCGGAATCGTGCCAATAGAGCCTGAACCTTTACCACATATTGTTGCATATGTTTCTCTTTGGTGTCAAAAATTTCGTAGACTTGATTTACCACCAACTGCGAATCATATTTGATTTCAATGATATCAAAGTCAAGTCCCCGGGACAATTTGAGCACTGCAATCAAAGCTTTGTACTCTGCTTCATTGTTAGTTAAAGGAATCGTTCTAATGGCTTGCCTTAAGGTTTCCCCTGAAGGCGTGATTAAAACTATTCCAGGACCGGACCCTTTTACTTTTAAAGCTCCATCCGTAAATAAGATCCAAACTCCCGATGTCGATTATGACACCATTATTGCATCTTTAGCTGCCATAGGTAGTAGTCTCGGACTGAAGTCGGCCACTGAGTCAGCCAAGATTTGCGACTTAATTACAGTCCTTGATTTATACTTTATATCAAATTCGCTCATTTCGATGGCCCATTTGGCCAATCTACCCAAGATATCGGATTTATGGAGGATATTCCTCAAAGGGAAAGTAGATACCACAACTATCAGGTGGAATTGGAAGTAGGGCCTCAGCTTTCGAGCGGCGACTACGAGAGCTAAGGCCAGATTTTCCAGATATGGGTAGCGAGTTTCTGCTCCCGTTATAATCTTGCTAACATAATAAATGAGAGATTGCGTACCTTTGTCCTCTCGGACTAAAACTGTCACGACCCAATTTTACCTATAGGTCGTGATGTCGCCCAACACTACAGCTAGGCAAGCCAACTTAATAAATTAAGCATATATTGACAAAATTTAAAACCAAAAAAATAATAAAATACCAAATTCTACCAATGTGTGTGCCAAGACCTGGTATTTTATTATTTTCTTGGTTTTAAATTTTTTCAATATATGCTTAATTTATTAAGTTGGCTTGCCTAGTTGTAGTGTTGGGCGCCATCACGACCTATAGGTGAAATTGGGTAGTGACAACATGGTATCAGAGCACTAGGTTCACGTAGGTCTCACAAGTTATGAGCATGCCTAATAGAGTCTTGCGGATCGGTACGGAGACGTCTGTACTTATCTTCGAGAGGCTATAGGGTGTTAGGAAATTACCTTTCTTCATATTCCATCCTGCAACTGATGTAGTTCTAAATATCCTTCTCGTATTCTCTCTTAGATGGTGAGAACGCGCTCGAATGAGGTTCCGGGCCAGGGAAGAGCTACTCCCCAGTTGCTAGAGGCCGAGGGAGGGCTCCAGCCAGTGGTAGATGGCGAGGACGTCCCAGGACTGTTCCGGTTTTGCCGCCAGTGGGTCCAGCAGAGAACCCCATTGTTGAGGAACAGGATAAGGTGCCTGTGGTAGAGCCAGCTCCGGTGGATTTCACATCTGCACTGGGATTTCAGGATGTCATGGGTCGTATGCTGCGGTTCATGGACAATATAAATCAGGCCGGTTTATTTTCGGCAGACCCAACCACATCTCAGGCAGGTAGGGGAGCACAGAACCTTACCACGTAGGCTCATGACAGGCAGCTGCTGTATATCAGACCCAGGGTGCACTACCCGTGGGTGGAGCCCAGCCAGTGGCAGTAGCTACACCTGAGCCCAGGCCAATTGCAGCCGCTGATCCGCAAAAACTATTGGACAGATGGACTAGACTACATCCTCTTGTCTTTGGGGGTGAGAGACATGAGGATCCACAGGACTTCATTGATCGTTGCAGGGACAGACTATAGAACATGAGAATATTAAAGTCTCATGGGGTAGACTTGCTACTTTTCAGCTAGAGGGTAGAGCCCATAGATGGTAGCAGTCTTATGTTCTTGGCAGACCAGCAGATTCTCCTCCCATGACTTGGGACAGGTTCACCCGTATCTTCTTGGACAAGTATATTCTACCCTCCCAGAGGGAAGAGTTGCGGTTTCAGTTTGAGCAGCTCCAGCAGGGTCAGATGTCAGTGACCGATTATGAGGCGAGGTTTTCTAAATTATCTCGCCATGCACTTATGATACTCCATACTGAGGTTTACATACTGGCATTCAGGCCACTATGGCTCGAGAGGTTGAGATGGGTACTTTTTATGAGCTAGTTGTGGAGATAGTCGGGAGGATTGACGGTGTGCGTCAGTGGAGTCGAGAGCAAATTATGAGAGATAAGCGATTTAGGTACTCTGGAGAGTTCAGAGGTGCTCCGTATGGGGGCAAAGGTCAGTTCATGAGGGGGCAGTCCAACAGACCCCCATTTCCAGAACCACCACCTCCTCAAGGTACTCCAGTGCGACCTTATCTCAATGTTATACCAGAGAGTTCTTACCGCCCGCCAGCTATTCAGGGTCCTCCTAGTGGGTATTCAGGTCCCCAGGGCCAGACTCTTAGTCAGCAGCCCATTGTACCGAAGAGTTATTACGAGTGCGGGGATCCCAGTTACATGTAGAGGTTTTGCCCCAGGCTTCGGGGTAGACAAATACATCAGGGTCAGCAGCCTATGCTTACTGGACCAGTTGCTCCACCAGTAGTCCGACCACCAAGAGGTGGAGGACAGGTGGGTAGGGGTCGTTCTAGAGGTGGAGGTTAGCTAGGTGGAGGCCAGCCAGTTGGCGCTCCAGCTCGGTTTTATGCTTTTTCGGCTAGACCAGATGCAGAGGCCTCAGATGCTGTGATTATAGGTATTATTTCTATTTGCGGCAAAGATGCCTCAGTATTATTTGATCCAGGATCCATGTATTCATATGTGTCATCTCTATTTGCTCCATTCCTGAGTGTTTCTCGTGAGTCCTTGAGTACTCATGTTTATGTGTCCACTCCTGTAGGCAATTCTGTTATTGTGAACTGGATCTACCGGTCTTGTATTATTACGTTCAGTGGTTATGAAACTAGAGCAGATCACTTATTGCTCAAGATGACCAATTTTGAAATTATTCTGGGTATGGACTGGTTATCTCCATATCATGCTATTCTAGATTATCATGCCAAAACTGTTACCTTGGTTATTCCATATTTGCCTAGGCTGGAGTGGAAGGGTTTGTCGGTTAGTTCATTTAATCGGGTTGTTTCTTTTATAAATGCTCAACACATGTTTGAGAAGGGTTGTTTGGCTTATCTAGCCTATGTTCAAGATACTACTGCAGAGACTCTGGCTATTGATTCAGTGCCAGTAGTTTGGGAGTTCTTCGATGTATTTCCTTCAGATCTTCCAGTTATACTACCTGATCGCGATATTGATTTCTGTATTGACTTAGCTCTAGATACTCAGCCTATATCTATTTCACCGTATCACATGGCTCCGAAAGAATTGAAAGAGTTGAAAGAACAACTTGAAGAGTTACTAGCCAAAGAGTTCGTCAGACCGAGTGTATCGCCTTGGGGTGCACCAGTATTATTTGTGAAGAAGAAAGATGGCACAATGCGAATGTGTATTGACTATCGCCAATTGAACAAAGTTACTATTAAGAACAAGTACATGTTGCCGCGTATTGATGACTTATTTGACCAATTGCAGGGTGCTAGGGTGTTCTCTAAGATCGACTTGAGGTCGGGGTATCATCAGTTGAAGATTCGAGATTCGGATGTTCCGAAAACTGATTTTCGTACTAGATATGGTCATTATGAGTTTCTGGTAATGTCTTTTGGTTTAACTAATTCCCCGGCAGCATTTATGGATCTGATGAACAGGGTATTCAGGCCATATATTGATTCATTTGTCATTGTCTTCATTGATGACATTTTGATCTACTCGCGCAGTAAGGAAGAACATGAGCAGCATATGAGAGTAGTGCTTCTGGCATTGCGGGAATAAAAGTTATATGCTAAGTTCTCCAAATGTGAGTTCTGGCTAGAGTCTGTAGCATTTTTGGGGCATATTGTATCAGGTGATGTATTAAGGTTGATCCCAAAAAGATTGAGGCAGTTCAGAATTGGCATCGTCCCACTTCGGCGACTGAGATCAGGAGTTTTCTGGGATTAGCAGGTTATTATCGTCGGTTTGTGGAAGGTTTTTCATCTATTGCAGCACCTTTGACCAAATTAACCCAGAAGGGTGTTCAGTTCCGATGGTCCGATGATTGTAAGTCAAGCTTTCAGAAGCTCAAGATAGCATTGACTACAGCACCAGTGTTAGTGTTACCTTTCGGTTCGGGAATGTATATAGTGTATTGTGACATTTCACGCGTTAGTTTGGGTTGTGTATTAATGCAGAAAGGGCGAGTTATTGCATATGCTTCACATCAATTGAAGCTCCACGAGCAGAATTATTCGGTACATGATTTGGAGTTAGCTGCGATTGTTCACGCCCTTAGGATTTGGAGGCATTATCTTTATGGGGTGTCTTTTGAAGTTTATACTGATTATCACAGTTTGCAGCATTTGTTCAAGCAGAGGGACCTTAATTTGAGGCAGCGCAGATGGCTGGAATTACTAAAAGATTATGATATTACTATCCTATATCATCCAGGTAAAGCAAATGTAGTTGCAGATGCCTTGAGTGAAAAGGCGGAGAGTATGGGTAGTTTGGCTTTCATTTCAGCAGAAGAAAGGCCATTAGCTTTGGATATCCAGTCCTTGGCCAATAGACTTGTGCGACTAGATATTTCAGAGCCCAGCCGAGTTCTTGCATGTGACGTAGCTCAGTCTTCACTATTTGAGCAGATCAAGGCTCGCCAGTATGATGACCCACACTTAATGGTTCTTCGAGAAACGGTACTACGAGGTGGTGCCAAGGAAGTTATTATTGGTGCGGATGGTGTTCTGCGACTCCAGGATCGTCTGTGTGTTCCTAATGTGGATGAACTGAGGAAAACGATCCTGGAGGAGGCACACAGTTCTCAGTATTCTATTCATCTAGGTGCTACGACGATTTATCGTGACTTGAGACTGCATTATTGGTGGCGACGAATGAAAAAGGACATAGTTGAGTATGTAGCTAGGTGTCTAAATTTCCAGCAAGTTAAATATGAGCACCAGAGGCCAGGTGGCCTACTTCAGCAGATGACCATACCAGATTGGAAATGGGAACGAATTACTATGGACTTTGTAGTTGGGTTGCCGCGGACCTTGAGGAAGTTTGATGCAGTTTGGGTGATTGTTGACAGGTTGACCACGTCGGCACATTTTATTCCTGTTGTGACTACGTATACTTTAGAGAGGTTGGCCCAGATTTATATTCAGGAGATAGTTCGGTTGCACAGTGTGCCAATTTCCATCATATCAGATAGAGGCCCTCAGTTTACTTCACATTTTTGGAGAGCAGTACAGAGTGAATTAGGGACCCGTGTAGAGCTCAGCACAGCCTTTCATCTGCAGACCGACGGGCAGTCAGAGCGGACAGTTCAGATTTTGGAGGTTATGCTCAGGGCATGTGTGATTGACTTTGGAGGTCAGTGAGATCGTTTCCTGCCTTTGGCCGAGTTTGCTTATAATAACAATTACCAATTCAACATCGAGATGGCTCCATTTGAGGCTTTATATGGCCGTCGATGCCGTTCACCTATCGGATGGTTTGAGCCCGGTGAGGCTAAGTTATATGGTACTGATTTGGTAAAGGATGCCTTTGAAAAGGTAAAGTTGATTCAGGAGCGACTTCGTATAGCACAGTCCAGACAGAAGAGTTACGGGGATTAGAAAGTGCGTGATTTATCATTTATGGTAGGTGAAAAAGTTCTCTTGAAGGTTTTGCCGATGAAGGGAATTATGAGATTCGGGAAGAAGGGCAAGTTGAGCCCAAGGTTTATAGGCCCATTTGAGGTGTTATGGCGAGTTGGGGAGGTTGCTTATGGGCTTGCATTGCCTCCCAATCTATCGGGAGTTCATCCGGTTTTCCATGTATCTATGCTCCGAAAGTATCATGCTGACCTATCACATGTGTTGGACTTTAGCACAGTTCAACTAGATAAGAGTTTGGGTTATGAAGAAGAGCCATTTGCCATTGTTGATAAACAAGTTCACCAGTTGAGTTCCAAGAGGATTTCTGCAGTAAAGGCCCAGCGGAGGGGTCAACCAGTCGAGAAAGTGACTTGGGAGGCCGAGGAGGACATGCGGAGCAAATATCCACACTTATTTAGCACTCCAGGTATCATTCTAAACTCGTTCGAGGACGAACGTTTGTTTAAGAGGTGCAGAATGTAATGACCCAATCGACCATTTTAATTTTTAGAAACTCGCCCCCTAAAATAAAACTCCCCGAACATACTTTTATTAATTTATGACTCGCGGGGATGGTTGGTTCGGGATTTGGAAGTATGTGGGTTGAAATCGGAACACTTGGTTCCTTAAGTTAGCTTTAAATGGACAAGTTTGACTTCGGTCAATATTTTGAGAAAACGACCCTAGAATCGGGATCTGACGGTTCCAATAGGTTCGTATGATGATTTTGGACTTGGGCGTATGTCCGAATAGGGTTTTTGAAAACCCAGGAGCGTTTTGATGCTTAATAGTAAAAATCAACTATTTGAAGGTTTAAAATTCTTTAAATTTGGTTTGGGGTAGATTTTTGAGTAATTGAAGTCCGTTTGGAATTTCGAGTTTGGGAATAATTCCGTATAGTGATTTAAGACTTACACACAAATTTTCGTATCATTCTGAGTAGTTTAAGTATATTTCGACGCATTAGAAGTAAATTGAAGAACTTGAAATTGTTAAGTTTGAATCAATTTGGTTTAGGGTATGATTCTTAGATTTGATGTTGTTTTACATGTTCCGAGAGTTCGAGCGAGTCCGTTTTATGATTTCAAACCTGTTGGTATGTTCGGGCGGGGCCCCGGGGGTCCCGAGTGTTAACCGGACGAGGCTCGGACTAATTTTGGGAAATTGAGCAAGGACTGAAGTTTCCAGCTACTGTCATAATCGTACCTGCGCTTGGACAGCCGCAGGTGCGAGCCACCAATCACAGGTGCAAACGAGAGAAGCCTGCCCAGCCATCGCAGATGCGAAGCATTTGGTGCACCTGCGAACGCGCAGGTGCGATGGCCTTGTGTGCAGAAGCGGAAAAATGCGCAAGTCGAAGGGATGGGCGCACCTGCGCTTGATCAGAAGCGAGCACTTCTTCCGCAGGTGCGGAACCAGGAAAAGAAGGAAAATGCGCACCTACGAGGAATTTCCATAGGTGCGAAAGCCGCATGTGCGGTACTCCTTCCGCAGGTGCGAAAAACCTGCCTGGGCAGAACCTTAAAACGGACGAAAACTCAGTCCATTTCTTTCTATTTTTCATCCATTGTTGGGTGATTTTAGAGCTCTTTGTGAGGAGTTTTCAACTATCAACTTGGAGGTAAGTTAATTCCACACCCCTTGAGTTAAATACATAGATTATAGGTAGATTATAACTAGTAAATCTTAGAAATCAAAGATTTAGATGAAAAAACTAGATTTTTATAAAAAATGAGATTTTAACCACGAAAATAGTTATGAAATTGGGTAGAAATTATATATTTAAGTTCTTGAGATTATGGGTAACGTTTTCATCCGAAAATTTCAAGAATCCGATCACGTGGGCCCGGGGTAAATTTTAGGAATTTTACCATTTTAGATAAGATAATTTATTTAATAGATAAATTCCGAATCATTTAGCATATATTAATTATTTTGTATAATATCTGGATAGTTTTGGATTTTCGGCGTCGAATCGAGAATTCAACGCGACGTGATAATCGGAAAGTGGACTTTGAGATGAGGTAAGTCTATTGTCTAATCTTGTGAGGGGAAAATTATCCCATAAGGATTAAATTGAATAGTTATTGCTAATTGCGGGGGCTACGACGCACGAGGTAACGAGAGTCCGTGCGTAGCTACTATTAATGCTAAAGTCCGGGTAGTTTAGGACTAAAAACATAAATTACTTGTGTACATTGTATTCTTTGTTTAATTAATATTAATTGATATATATAATTATATTGTGAATTATTAGATAAAGATATTAAAGGATGAAAATCTCATATGTTTGATTTTCTGTTTAAATTAATTAATTATTAAAAGAAATTATTCTTTCTCCCGAACTTATCTTATAATAAATATACTTTCCTTCCGGAGGTACATAAAAAAATATTCTCCTTTCTTGTGGAGCGAGCCGAACGCCTCGGCAGGATAGATGCATCTATGGATCGTGCCGCATATCTCTCGGCAGTGTACTCGATACTCTGGATTGGGCTGTATGTCCTCGGCAGAAATCGTGCTTAATAATAATAATTACACGATACTTTAATAGTTATTTCAAGCTTGAGAAGCTAATTGATAAATTGGAGAATTCTTGAAATTTAATGAATTATTATGCCTGCTTATTAAAGAATTAATAGTGATTCCTGTAAATGAGATTTAATTGATAAATTGGAAATTATTTGAATTGAAGGAATTTAATTAATATTTTGAGAATTGTTGCATTTGAAGGAATTTGATTATTTTCGCTGATTAAATAAATTATTGTAAATTCTGTAAATCATGCTGATTTAAATATCCTAGTTGTATTTCAAATATTATTATTGACCCATAGTGAGTGTCAAAGTCGGCCATCTCGTCTCTACCACTTCGAGATTAGGCTTGATACTTATTGGGTACACGTTATTTACGTACTCATACTACACTTGCTGCATTTTTTGTGCAGGACCTGAGGCACGTACTAGTGGAGGACCTATCATCTTACACCCGCATTATCCAGGGACATAGCGGTGAGCTACACTTTCTGAGCCGTTCTGCAGCTACTAGTGTCTCTCCTTGTATTTTGCATTCTGTCTATTTTTATTTCAGACAGTATTTGAGGTTTTGTATAATCTACTAGATGCTCATACACTTGTGACACCAGGTCTTGGCACACACATTGGTAGAATTTGATGTTTTATTATTTTCTTGATTTTAAATTTTGTCAATATATACTTAATTTATTAAGTTGACTTGCCTAGATGTAGTGTTGGGCGCCATCACGATCTATAGGTGAAATTGGGTCGTGACAAAAACTGCACTCACCGCAACTTCTGAAACTTCGAGGTAGAGTAGCAACGTTTCACCTTCCTTTGGTTTTGAGAGAAACGAAGAGCTTGATAAATATTTCTTCAACTCCCTCAAGGCTTGCTGACACTCCGGTGTCCACTCGAAATTGTTTTTCTTTTTGAGTAGTGCGAAGAAGCGATGACATTTTTCCGATGAACGGGAAATGAACTTGCTCAAAGCTGCCAATCTCCCTGTGAGCCTTTGGACTTCTTTTACGTTAGACAATTGATCTGGATGTCCTCTATGGCCTTGATTTTGTCAGAATTTACCTCAATTCCCCTTTGTGATACTAGGAATCCTAGGAACTTACCCGAACTGACCCCGAACGCACACTTTTCGGGGTTAAGTTTCATATTATGCTCCCTCAGGATGTCTAATGTTTCTTACAAATGCTTCAAGTGGTCACCTACATTCAAAGACTTAACAAGCATGTCGTCTATGTATACTTCCATAGTCTTTCCTATTTGTTTTTCAAACATCTTATTCACGAGCCATTGATAAGTGGCTCCGGCATTTTTTAGTCCGAAGGGCATCACATTGTAACAATATATACCAAAACTCTTTATAAACGAAGTCTTTTCCTGATCTTCTGGGTTCATCTTGATTTGATTGTACCCAGAATAAGCATCGAGAAAACTCATTAACTCATGCCCGGCCATAGCATCAATCGTCTGATCGATATTTAGCAATGGGAATGAGTCTTTCGGACATGCCTTATTAAGATCCTTATAATCTACGCACATGTGAAATTTATTATTTTTCTTAGGTACTACTACTACATTGGCTAGCCATCCCGAATATCTTACCTCTCGAATTGAACCAATCTTAAGTAAACGAGTTACCTCTTCTTTGATGAATTTATTCCTTGCTTCAGCAATAGGGCGCTTCTTTTGCCTTACCGGAGGTATGTTTGGATCCAAACTTAACTTATGTATGACGATCTCCGTTGGGATGCCTGTCATATCTTCGTGCGACCATGCAAACCAATCGGCGTTAATTTTAAGGAATTCAATAAAAGCATACCTATGCTCCGGGTGTAGTCTTGTTCCAAAATGGAATTTCCTTTCTAGGAATTCTTCGAACAATGCAACCTGCTCCAGTTCTTCTTCCTTGGACTTCGTCGCGTCCGTCTTTTCCGGTACTTAAATATACCTTGGTACCTGATATTGTTCTGACTCTTCTGTCCCCAGATTATCTTCCTCTGGATCGGGGGGCAGGTGCCAGTTTCGGTAATTGCTATGCCGCATGTTCCTTTCCTTTGCTACTGAAAACCAAAATTGCATTCATCTCCCTTGCTGCCGGTTGATCACCCCTTATCCGTTTGATCCCCTCTGGCGTCGGAAACTTTAACAGTTGGTGATATGTTGAAGGCACAACTTTCATCTCGTGCAGCCATGATCTTCCCAAGATGATATTATATCCCATGTATCCATCTACCACTTCGAAGAGAGTTGTCTTCATTACTCCCTCAGCATTCGTGAGTAGCAAAATTTCTCCTCGAGTTTTCACGCTTGCAAGGTTGAATCCAGCGAGAAGTTTCGTTGCCGGGATAATGCTTCCGGTGAGTTTAGCTTGCTCCAGTACTTTCCATTGTATGATATTATCGGAACTTCCTGGATCCACTCAAACACGTTTAATTTTAAAATCCAACACATTTAAAGAAATTACCAGTGTGTCATTGTGCGGAAGCAGTAATCCGTCTGCATCTTCATCCGTGAATGCGAAATCGTCTTCCAGGAGCCTTTTACTATGAGTTATCGATACTTTTGTCTTCTTTGCTGCCGAAAAGGTGACCCCATTAATTTCAATCCCTCCAAAGATCATGTTGATTGTTTGGCGTGGAGGTTCTTCTCCTGCTTTTGAGGTTTCAGCGTCGCCTCTACTCCGACTATAATTATTTTTAGCTCGGTCGCTCAAAAATTCTCTGAGGTGACCATTCTTTAACAGTGTTGTTACTTCTTCTCGTAGGTGTCGGCAGTCCCAATCCGGTGGCCGTCAGTGCCATGGTATTCACACCATAAATTGGGATCCTTCTGGCTGGGATCAGATTTCATAGTTCTTGGGAATCGTGCCTCTTTGATATTCTTCATGGACAACACCAACTCTACTACACTGATATTGAAGTTATACTCTGATAACTTTGGGTAAGAAGAATCTCGCGACCCCCAAATTTCTTTATCCTGCAGCGATCTGTTGTTCCAGCCACGATCTGTCCTTCTATCAACGGTGAACTTATCTGTGTCACACCTCTTTTTTCCCGCAACCCTTATTACGAGGTTGAGTTAGAAGAGTTTTTCCGATTTAAAGTGACATTTTGAAAAAGGATTATTTATTATTTAGAGTCGCTACTTGGAATTAAGTTTTGGTGTTCCAAGTCACATTTTATTTCACTCCCTTATCAAATAAAAGGTTTGACTCCTTATTTATGGTTTACAAAAATAGAAGACTAAGTAAGGAATTTTGTTGACCGAGGGGAAGGTGTGAGGCACCCTTCGAGTCCCGTGGTTCTAGCACGGTCGCTTTATTGACTCATGTCCGGCTTAAATCAATTTTTGGCTATTCTTATATTGTATTAGTTATGGTTGACCTATTACCAATTAACTAATTATTGTATTTTATTAATTATGTTCACCATGATGCGGTATGCACACAAGGTATTCTTCTTTGAAGTTGGATGTTAAACCAAAGTACGAGAATGTACACATGGTTAAAACATAATTATTTTAAATTGAAAGGACACGACACGGGAATGCACACATGATCCTTTTATTATTTAAGTATATCAATCCAAAGTTTGGATATGAATATATAGGCTAATAGCATATTTAGAAAAATTTAATGTTTTTGTCTCTTTCATATCTTTGATATTTGCTTGTATATTTTATTACTTATTGCAACGAATCTTGAATTAGTTCATGACTCATTTCCTTTCTCACAATTATTTCTTATGTGCAGAAGATATACTAGACTAATACAAATATTTAAATATGGCATTGATTTGATAAATAATAAAACAAACCAGCTCATTAGTGCTAGATTAAATTAATATAAATAATCAATATGCTCCGGACTTAAAACCTAAGTTGCTCGGACTCGGGTGCGAGTGTCCGATACGGGTGCGGATCTAGAGGTCAGATCCTTCATGATCTAAATTTAAAGATTCGGGGGTACGGATCTAGGTACGGATACGGATGCGGGGATTCGGCTAAAAATAATTTAATTATTTAAAAATAGAGTTATAAAAATATGTCTAAATTATGAGACATTATGTGAAAAACTTACAAGGTATTCCGAGAAGGAGAAAATATTGAACAGGAGTAAAATTTTAGAAGGAGATAAAAGAAAAAGGACTGACATAGAAATTTATATATACAAGGTATTCCATTTTCTTCTATATCACCATAACTTTTGATTTGTTTTCAAAAATCATTGTATCTATCCCAAATTTCTCCGTTGATTTTGGTCAAAGTACCCAAAATCGGTTAACCAGATCCGACACGGATCTCACACCCATACTCACACCCACGTCGTGTCGATACGGGTACAACACTGAAAGTGAAGAGTCCGAACAATTTAGCTTAAAACAACTCTAAAGATTTTATTTTTTTTACTAAATAAAACCAGATTTGAGTCACACGAAGACTAGAACATACTTCAAGCTTCTTTCCATTAATGAAAATATTCATAATTATTAACATATTCCTAAGGCTAGACAATTAACTTATAAAAATATTTAATACCTCAGTTTCATGAAAAGTAAAACACCATCCTTGATTCTTAGTTCAATTGACATCCTCTTAAGATTGTGGTTGTGTGATGTCAAAATAATTATTAGTTACACCTAAAATAGACGAGAATGAAAAAAAAAACTTTTAAAGGGTCATAACCTGACAAAGACCCAAATGAATCATACTAGATTATTTAATTATTGGACATCCTTAAAACTTCAACCACGAGATGCAAAATCCATGCCAGTATGATATTTTTAGTTAATCCTACTCATGGAATTTGAATAAAAATGCAAACGTTCCCAACTTTGTTTAGCAAGAAATTATGAGACCTCATAAAGAAAAAGTCACAAACGAATAAAATATCACTACTAGAAATTCGCTAAAAACCGACCAAAAATACCGACCAATGTTGGTCGGTTATGGCAAATTACCGACCAAAACGCGACCTTTACGGTGTGGACTGTATTTTGATGGTCGGAACGGCTTACCGACCAAAGTTGGTCGGAAATTACTGACCAGCTTTGGTCGGTATATTAAAACGACCATCTGACAAGTTTAATTACTTACCGATCAACTTTGGTCGGAAATATATTTTATTAATTTAATTTTACCGATCAAAGTTGGTCGGATTATCTTTTTTTTATTAATTATTAAAATTAAAAAAAACCGACCAACTTTGGTCGGTAATTGAAAATATATATTTTTTAAAACTAATTAAAATTAAACATTACCGACCAACTATGGTCGATAATCTCAACAATGCAAGCAAAATACCGACCAAAGTTGGACGGTAGTCTTGAATTCTGGGAATTCAACGTTCATTAACCGACCAACTTTGGTCGGTATTTTGGAATAATTTTTTTTTAATTAAAAACCGACCAACGTTGGTCGGTTTTTCTGGGATTAATTTTGGCATAAAATGCCTGTTTTGGCAGCTAAACCACCTGCCAGCATACCAATACAACAACACAACAACACAACAACAACAACAACAAAAACACAACAACAACAACACAACAACAACAATAACAACAACAACAACAACACAACAACAACAACAAAAACAAAAACACAACAACAACAACAACAACAACACAATAACAACAACAACAACACAACAACAACAACAACACAACAACAACAACCAAAACATTCAATAAATACTTTAAAACTAACAAATTAAAGTTCAATTGAACATAAAAATCCAAAACCAAGTTAAAACTAATTACAACTAGTTCAAAACTGGTTCTATTTGTCTAGTTCAAAGTATATAAAAGTCAAGGGGTATTTTGTACAATATCATCATCACCGTCTGATGAACTTTCACCTACAAGACGATATAGAGAACGGTCTTGTGGAAGACGGGAAGCACGATCACGGAGAGGACGGGAGGAACGATCACGAGCAGGGCGGGAGGAACGATCACGTGGAGGTCGACCCTCTGGAGATGACTCACGAGATCGGGGCAACGGAAAAGCTCCACTAGATAGGAGAGTTCTGATATGAGCTTGCATGCCAAGGAATTGAGTATCTCTAAGCCTTTCTCTTTCCTTGGCCGCTTCTAGCTCTGATGTGAGCTTTGTCACTGTCTCCTGCATAGCGGAGAGGCTCTCCCTATTAAGTTGCTCGCCATGCGAGGAAGTCCCTATTCCTCACATTTCACACTTATAGCGATGGAAGTTTTTAGTAGGAAGCCCGTATACCTTTCCCCATTTTGGACCGCCAACAGACTCCAACCATATTCTTTCAACATCCTCGTCCGAAGGTTGGGTTGGCTCACCCGATTCACCAGCTGGATGACTACGGATGAATTCCTCCACGTTACTTTGGTAGCGACCCTATACGCAGACAACATTCCATACGCAGGAAAATCATTAATAGTCCACATTAAATTAGCACGCATATTAAAATTCTGCTTGGTTGATATGTCATATGTTTCAACACCATCATACCACAATTGTTTTAGCTCATCAATCAAAGGTTGCAAATATACATCAATCAAACTTTTCGGATTACGTGGACTGAGGATAATACAATTTAAGAATATATATGGACTAGTCATACACAACTCAGGTGGTAGATTATAAGGTGTAAGAAAGACAGGCCAACATGAATATGGTGTCGCAGATATAGAAAAAGGCGTGAAGCCATCGGCACACAGACCTAACCGAATGTTCCTTGGTTCACTAGCAAAATCTGGATATGTCCTATCAAAGTGCTTCCAAGCTTCTCCATCTGAAGGATGACACATAACACCAGGTGGTCTTCTATTTTCAAAATACCATCTCATATGAGGAGCAGAACTCATCGACGCATATAACCTCTTTAACCTAGGTATAAGAGGTAAATAATGCATTGCCTTGACAGCGACCATATTCCCGCTGGAAAGCCTCTTGAAACGAGGCTTTTCGCAAAATTTACAACTGTCTAAAGTTGCATCATCTTTATAATATAACATGCAACCATCTTCACAACAATCAATTCTCATTGACGAAAGTCCTAACTTAGAAACCAATCTCTTCGCCTTATAGAAATCACCAGGTAAGTTGATATTAGGGTCAACTAGTTCACTCATAAGGTCAATGAAACAGTCCATGGCTGCTTGAGAAATATTCCAATTAGATTTGATACTTAGTAATCTAACTGCAACAGACAGCTCAGAGTGCGGACTTCCTTCACGTAGTGGACGACTAGCTTCCTCTAACTGTTCATAAAAACGTTTTGCATCATCATTAGGAGTTTGTTCAACATTTTCATTGGGCTCACCCCCGAAGTGCACCCCAAAAGCATCCGCAACCATATCCTGAATTCTAGAATCAAGATTTGTATTCTCCACCGACCTACTACTTTCACCAACAACCATGTTATGAAATATCTCACGGCTACCATCGATCTCTCCATGATTAGTCCACACAAAGTAATTCTCTATAAACCCCTTCCTATAAAGATGAAGTTTAACTTCCTCCGATTTTTTAAACTTCATACAATCGCACCTGACACAAGGGCACCTAATTACTCCTTCACTTTGGTATGGTGGAAGTGACATTGCATGTCTAATAAAGTCATCAACCCCTTCTACAAAATCCTCCCGCAATCCCCGCCGATTAGGATAATTTCTATTGTACATCCAAGTACGATGTTCCATCTATACAAATAAAACAAGAACAAATTAATTTATTCTACAATTATAAATTAATTATATCTTTTTTAGTTAATTCAAGATAATTATTTTTTTCTAATTACACCAATTTATATCCTAAAAGTTCAATTCATATCCAAAAGGTCCAATTCATATCTTAAAAGTTCAAATCATATCCTAAAAGTTCAATTCACAAGAACAAATCCTAAAAACTAAAATTTCAATTCATATCCTACGAGTTTAAACATAAACTAACTAAACTAAAGAAATTCAACCCATACCCTAAAAGTTCGATTCACAAGAAAAAATTAATTTATTCTACAATTATAAATTAATTATATCTTTTTTAGTTAATTCAAGATAATTATTTTTTTCTAATTACACCAATTTATATCCTAAAAGTTCAATTCATATCCAAAAGGTCCAATTCATATCTTAAAAGTTCAAATCATATCCTAAAAGTTCAATTCACAAGAACAAATCCTAAAAACTAAAATTTCAATTCATATCCTACGAGTTTAAACATAAACTAACTAAACTAAAGAAATTCAACCCATACCCTAAAAGTTCGATTCACAAGAACAAATTAATTTATTCTATAATTATAAATTAATTATATCTTTTTTAGTTAATTCAAGATAATTATTTTTTTCTAATTACACCAATTTATATCCTAAAAGTTTAATTCATATCCAAAAGGTCCAATTCATATCTTAAAAGTTCAAATCATATCCTAAAAGTTCAATTCACAAGAACAAATCCTAAAAACTAAAATTTCAATTCATATCCTACGAGTTTAAACATAAACTAACTAAACTAAAGAAATTCAACCCATACCCTAAACTAAACTAATTCATAAATAATTGACTAATTAACAAAACTAATTAGTTAATAAAATTAATTAACAAAACTAATTAAAACAAGACCTAAACCCTAATCCTCAATAAAATGCAATGTTCAAATAATTAAAACACTAATCAATTGAAACTAATTCATAACTAATTAACAAAACCTGGAAATAATAAATAAATGGGTTGTAATTCAAACCTAGAATTTGTAGGAGATGGAGAAGGAGATCGAGGGGCGACAGTGGCAGTGGCAGAGGCGATGGCGACGGCGCGGCGACGGCTGCACGGCGAGGGGAGGCCTGGACGGTGAGGGGGAGGGGCTGGGAGAAGGAGAGAAGGGAAGGAAGAAGAGGAAATTTTTTTAGAGAAATGAGGGTTTCCCCCGTTTTTCACTTCTCTGATTTTAGAATTACCGACCAAAGTTGGTCGGTAATTTTGGTCGGTACATTAAGTGCTGACCGTTTGACCAAAAACCGACCAACTTTGGTCGGTTTTTTTAAAAAAAATTAAAATCTTTAACCGACCAACGTTGGTCGGTAATTTTAAATATAAATTCTTAAATATTATAAAATATTTAAGAATAATAAAATAATTATTAAAATTTAAAAAATTGGATCCAAATTACCGACCAACGTTGGTCGGTAATCCAAAATTTTCTTGTCTGACCAGCTATTGACCAATTTACCGACCAAAGTTGGTCGGTATTTTGTTTAAAAAAAATATAAATGTTTTTTTTCCCAGTTTGCGTCCAACCTGGACGATTTTTGGTCGCATTTTTTGACCGACCAACGTTGGTCGAAAATAGTTGGTCGGTTTTTAGCAGATTTTTAGTAGTGTATGGTGATAAAATGTGCTATCAATCTAAGTAAACTTACTGAGATAAAATAATTACATATCCAAAAGACAGTTGTCAAAGTCTCGAACAAAGGCATGATATCCACGTATTGACAATTCAAATATAACATAGACGAACCTTCAAATTCCTTGTAAATATCTGCAGAACACGTACTATACGAACTTCGAACAACAAACGGAATTTCAAAACTCAACCAAATAGTAGCTCTTTTGAGTCTTTCCTTAGTTTCTGCCTTTTTCGTTTTCAGATTGCTTTTCTCACCTCTCTTTCTTTCCTTCTTACTCAATATTTATTCCCTCAATTTCGTTCTCTCTTCTGTTCAAACTTCTCTCCTTCAAAATATTGCCCCCCTCCCCCTAAATACTAAAAGTGAAATATTTTATATAGTAGAGTGTGTAAGTCACGGAGGAAAAGTGTAATTAGTGCAATGTGCGTGCATTGTGTCATGTGTGTTTGTCCGCAATGTGAGTGAGACGTGAGGGGTTGAGGGGAAGGGACATGATGTAACTAAGATTAAGAGAATTTTTTTTATATTACTTATTTTGTTACCTTTTGTTTTTTGTATTTTTGTTAGTTGCTTCTTTTTAAAAAAAATAAAATACTTTTACTTATTTTTTTTTTCTAAATGAAAAAAAGAGAAAGTAAAATGTATAGCTAAAAATATTAGTGAGCTACTTTTAGACTTAAATATTAAATATTATATACATAAGAAAACTAAATATTTACACTGTAGTTTAAATTATACTAAGAAAAAAAAATATTATAGCTTACATTTAAAATTAGAAGAAACCAAATATATATTTTATTCTTCTATTTAAAAATAGGAACAAAAGTTATACTCTAAGAATGTAAATATTTTTTGTAGTTTTTAATTTTCTTAAATAAAACCTATTAAGAGTAAGATAAAAGTTTACAATATCAAAATTATACCTGAAAGAAATATTTACACTAAAATAGTATAGAATTTGGGTGTGGTAAAAAATTAGTTGTTCACAACATGCCCCTCTTTGCTTGGAAACATGAAGAGTTTTCATGCAAAGAAAATGAACAAAGTGACTTTTTGACCTCACAATTATTTAAAAAGGAAAAGAAGATAAACAAAAAAGTTGCGACCGAGCCTTGGTTTTAAGCAACCTATATATCTCGGGTTATAAGGGAATCAGGTCATGTGTAGTTCAAGTGAAAGAAGAGTGATGAAGTATGCTTAAAGGGAGAGTCGAGTGAAATTCCGTCGAGATTCCGATCTGCGGTTCCTAATATTACATCAAAATGAAAAGAAAATTACATACTCTTTAAATCTAAGAGTTACAAAATTCCTATTTAAATGCCATCGGGAGTCTTGTCTTGATTCTTGACTTGCTTCCCCTGTTGAATTTTAGACTGAACTTGAAGCTCTCGATGTAACAAACTATGAAATATTCCCATAGCTTGTTTCTTGATCAGATGATGAGAAGATGGATCTTGAGATCCTATGTCTCTGCATGCATTAAGTCAAAGTTGGTTCGGCTGGTATTTGAGATCAAATGTTCCACTTTCTCTGGCGAGAGCTGGAATTTTATTCTTGCACATCCAATCCGTACTTTGCAGAAAAACCTACAAGCCATCACAAACAAACAAAATGAACAAAAATGTTCTGCCCCAGTTTGCACTAGAAATTTTTTGTGAGTTATTGAAAACACAATAAACTATCTTTGCTATTGCAGAATAAAAAATTGAAAAAGAAATGGGATTTGCTTCTTTTTTTTTAATAATAAGGGATGTCGTACCTTATGTTAACAAGAAGGAAGGCAACCAGGGGATGTAGTACTCTGTGTTGACAATAAGATGAGTCTCGTGGCACTCTAGGATGCTACTAGGGAATGTAGTACCCTATGTTGGTAAAAGTAATGCAGCCAGGGGATGTAGTACCCTTTGTTGGCAATAATATGAGGCTCGAGGCACTCATAAGATACTACTAGGGAATGTCGTACCCTATGTTTGCAATAAAATGAGGCTCGTGGCGCTCTGAGATGCTACTAGGGAATGTCGTACCCTATATTTGCAATAAGAAATACAACTAGGGGATATATTACCTTGTGTTGGCAATAAGGTGAGGCTTTTGACACTCTAGGATGCTACTAGGGAATGTCGTACCCTATGTTTGCAATAACAAATGCAACCAGGGGATATAGTACCCTGTGTTGGCAATACGGTGAGGCTTTTGGCTCTTTAAGATCCTACTAGGGGATGTCGTACCCTATGTAGGCAGAAAATAATGTGACCAGGGGATGTAGTACCCTGTGTTGACAATAAGATGAGGCTCGTGACACTCTAAGACGTTACTAGGGAATGTCGTACCCTATGTTGGAAGGAAGTAATGCAGCCATGGGATGTAGTACCCTGTATTGGAAATAAGGTGAGTCTCTTGGCACTCTGGGATACTACTAGGGAATATAGTACCTTCTGTTGGCAGAAAGTAATGCAGCCAGTGGATGTAGTGCCATGTGTTAGCAATAGGATGAGGCTCTTGGCACTCTAAGATTCTACTAGGGAATGACGTACCCTATGTAGGCAGAACAATGAGGCTCATGGCACTTTAAGATGCTACTAGGGAATGTCATACTCTATGTTGGCAATAAAATGCAACCAGGGAATGTAGTACCCTGTGTCGGTAGATAGTAATGCAGCTAGGGGATGTAGTACCTTGTGTTGGCAATAAGATAAGGCTCGTGGCGCTCTGATATGCTACTAGGGAATGTCATACCCAATGTTGACAATACATATGAGGCTCGTGGCACTCTGGAATGTTACTAGGGAATGCCGTACCCTATGTTGGTAGAAAGTAATGCAGCCAGGGGATGTAGTACCCTGTGTTGGCAATATTATGAGGCTCGTCCCACTCTGGGATGCTACTAGGGAATGCGTACCCTATGTTGGAAATAAAATGAGGCTCGTGATACTCTGAGATGATACTAGGGAATGTCGTACCCTATGTTGGCAACAAGTAATGCAACCAGGGGATGTAGTACCATGTATTGGTAATAAGGTGAGGCTGGTGGCACTCTGAGATGCTACTTGGGAATGTCGTACCATATGTTGGCAGAAAGTAATGCAGCCAGGCGATGTAGTACCCTATGTTGACAAAAAGAGGAGGCACTGTGGTGCTATGAGATGTTATTAGGGAATTTATGTTAGCAGAACATGAGGCTCGAGGTACTCTGAGATGCTACTAGGGAATGTCGTACCCTATGTTAGCAATAAGAAATGAGGCTCGTGGCACTCTGAGATGCTACTAGGGAATATCGTACCCTATGTCAGCAATAAGAAATACAACCAGGGTATGTAGTACCCTGTGTTGGCAATAAGGTGAGGCTCTTAGCTCTCTGTGATGCTACTAGGGAATGTCGTACCCTTTATTGGCAATAAAATATAATCAGGGGATGCAGTACCCTGTATTGAAGATAGGGTATTGGTTCCCTATAATGAACCTAAAAATAATACGATTACATGTATATTGGAAGAAAATCAGGGATTTGAGAACTTCACTTAGTGATGTTCGTCTTTTCACGAATTGTTTCTTAAAATTGTTGTGTTCCTATTCTGAACAAAGAAAGATTTGTTAGTTTTACAATGGAGGTCGGTTTGTGACCTTGATTATTTCAATCTCTTGATCTCGGCTCATCTTCTTTAATGATTTCAACTGCAACTGATTATTTCCTGAATTCCAACTGTAATTTTTACCCTAGAAAACCTTTGGCTTTTCCAAACTTTGCCATGATGGTTGGTCACGTAGGACTTAACCTTTTTTAACTTTATTTTGCCTTTGTGAGCACTTCGCTTTTGGATTCTTTCAAAGTTTTCCATTTCAACGCATCGGCTAATCATGGCCAGTCAGAGTCGACTTGATGCTCTTACCGAGGCTGGGCGCCTTTTAAATATATCAGCTCACTTCAAACGAGAACCTTGTAAATCGGCCTTGCCATCTTTTCTTTGCCTTATTTTTAGAACAAAGTTAGACCAAAAAGGATTCAAAGAAAAAAACAAACAATGGAATAGATAATGAGTTTAAAACAAGAGGTGTCCCTTTTGGGGAACAGAAAGACGGACTTATTTGGGAGTACATGCGGATTTCAATGAACATGACATGCCTTTTGGACTGGAAGCCTGATCTGTGTAAACTGTCTGTCTCTCAGAAACTCATCACAACTTTTGACTTGAAACCGAAAAGCCTTGCTCATGACTGTGTTGATGTCATGGTTGTGTGGATCCTCTTTTCGATCACAGTGCCCTTTGTGGGTTTTCACTAGTTGACCTCTCTCATTTCTTTTCTTGACATCGCCTTATAGTGTCCTTTATGGGTTTTCACTAACGAGACTCTCTCATTTTTTTGTTTTATACTAAAAGTGAAATATTTTATATAGTGCAGTGTGTGAGTAGTGGAGGAAAAGTGTAACTAGTGCACTGTGTGTGCATTGTATCGTGTATGTTTGTCCGCAAAGTGAGTGAGACGTGAGGGGTTGAGGGGAAGGGACGTGATGTAACTAAGATTAAGAGAAAAATTTTTGTATTACTTATTTTGTTACCTTTTGTTTTTTGTATTTTCGTTAGTTGCTTCTTTCTTCTTTTTTTTTTAAAACACTTTTACTTATTATTTTTTTTTCTAAATGAAGAAAAGAGAAAGTAAAATGTATAGCTAAAAATATTAGTCAGCTACTTTTAGCTAAAAATATTAGTCAGCTACTTTTAGACTTAAATATTATATCCATAAGAAAACTAAATATTTATATTGTAGTTTAAATTATACTAAAAAAGAATACTATAGCTTACATTTAAAATTAGAAGAAACCAAATATATATTGTATTCTTCTATTTAAAAATAGGAACAAAAGTTATACTCTAAGAATGTGAATATTTTTTGTAATTTTTAATTTTCTTAAATAAAACCTATTAAAAGTAAGATAAAAGTTTACAATATCAAAATTATACCTAAAGGAAATATTTACACTAAAATAATATAGAATTTGGATGTGGTAAAAAATTAGTTGTTCTCAACCTGCTATTCGAAAACTCCTGCCTCGGCCTTCTGTCCGCTCGTAGGGAAAAAATCGGCCCCTCGAAGTCTGTCTATCTGTGTCAATATCATCTTTCATTTTTTCTCTGTTCTTCTCCGGTCCTTTGGTCGACGATGGGAAGCCAACCTGATCGTCTTCGATCCTTATTTTGACTCGTACTGGTAGTGGACATCCTCCCAAGTCGTCGCTTGGAACTCGAGCAGACTTTCCTTCAACTTCCGGGACGCGTCTGAACTTCTCGGATTTAAACCTTTGGTGAATGCTTCAATTGCCCCTTCATCCGGGACCGCAGGTAATAACATCTTTTCCTTCTAGAACCGGGTGACGTACTCTCGTAATAACTCGGACTCTCCCTAAGCGATCCTGAATATGTCGACCTTTCGGGCCTACACCTTTCTGGAACCGGCATGAGCATTGGTGAAAGAATCCGTGAGCACCTCAAAGGAATATATGGAATGCTCGGGCAATGGTGAATACCACGTTAGAGCTCCCCTCGTGAGAGTCTCACCAAATTTCTTCAGCAACACAGACTCAATTTCGTGAGGAGCCAAATCATTTCCTTTTAGTGTTGTTTTATATGTGGTAATGTGCTCCGGCGGATCTGAAGTCTCATCATACTTCGGCACTTCGGGCATTTTGAACCGATTCGGGATTAGTTCCGGAGCCGCACTCGGCTTGTACGGTAACTGAATATACTTCTTCGAGTCCGCGCCCTTCTATACTGGTGGTGCACCCTGGATTTAATCCATGCGGACGTTTACTTCCTTCATGAACCGCAAAAGTTCCTCCTTGAACAGATCCTTATCGTTGTTGAGGCCGGATCTACTCCCCGCGGCCCAATCGGAGCCAACTTCGCCCCTGAGAGTGTTGTTGTCGACTCTTCGCGTCATTTCGTTTGCGGGAACCTCAGGATGAATTGGATCTCGCCTGTTCGTATTATTTGAAGCACCTGATAGCGTCTGCTTTAGTTCCGTCATAACATGATCCTACCGCGTGAGATGCCCTAGAATGATTGCTTGTTGCTCTTGCAGGACCCTCATTGCACCCGCTACATGCTTCCCATCAGCATCATCAAGAGTCCTCTCCCGAACCTGTCGAGGGTATCACCCGTCATGCGTCGGTGTGGCGTTGTTCTCCTCATTGCCAATGTCACTGATTGTGTCCTCGAAATGAGGTTGCTCCTTTTGAATTTCAGGGTTGCGTGTGCGGTTAATAGTGTTATCTGCCATTTATTTTGTGATTTTTGCTAAGACAAAAATAATCAAACTTGTTAGTACAAAAAGGCAAGGACCAATTTAATTGCACGGCTGTCTAGGCCCCACGGTGGGCGCCAAACTGTTTACCCGAAAAATGGTACAGTTGAATTTATTCGTGGTTTCTAGGCAAGTGAATTAATTTGATCCAAAAAATAATGAAATAACTAATGAAATATGAAATACTTAGCCTTAGAATGTAGATGAAACATCAGAGCTAATGAGTTTGGGAACAAGGTTTCCGAGCACAACAATAATAAGATCAAAAGCGAGAGAATCAAATTGTATTAAAATGTTGTATAGAATGTAACATAAGTTAGTTAGCCAGAAAATTCGCGTCCTTACAATGATAATTGAACTCTCTATTTATAGTTATGCATAGGGAAGGAAGTCCTAGAATCATGCCCTCTTTAATGTTAATTATGAGAGTCATTGATGAAGATGTAAAGTTAGACATAAATACCAAATTCCTTATAACGGGTCATCATCCTTAATGCTGCAAAATATTCCGTATTAAATGTTATCGGGCGCAAAATATTTAATACTCCTTTTATAATCGTGATTCCTTCCGGTGATAAGCGGAATAGTTATGTTCGGTGGCCATCTCAATCTTGTGTTCCACGTGTCCTTTCTTTAAGCGGCCACGTGTCATGTCGTATTTTTCCTTATACACCTCGGTGATCATTAATCTTCCAATTTAATAATATATTATACCAAGGGCATCATAAGATATTTTTCATTTTTGTTTTATATTCATGGATATCATAAGTTATTTCATCGTTCTAAAACGAAAATGTGGTCATCACAGCCGAAGCATCTGTTCTCCGCCTAGTTACGGTGCCACATGTATTTAAGGGATATCGAAAAATTACACCGTATAAATAGATATAAATATATCTTTTATGTATATATATTTTATGTTGACTCATCTCGTTTTTTTATGAATTTACTTTTTTATATTTTAACTTTCTTAGTAAAAATTCTGACTCCGATATTACTTCCGTCCTTTGCTATTTTTGATGTGCCGTATCCGCCATTGTTCTAGTAGTTACAATTAATTTTTCTTTCTATTTAATTTTGAGGATAAATAAAACCCATAATTATCCTCGGTTGGAGATTTGAAGTTACCGTGGGTCCGTTTCAGTCTTTTCAATGGAAATCGCTAGATTTTGTTTAATTGAAGGTTATTAAATTAAATAAAACAAGGATTAAACCGAAATAAAAGTTACTTCGAAACACAAATTCATGTTTTCTCTTGTTACAAAGTATAATTATAATGAATTAAAGTGAAATAGTATTTTTCAGAAAATTTTAAGTATCAAAAGGTAGAAGTAAGGGCCAAAAGTAAGAGAGCAGATAATGGAAGAATGGATCTAATACAACGAAAGTACAAGATGAATTGGAGAGAGAGAGAGAGAAAGACACACAACCTTCTTTAATAGCTAACTCAAACCTACGTTAATTAGCTTCGTTAACCACCCTTATTTTCCCGAAAAGGGAAAAAAAACTTAAATTTAATGGATTTAGCTTTTACATATTTTAATATTGAACCTGTTGTATTTAAAATTATGGATTCAAATTTAATATTTCATCCGTTTCAAATTTGATGAGATACTTTCCTTTTTAATTTGTTCCAAAATAAATGACACATTTCTAAATTTGGAAATAATTCAATTTTAAACTCATCATTTTATCCATTTTACCCTTAATGAGAAGATTTTATAACCACACAAATATCATGGCCCCACAAAGCTTTTACCCTTTAAGCTTTTAAGACCACAAGTTTCAAAAGTCTTTTTTTCTTAAATTCTGTGTTGAGTCAAACTACCCCATCTAAATTGAAACGGAGAGAGTAGTTGTTTGAAATTTTAATAGGTTTGTACATATAAGTTCATGCTACGTAACGAAATAAAAGCTACATCCGCCCCACCCTTATTCCCAACTAACTATGTAACAAATGCCCAACTAATTTCCACCTATATAATGACTAATATAACCTTATGTTTCTGCAATGACAATTTTTTTTTTCCAGGGAACATAGTATGCATTAATCAAACCCAATAATCAACGGTACAAAATAAGATGAAGCCTCATTGACTATCCAAACAGGAAAGCTCTCAAATGTCAAACCAAGAGACTTCACTGAGTAGTGACAAAGAAAACTTAGCTAACTTATGATTACAAGTATTAAAACATCTACTTAGATACTTAAAAGCTACATCAGTCAAATATTTCTTAAGAGTCCAAACATCTTCGCAAACAATATTAACATTCCATGAAGGACCTATGCATCCATTAAGCATTTGAATCATTATTAAGGAATCCAACAAGATATGTATATTCTTCCAACCATACTTCACCGCTAGTGGCGGATGCACGCTCACCGAAACGGTGTCACGCGGCACTGCTTTATCGGAAAATTTTACTAAATATATGTATTAATACTGTACGTAGACGGATAAGTAGAAAAAAATGACATCACTTAGAATAAATTGTGTCTTGGTGTGTTAGTTATATTCTTGATTTTGGTCTAGGAAGTCAAAGGTTCAAACCTCAACTAGCACATTTTTCTTTTGCAAATAGTTGAGAGAGCCTTTGTGGTTAAAAGTTATGATAATATGGAATTGAACTCAAAAACTTTTCTAATTTAAGACTCAACAAAACCAATAGACTAAAGTTATTTCTTGTCTAAAATTATGATAATCAAAGTTATATTCCAGTTCTTCTATAAATTTCGACACTACTTACAAAAATTCTTGTGTACGCCTCTATTCACTGTCATTTGAATTGCTTTAGTTATTGCCAACGCTTAAGTTATTTTGACTTTTCCAACAAAATAGATTGGAATATCATAGGCATGAAGCACATCACCATTAGCCTTTTTAAGACTAGTATCCCAATACTCACAAACTTGCATTTACATAAAGCAAGACATTTTCGGGAGAAAAAGTTAGTAAAGGCATGTTAGCAGAAATGTCTATCATAGTGTTAACATGTTCTTTTGCAACTGTAAATTCATTAAAATCAAATAATGCTTTAGATAAAACATCATTTTTACTCCATATCACAGAATTAAAAATTTGATCATACAATGACTAGTTTACCATCCTTATCAGTAGTAATTGGCACGAACTCTCCACTAGCTATTTTTTTCCTCATCACATTGGATTGTTCTCAAGATTCCAAAAACACAAAGAATTTGCAATATATATGAATCTTTTTTTTTAAAACTTTTATCTTCTGTATAAAAGTGAACTTCTCATCTCTAAATATGTCACAATATACTGTCATGTCATAGAAGAAATTAAAAAATGAGAGAACTAATGTAGTAACTTGAGGTAGACATCCGAGGCGGAGTCAAAATTTTAAGTTTATGGGTTCGAGATTTTAATCGTTTGAAGTTACTGTGTTCTATATTAGTAATTTATACATATTTAATGAAATTTTTAAGACAAATATATTATTCGAACTAAAACTAGTGGGTTCGGCCGAACCCGCTCCCACTCTAACTCCGCCTCTGTTAGACATGCACCTTGCTTTCAAGAATTGATTCTGTCTTTTTTAAAAAGCTCTAACTGGAAATATAAAGTTCTTTATTAGCAGAGTCTATGTTTATAGTTTTTACTTCTTTTTCTTTTATATTTTTGTCGTCAAATAGTCCCGTATAGAAAAAAAAAATACAACGGTTTCCCTGTTTTGTAGTTCTGGCTGATTGGAGAGATTAGAAGTACAACAAGAACTGGGAAGGTTTCTCAATCTTCATCAAAGCAAATTTCCAGCTTAAGAAATAAAATAAAAATATAAAACAGCTGGGTTGTAATTTAAACACTTATTTCGTCTCTTTCTACGTTTTGGGGCATTTCTGAAAAATCTTCCAATGTTAAATATAAAAATTGATTTTGAAATAGTAGTAAACTAAATCCTGTTAATCTAAGCATAGTAATTAGTAAAGACTGACAGAACGACACTCTTTTGCGTCCCATATCGAGAATATACATCATAGAAAAATTCTTTATAAGCACAAACGGCGATATCAGTAGTCAAGAAAATTAGGGTGTATATTTGCTTGGTTTTTGATTTATTTTGAATTAATTCAGTTTGCTTTACAAGATTTTTTTGTGCATAAATTAATACCTAAACTGAAAATGTTTGGTCCTTTCAAGGAAAAAATATTAACTAGATAAAAAGAAAAAATGATTAAAAGCCTATTCAAATTTTTTTAAAAAAATTGAGATCTAGAACAAGTAAACACAAGCAAATATACTTTTGTAATATAAGTAACTAATAAAATGAGATTGAGCAGAGAGAAAAAAATACAAAGATGGAAATAAAAGAAATTAAGAAAAAGAGAAGTAAAGAAAAAAAATTTGGAAAGAGTGAAAACAGAAAGGTAAAATTGGCTTTGTTTTATGAGTGGACTGTGGGTCGTTCTTGGGCCTTGGACATAGCAAAGAGCAGTTTGACAATGGCACCTAAAGGCAAGTTATGAGTTAGTGTGCCACTTTTTCATTATATACGTTTCTTACATAAATTGCTAGTGGAATACATGAAATTATATCCGAACGACCAGATCTCCACATAAAAAAAAAATTATATTTTTAGTTACTTCTAAAAATAATAGCTGATAGTATATATATATATATATATATATATATATATATAAAACAAATGCAATTAATTTCAGAACGGCCAATTTTTTATTTTGCCCATTGGTAGAGCCATGAGTTTCAGACTTCATTTCAGGGTCCATGAGTTTAAGGTGTTTGCTTGGGTGTATTGAACCAAGCTAACAATTCAGCTCGCCAGATTAATGGTGCTTGTGCTAAATTCTTCCCTCTTGGAACTTCGAGAAATGTATTTTCAATGTCAAAATGCTAAGAATGACCATTTATTTTATGGATTTATGAAAGTCAGAAGATTTAATCTAAATAGATGCTCACCAACAGCTTGAATTATAAATAGCCAGTAAATATATAATATATGTATAATTCATATATTATATGTATATAACCATGTATAATCAGTATATAACTTATGTATACAGATTAAGAAAAAATAAACGGTGAATCCAACCGGCTATTTGTGTCAAAATTCTTTATGTTATATATACTATTAGTATATACATTTTTTTACACAGTAAATTTTAATCTGTAATAGCAGGTAATTGCCATTTTTATCACACTAATGCTTATCAAGAAATTTATCAATAATTATCTAATAAATGACCTAATTTTATAAATATTTTTTATAATGTCAGGCACTGAACGACACTTTCGAAATGCAGCCTTGTATTTAAAAACAGTAGTTTCAATTCCATTTGACTCGCGAAGCCAGAAACTCTTTAGCAGAAACCTCATCTTTTTTTATCGTAAATATATTATACCTCAGAGTCCTACAATACGTTAGAAATATTGTATTAAAAGAATACTCTCATGGTATTTTACTCAGGTTTTTTTTGTTTGAGGAATTGTAGTTTTTGTGTAACTGATAAAGTTGATGTCATGTGACTAGGAGGTCACGGGTTCGAACCGTGAAAACAACCTCTTGCAAAAATACAGGATAAGACTCCATACAATAGGAGCTTGTAATCCGGCCCTTCCGTGAAACTCGCGCATAGCGGAACTTAGTGCACCGGGCTGCCTTTTTCCTTTGAGACGTGGAGAAACCCAAAACCTACCCGAGGCCCCGTAATTACAGCTCAAGGCAACTTGCACAGGAATATAATTGGAGTGACTAGTGGAATGTGTTGTATTATCAAATATTCAAAAAACAACAACATACCCACTATAATTCTATATGTGTGATTTGGGAAGGGTAATATGTATGCAGACCTTATCCCTGTCTGGAGAGATAGAGAGATTGTTTCTGATAGACCTCCGGGCTCAAGATAAGGTGAAAAGGAAGAAAAGGAAAAAAGAAAAGAAGAAAGAGGGCAGAAAGAAGGAAGAGGGAGACAAAAGACCCTAAGGAGAAAGAGGATTGCATTATCAAATATTCAAATGCAATAATTTTAGTGGGTATCTTGAAAATGAAGTAATGCAACGAAAAGGAATTTGCATGAGAAATAAACGTGAGTGACATATGCTTCTTAAATGGGATATCAATGGACCCAATATCTTGTAGCAGAGGCCAATTCATAATTTGAATGTGCATTTTTGCATGCAATCAAAATCTATTATATATATATATATATATATATATATATATATATATATATATATATATATATATATATATATATGATGTCACTATCAAAATATTAGTATTATTTAAAAATATGTACATGTATATATAAAAATTTTGTCGAACTTTTCGGTGCCGACGACCCCTTTCTTTATAAAGGTTCGTCACTGTCTTGTTGGATTGTGTTACTTCACCACAGATTTACACTACAGACTGGAATTTAAGTCTTTTCATTAACAAACAAACATCGTACAGACATGTTTTGTCTAACGTAGGTTTAGGGGTGTTCATGGTTCGATTTGGGTCGATTTTTCCCTAAAAAGAAACCAAACCAAGTAAGTCGATTTTTCAGAACCAAATCAAACCAATTAAGTCGGTTTTTTATCGATTCGGTTTTTGTCGGTTTTTCGGTTTTTTCGATTATTTGTCGGTTTTTTCTTAAATATGAGACATACACTACCAAACGCATATTCCGGCGACTACATTTATAACGTAACGCTATCAAACCAATTGCTCTTTGAGAAATCTATCATTTACCAAGATATTTTGATGATAATTGATTCAAATAGTGATGAATAACTTAAGTACTCAATTAAAAATCGATTATTTTTAACATAAAATAAATTTTTGTACTTAGTAAAAGAAAACTACCAATCAAACTAGAAGGCAAAGAATTAGATTATTATAATAGCAAAGAACTAGACTAAAAATACAAATGACTAATATGTACCATAAAATTTTAGAAACTTTATATAAAAATATACATATATAAATATATAGGTGTAATAATAAATTTAAACAGCTACTTTTATAGTCGGTTTGGTTCGGGTTTTTTCGATTATTTTTTGATTAAAACCAAAACCAAACCAAATTTGATCGATTTTTAAAATTTAAAACCAAAACCAAACCAAACTTAAAAATATCAGTTTTTTTGATCGGTTTGGTTCGATTTTTTGGGTTTTTATGAACACACCTACGTAGGTCCAAGGAAGAATAAAATAGACAAAACCTTACCCACTTTGATTATAGCAATCCCATCATTTGACATCAATATAATAAAATTATAACAACTTCTTTTTTCCAAGTCATTATATATGCAAATGAATATAACATAACCGGAAAACCCAATATTCTTAAGTTTTTCTCCTTCCATTTCTCTGTTTTTTGTCAAAATATTCGTAAAACTTGTCAGTTGTCATATTGCAGCAATCTGTCTGCTTTTAAAACGTAAACACAACTCCATTGTAGGTAGCTTAATTTAACAATATTTATTGGTACCCAAATCAATAAAGATAAAAAATTAATACTAAAGGAGTTCAACGTGTATTTTACATGACTAAAAACAGTAAATTTAAGATGCCTAGCAAGTAAAGAAGCATTATTCAATGGCATGTTTCATGCATATTTAGAGGAAGTTAGTGAAATTACTAGTCCATTCCAAAAAAAAATGTCTGTTTTATATTATGAAATAATATATATAGTTTTGAAATTTTCATTTTACTCTTAGTAACATACTTTAATGGGCATAATAATTTCATGATATGTGTAAAACTAGTGTTAACTTCATCTTCGATGAACTACCAGTCACATATACTGCCATTTCTCCCACCATGTTTTTCACATTACACATGTCCAATCTCTTCGTTATTGATTTGCATGCAAAGAGAGCAATATATGGTACTACTTGGGTTTTAACAGTCGGCAACTATTATTTGTAAATCATCTCATTTTATCACTTATACTACGGGTATTACTTACGAAGATCCATTCTTTTATTAATTCCTTAGCACCAAGGGAGACATTCATCTCCGTAATTCAAAATAAATTTTAAATTACAACTATTTACAAGAGGCCATGGTAAAAATTATACGGAGTATATTCTTTTTTGGGAAAACTATACACTCTAAAAATTAAAATAGCCCGCAATTTTTTTTTTTTTGTATATTAATATATACTCTATAATATAAAAAATATGCATATTTTATGCATAATCAATATATATTTTTTGCGTATTAGTTAGCGGATATAATTTATTTTTGACCGACCGGCGGCCAAATGGGTAACTTGGCCTTCTTTTTTGTAAGTTTCTTTTGTCGCCGGTCCAAATCAGGTGATTTAAATCAGATTGTATAATAACAGATTTTCCTTGAACTCAACGTGTATCAGTCATTGCTCTCCAGTTTTGGGACGTGATCGTATTTTTGGGCCTCAAAATACATTTTTTCCAAAAAAGAGAGGAAATATAACGGCAAAAAAATAAAATGAGAATATCAATTTCCACAAAACATACTGTTTCATTTGCGGTGGCGTACAATGGTGGCATACAAATTTATATACGTAACTTTCTTGGTTGGGTAGAAAGCTTATGTGAAAGCAACAATTAAATTGACAAACTATCTGCCATTGTTAAGTCCATCCTACAAGGTTTAGAATTAAAGGCAAAAATGCAATTGAAAAATTTTAGAAGTCGGCACTTGAAAATTTTCAATAATAAGTATATAACTACATTTGGCACAAATCACAATCCCAATTAACAAACCTTTCCCTTTTCTTAATACCGTAATAGAACACGTACCCTAACAGACTCTAGCTTTAGACTGCCATTATTGTGAGACCATAATTATTTTTAAATAAAAGGACCACAATTAGTCTTAATCGGTTAACATAAAAATGTAATTTAAAAAAAAAGATTACGTGATTGGTCAACTTTTATAAAAGTAGGATAAAGTCCAAAGGTTCATGTGCATTCCGTGAAATATAGTCACAAATAATCGAGGAACAAAGTTTACCACTAGATCTAATAATTAAAGAACTTAATTTGAAACAAAAAAAGCTGGAGTTTTTAAATCCATTTGGCAAATATATATATATATATATATATATATATATATATATATATATATATATATATATATATATTATGGTATGAGAATTTAATTATACAAAAAATTTGGTTTCTTTTATCTTCTAAAATAATTTACAATGTTCCTCGCGTGAAAATAACATGTCTGCACTAAACATGCTTTATTCTTTAATTTTTTTAAAAAAGGTGAGAATATTAAAGAACTCGTGCCAAATATCTTTACATTAGAAGTTTTTTGGTGCATATATCCCTGAAAAGCATGTGGAATAAGAACTTTGTGGTGATTGGAGAATAGTAATGTGTTAATTTTCTTATAATTTCATTTTCATTAATCTTAAGTGTAACTTCTACCCAATATTTTCCTTCAACTCCCTAGCACACTATTCAATCCAAAAAGTCCGAACCACTATTATTAACCTCTACGCCTACTTCGGTATCACAGAATCCGAGTTTTTAGGAAAAATTTTACGGTGCCTTACACTACCCCAACTGGCGGAGCTGCTGGAGTCTGATACTGGGGAGCCATCTGCTCTGGAGTGTGAGTAGTGGGAGTCTGTTATCCTCCCCAGCCTGAGAGATGGCTGGTGCCACAGGAAATGCACCGGCCTGGGCCACACTCTCCATAAGGCCCACCAAACAGACTAGAGCATCCTGAAGAAGTTGAGCCCAAGATTTATAGGTCCATTTGAGGTGTTGAGACGAGTTGGGGAGGTTGCTTATGAGCTTGCATTGCCTCCCAGTCTATCGGGAGTTCATCCGGTTTCCATGTATCTATGCTCCGGAAGTATCATGCCGACCTGTCACATGTGTTGGACTTCAGCACAGTTCAGCTAGATAAGAGTTTGGGTTATGAAGAGGAGCCAATTACCATTGTTGATAAACAGGTTCGCCATTTGAGGTCCAAAAGGATTTCTGCAGTAAAAGTATAGTGGAGGGGCCAACCAGTCGAGGAAGCGACTTGGGAGGCCGAGGAAAACATGCGGAGCAGATATCCATACTTATTCGGCACTCCAGGTACAATTCTAAACTCGTTCGAGGACGAACGTTTGTTTAAGAGGTGGAGAATGTAATGACCCAACCGGTCATTTTGACTTTTAGAACCCCGTTTCCTAAAATAAAACTTCTCGTATGTGCTTTTATTAATTTATGACTTGTGGGGATGGTTGGTTCGGGATTTGAAAGTGTTTGGGCTGAAATCGGAACACTTGGTTCCTTAAGTTAGCCTTAAAAGGCCAAGTTTGACTTCGGTCAACATTTTGAGAAAACGACCCCGGAATCGGGATTTGACTGTTCCAAAAGGTTCGTATGATGATTTCGGACTTGAGCGTATGTTTGAATCGGGTTTTGAATAAGCCGAGAGTATGTTGGCGCTTAATAGTGAAAACTCAACTATTTGAAGGTTTAAAGTTCTTTAAATTTGGTTTGAAGTAGGTTTTTGAGTAATTGAATTCCGTTTGGAATTCTGAGTTTGGGAATAATCCCGTATAGTAATTTAAGACTTGCACGCAAACTTTCGTGTCATTCCGAGTAGTTTAAGTATGTTTCGGCGCGTTGGTAGTAAATTGAAGAACTTGAAGTTCTTAAATTTGAATTAATTTAGTTTGGGGTATGATTTTTAGATTTGATATTGTTTTACACGTTCTGAGAGTTCGAGTGAGTCCGCTTTATGATTTTAAACTTGTTGGTATGTTCGGGCGGGGCACCGGGGGCTCCGAGTGTTAACCGGACGAGGAGCGGACCAAGTTAGAAATTTGGAGCCAAAGCTTAAGCTTCCAGTTTCTGCTGCAACCGCATCTGCGCTTGGGAAGCCGCAGATGCGAAAAAAGGGAAAGGCTGGCACTGACCGCAGAAGCGACCAAGGAAGCGCACCTGTGAGCCCGCATGTGCGAAGACCATGACCGCAGAAGCAGAAAGGGCGCAGGTGCGATGGGCGTAGCCGCAGAAGCGGGACCGCATATGCGATCACAGCTCCGCAGGTGCGAAAATCACTGTTGGGCAGAACCTTAAAATGGACGAATCTCAATCCATTTTTATTCATTTTTCTTCCATGTTTGGGCAATTTCAGAGCTCTTTGAGAGGAGATTTCAACTAGCAATTTGGAGGTAAGTTAATTCTACACACCTCGAGTTAAATACATAGATTATGAGTATATTATAACTAGTAAATCTTAGAAATCAAGGATTTAGGTGAAAACCCTAGTTTTTTATAAAAACGAGATTTTAACCACGAAAATGGTTATGGAATTGGATAGAAATTATATATTTGAGTTCTTGAGATTATGGGTAATGTTTTCATCTAAAAATTTCCGAAATCCGGTCACGTGGGCCCGGGATAAATTTTTAGAATTTTACCATTTTGGATAGGGTAATTTATTTAATAGATGAATTTTGAATTATTGAACATATATTAATTATTGTGTATAATATTTGGATAGCTTCAGATTTTTCGGCATCGAATCGAGAATTTTACGCGACGCGGTAATCAGAAAGTGGACTTTGAGACAAGGTAAGTCTCTTGTCTAATCTTGTGAGGGAGAAATTACCTCATAGGTGATTAAATTAAATAATTATTGCTAATTGTGGGGGTTACGTACGCACGAGGCAACGAGAGTCCATGCGTAGCTACTATTAGTGCTAAAGTCCGGGTAGTTTGGGACTCAAAGCATGAATTACTTGTGTAAATTGTATTCTTTGTTTAATTAATATTAATTGATATATATGAATATATTGTGAATTATTTTTTTTATTTTTTTTAATAAAAATATTAAAGGATGAAAATCTCATACGCTTAATTTTCTGTTTAAATTAATTAATTGTTAAGAGAAATTATTCTTCCTCCCGAATTTATCTTATAATAAATATACTCTCCTTCCAGAGGTGCATAAGAAAATATTCTCCTTTCTTGTGGAGCGGGCCGAACGTCTCGGCAGGATAGATGCATCTATGGATCGTGCCACACGGCCCTCGGCAGTGTACACGAAACTCTGGATCGGGTCGTACGACCTCGGCAGAAATCGTGCTTAATAATAATAATTACACGATACTTTGATAGTTTATTTCAGGTTGCGAAGCTAATTGATAAATTGGAGAATCCTTGGAATTTAAAGAATTATTATTTCTGCTTGCTAAGGAATTATTGGTTATTCCTGTAAATGAGATTAATTGATAAATCGAAAATTATTTGAATTGAAGAAATTTAATTAATATATTGAGAATTGTTGCATTTGAATGAATTTGATTATTTCTACTGGTTAAATAAATTATTGTAAATACTGTAAATCATGTTGATTTAGATATTCTAGTTTTATTTCAATTATTATTATTGACCCATAGTGAGTGTCAAAGTCGGTCATCTCGTCTCTACCACTTCGAGATTAGGCTTGATACTTACTAGGTACACGTTGTTTACGTACTCATACTACACTTGCTGTACTTTTTGTGCAGGACCTGAGGCAAGTACTAGCGGGGGACCTATCGTCTTACACCCACATTATCCAGGGGCATAGTGGTGAGCTGCCTTTCTGAGTCGTTCTGTAGCTACCAGTGTCTCTCCTTGTATTTTTTATTCTATCTATTTTTATTTCAGATAGTAGTAGAGGTTTTGTATAATCTACTAGATACTCATACACTTGTGACACTAGGTCTTGGCACACACATTGATATAATTTGGTGTCTTATATTTTTTTCTTAAATTCAAATTTTAACGATATATATCTAATTTATTAGTTGGCTTGCCTAACTATGGTGTTGGGCGCCATCACGGCCTATAGGTGAAATTGGGTCGTGACATGTATTAAGATGAAGATATTTGAATCTGAATACACATCTGAATATTAAGATGTGTTTTAAGATCTGAATACTAAATGATTAACATTGTTTGATTTTTAAACATCTGAATATATACAACAACAACAACATACCCAATGTAGTCCCACAAGTGAGGTCTGGGGAGGGTAGAGTGTACGCATATCTTACCCCTGCCTTTAAAACGACAGAGATATTGTTTTTATATATATATATATATATATATATATATATATATATATATATATATATATATATATATATATATATATATGTGTGGGGGGGGAGGGAAGGGGGGGAGGGGGCTAACAGAGGTACTTGTGAGTGCCGACTAGCGGCGGTGGTTGGTGGTATTTTTGGTTGATGATGGTGGTTCTAGGTAGTATCTAGTGGTGATTGGCAGCGATAGCGATTATGGTTGAGGATGGTGGTGGTGAGTGGTGATAGTTAATAATGGTGGGTGGTAGCTGGTTGGGGTTGTGATTGAGAAATATGATGGTGGGTGGTTGTAGTTTATATTGGTGGTCGGTGTCGGGTATGGTTATTGATGGTGATAGGGTGGTTGGTGATATGGTAGTTGAGGTGAGTGAGTGTGTAGTTATGGTTGAGGATGATGGTGGTGGGTCATGGTAGGGTGGCAGCTATGGTTGGGGATAGTGGTAGTTAATAATGGTAGGCGGTAGCAGCAGTTAATAATGAATGTGGATGATAGCATCTTAATGAAATTAAGTCCTTATTATAGATCTTAATCATACAGACCTATTCAGACCCATTAAGTGGTTGTGAAGTAAAAAAAATAAACACACTTAATAATTAAGATCTGAATGATTAAGATTCAGATTATAAAAACATACACACTTTATGTCTCAGATCTGAATGATTAAGATTCAGACCTCCATTAAGTACAAACAAATGAGGCATAAATCTATAACATTTTATTGCTTATAATGAAAGTAAACCCAAAAAAATCATGAAAAGGGCATGAGGTGATTTTCAGAATTATTTGCACTATTACAATGTTTATGTATAACAAAGAAAAAGTAACATATACAATGGGGAATTACTTGCATTATTACAAGGTTTATGTATAACAAAGAAAAAATAATTTATAATACCTCTTAAAGTTTATGTGAACTCACATGTTGTACTTACTCTATGTATACGGGTAAAACCGAGCTCGATATTCGATCGAGCTTCCGAACTCCCTGATTAGGCCAGGGTCGAAATATCTGTGATTGGGTGAAGTCGAGCTCGAAGATCGATCTGACGTCTAACACCATCGGCCAAGATCGGCACATGGTGATTATGATCGAACCCAAAGCATTGTCAAAGTTAGCCATCGAAACCATCAGATTTGCCTTCGAGTTTACCGAAGGCGTAACCGGTACTACTTCTAACGGCTTCGAAGAAAGATTTGCCAACTCATCCAACAGGGGTCCTTAATTCTCGCCAATAACCAGTCATTATGGCAAAAATTACGGAACAACTCAAAAAGAGAACTAACGGTCAACAAGTCAAGGACTTTTGCCTTTTATAGAACAATAAAATAATACCTTAACAGGCAGATCTCTCTTAATATATAAAGGGGACTTGACAATTCATTAGCAATATGGTAACATACTCTCATAAGCAATACATTACCATTAAACTTATTTCTTTGCTATCTCGGTGTCAATCAAAGTGCGTTCAACTCAAGGGTGACTTGCATTCTTAGGCTGAATTCATCCAATTCCTGTGGTTTGTAGTTATTTTATCGCTATTTAGTTTAATTGCAATCTAATTTATCGCTTTGTATCAAGTTAATCCATATGTCCTTATGACCACTAACAAATTCAATTGTTATCCGATTTTTAGGGTAAATAGTTTGGCATCCACTCTGGAGCTAAGGATAATAGTAATTATTTGATACAAATCTCTATAACACACACTACTTTATACTAGGGTTGTTCATTTGGATCGGATATCCGAAATCCGAACCGATCCGCTCAATTTTGGATTTCGGATATTTGGATCGGATTTTGAATTGTGTTTATTAAAATCTTGGATATTCGAATCTGATTCGGATTGGTATAATAGTAACCCGATCCGATCCGAAATCCGAAATTATTAGGGCATGTATAAATAATAAACTTTAACTTCGGATAGTGAGTACTTCCTTTACATCTTCCTCCAAGTTATTACCTTTACAATTGCTGGATTTAGCTATATTGACACCATAGTACTCTTATAATTGCAGAAACGTGAATGTTTCTTACTGTATTGCCTCTTTTACAAAGAAAATATACATACGAGTTTGCAACTTTGAGGCATAATAATTCGATCCGAAATCCAAAAATCCAATCCGATCCAAACTTTAAAATCCGATCTGATTCGATATTAATTCGGATCAGATTTGGATTGCATTTTGTAGAATCCGAAATCTGAAATCCGAATCTGAAATGTGCTAAATCTGATTCGATTCGATCCATGCACAACCCTACTTTACACTTGCTCTTCGAAGTGTCTTTGATTTCGGGCTAAAAATGACAAACTCTCAATTAGCACCCCCTACATATCGACAACAAATCCGGTCATCAAGGTGAGAATAACAACATGGCACCCGGGAACATTGGGCCACCCACTGATCCCGTTGGAATTTGGACCGAGGATCCGATTGATGTTAATTCTCATATGGCTATCGAAGCAAACCTGCCTACCGACCCCGAAAATAGATTTCGTGATGGGGCCCGATCGACAGCTCGAAACACACAAAACAATGAAGAAGACGGAATTAGACTACGGATGATTTTCGAAATACTGCAAGGTCAACAGGTGGCGATAGCTCAGTTACAGAACCAAAGCCAGGCATCGAGCAGGGTTAAACCCGATCCGCCCCGTGAAATCACCCGCAGAAATGAACCGGGCGCAGTAAGTTTAAATGAACAAGAATCAGGTACTAACCCTGAGATTATAAAGATGCTCGAGGAGTTGACAAGGCGGATAGAATCAAGGAAAAATAAAATCGAAGCGAACAATAAAAAGGTGGAAACCTACAATTCCAGGATAGATCAAATCCAGGAGCACCTCCGATATTAAAAGGACTGGATTCCAAGAAGTTCGTGCAAAAACCTTTTTCTACGAGCGCGGCTCCGAAGTCGATCCCCAAGAAATCTTGTATGCCCGAACTACCTAAGTATATGAAGAAGAAAAACATGTTCATTTCCAATGTCTCTTATTAGTGCTCTTCCTACTCTATCTTTAGTACGGATTTCCCTTCTTCTTTTCACATTGTCAGGTCACTCCTCAATTGTCTGTCTGCTATTGCAAGTACTATTCTTTTTCCTTTTATAAATTTCCTTTTTGTTTTGTGAGGGAAGGGGAAAGGAACGAATCAAGTTATTGCATGGCAATAACACAGTTAACCCGAATCAATTAGGGCACGAATATAAATACAGTATACCGAGTAGGAAAAAAGGAAGATAACTGTAAAAAAAAAAACTAAAATGTCACATCTAAAATTCAAGGACGTTTATATTATTTTTTGAGTTAACATTGAGCTACATTGAAAGTTTCACTTATGTCAAAGAGATTCAACTATATACACAAAATCTATATTTATTTTTGTCCGATTTGCATATAATTTTTCGATATACATTTTTGTTATATTTGGACCGTATAATTTTCTGAGTTTCATATATATAAACCCCTTTGAATCATGTAGAAGAAGGCTAGAGGAGTCTTTGGAGCAACGATAAAGTTGTCTACGTTTGACCTATGAGTCAAAGGTTCGAGCAGTGAAAATAGTCACTAATGCTTGTATTAATTAGGATAGATTATCTATATCACACCTCTTGAATGCGACCCTTCTCCAAATCCTATGTGAATACGTAATGCTTTGTGCATCGAAGTGTCCTTCACTTTGAATCATGTAGAAGCTAATGGAAGCGTTTTCTTTTGTAACTATATTGTGGTCGCACGCATGGCTACTTTGGTCCCCATTGTTTTAACTTTTTTAGCTAGGGCTCCTTTTTCCTGTACTTATGTTTTTTATTTAAGTCTTTCCTAATTCAAAGATTTGATGATAGCTAGTAGCACAAGCACTAGCCAAAAGAAAGAAAGAAAGAAAAGAAAAACCTATATTAAAATGGAAGCTCCCTCTCCTTTGTTTGTGGGGATTATTATGACATCAGTCTCATGCTGTCATGACGTTTGTTCTCCCTAAGCAACAAGTGATTAATATTTAATTAGTCTTGAGAAACCAACTCCTCGTGTCTTGGCTAATTACGAGCATGTAACCTCTTATACATGTGCCATCAAAGGGAACGACTTTGAAGATGATGAGATCGAATTTATCTTGCTAAAAAGGTTCGAAGAGACCCTGTCAAAAGGAGCTATGATATGGTATAAAAACCTTCCTCCTAATTATATTGATTAGTTTGCTATGCTTGTAAATTTCTTCGTAAAAGCACACGCTGGTGCTATAAAGGTCGAGACTAGGAAGTCAGACCTTTTCAAAGTGAAGCAGAAGGACAACGAGATTCTCAGAGAATTCGTGTCTCGATTCCAGATGGAACAGATGAATTTTTCCCCGATCACGGATGATTGGGCCGTTCAAGCTTTCACCCAAGGACTCAACATTCTAAGCTCATTGGCTTCACAGCAGGTGAAGCAAAACCTGGTAGAATATCCAGCCGTCACTTGGATTGACGTCCATAACCGGTACCAATCAAAAATCAGGGTTGAGGATTATCAACTTGGGACCCCTTCCGGGTCCGTACACCCCATTAGGAACATTGACCGAACCAAAAGAGATATCGGTCATGAACCTCGGTCGAACAGGGAACGGTATCAGTCGTACGATAAGGATCGAAGAAGCAGCTGATCCGAACGGTGAACAACTACCAAACAACTGGAACGTAACTCACTTAAAGCGATATTACTGCTAAGGTACGACCCCGATCACCTTATTTTTCTCATTTACATTTTAAACTAATGTTTGTAGGTACCAAGGAACAAATTCCTAGACCTGAAAGTATGCGTTGCACTCTTTTTTCCTTAATCCAATTTTTTCCCAACAAAGGGTTTTTTTACGGCACGGTTTTTAATGAGGTAACAGTAGATCGTGCTAACTTAGAATCGGAGTTAATAATGTTCGAGGCTTCTCTACGACAAACCTCGAACACTAGTAGGCATAACTCATAGGGAATGATTTAATCTATGATGGCAAGGATGGCAATGATTTGATCTATTTTGAAAAAAATGGGAACTTCGAACTCAGATAATTCTAGGCTTGATTGATAGGATTCTCTGTAAAGGCCAAACGGTTAAATGAACCGTGCCCACACAGACCGCTCGATCCCTGGCACAAAACATGTATACATGTATAACTATTGCGCACAAGAATATAAAAGAATATTCTTCCTTGCACATAAACATCTTGTCCTTTAAAATATTTTTTTACATCTTTCAAGGAATTTCCTAAAGCTATCAAGCCCAAGGGCCACCTTAATCCGAGTTCGAACATTCACTCTCACTCGGGGACTGCCGACCGTACATCCTTCAAGGAATTTCCTAAAGCTATCGAGCCCAAGGGCCACCCTAATCCGAGTTCGAACATTCACTCTCACTGGGGGACTGCCAACCGTGCATCCTTCAAGGAATTTCCTAAAGAAAAAAAGCACAAGAGCCACCCTAATCCGAGTTCGAACATTCACTCTCACTCGGGGACTGCTGCTTAGGCATTACCTAAATTAAAAGGCTAAGGCCATTCCGGGTTAACGAACCCCGAGGGCACAAAGTTTATTTAGCATTTCCCGAATTAAAAGGCTAAGGCCGTTCTGGGTCAACAAAACCCGAGGGCATGAAGCTTATTTGGCATTGCCCGAACTAAAGGCTAAGGCCATTCCGGGTTAACGAAACCCGAGGGCATGAAGCTTATTTGGCATTGCCCGATTAAAAGGATAAGGCCATTCCGGGTTAATGAAACCTGAGGGCATAAAGCTTATTTGGCATTGCCCGAATTAAAAGGCTAAGTCCATTCCAAGTTAATAACACTCGAGGGCATGAAGATTATTTGGCATTGCACAAACTAAAGGCTAAGGCCATTCCGGGTTAACGAACCCCAAGGGCACAAAGCTTATTTGGCATTGCCCGAATTAAAAGGCTAAGGCCGTTTCGGTTCAACAAAACCCGAGGGCATGAAGCTTATTTCGCATTGCCCGAACTAAAGGCTAAGGCCATTCCGGGTTAACGAAATCCGAGGGCATGGAGTTTATTTGGTATTGTTTGAATTAAAAGGCTAAGGCCATTCCGGGTTAACGAAACCTGAGGGCATAAAGCTCAGTTGGCATTGCCCGAATTAAAAGGCTAAGGCCATTCCGAGTTAATAACACTCGAGGGCATGAAGCTTATTTGGCATTTCCCGAACTAAATGATAAGGTCATTCCGGGTTAATGAAACCCGAGGGCATGAAGCTTATTTGGCATTGCCCGAAATAAAAGGCTAAGGCCATTCCGAGTTAATAACACTCGAGGGCATGAAGCTTATTTAGCATTGCCCGAACTAAAGGCTAAGGTCATTCTCGAGTTAACAAAACCCGAGGGAACAAAAGATTATTTGGCATTTCCCGAACTAAAAAGGCTACGACCATATTAACACGACTCGGAGACGTCCGAGACTCGTAACAAACACAAGGCCTTCGAAAATTCTCATAAACCGGTTCTAAAGGCTACTCTCGCCAAGCTATAAACCTAAATTATTTTGGGGAAAAGTTTTCGGTAACACTGAATCCCTACAATGCCTTCAAGTAACGTTAAAGGCAAGGTTTATTCGAATCTTTGAACATAACCTAATAATTTCATGCTAAGGCATTTCGACCTTTGCGAATACAAATAAAAAAGCAAAGGAAAAATTCAAAAATTATCAAAAAATAGAGAATTTGTATTTATAAATTGTTGTTTTTACAAAGGCCAAGCATACTCAACATAGAGTACTAAGTACAGAAAGAAACAAAATCAAACAGAAGCTGCCTGATCTTGGTCGGGGCCCGCCTCATCATCAGGATTCTCGGGGTCTTCTCAATCCTCGGATCTGCTTGTGTCCTCGGAATCCTCCTCCTCGGGATAGGCCAACTTCCTGGCCTCGGCTTCGAACACCTTGGCATCCTTGATATATCTCGACCGATAAGTCAAAGCCCCAAGCGTGAACTTCCTCGAGGGCTTGCCTTCGGGATTGCCACTTTATATGCTTGGCCATATTCTTTGTTTGGTCTTAAGCAGCTTCGGCATCAGCCTTGTATTGGGCCACCATTTCAGCAGCTTCGAACTTGGCCACGACGACCTCCGGCTTGGCTGTTTTTAGCTCCTTGACCAGATTATCTCTATCAGAGACGACCAAACCAAGCCGAGATTGGAGCTCCTTGACCTTTTTTGTTTGAACCTCGGCCTTTTCCTTTGCCGCTCTTAGCTGGATTTCGGCCGAAGTTAGTTGTGCCCGAACAACCTCTTTTTCCGAGGCCAAGTGATCCATTTTGCCTCTCTATTCATCGGTCTCAGCTTTGATTATGTCCATTTTAGCTCGTAGCTGAGCAATCCGATCGAGTTTTTGATGGACCTGTGGATTTTGACCATCAATCACCGAATCAAATTCATCATCACTTACTTCGAAAACTTTTACCTGCTCGACCAAGTCAGCATGATCCTTCTGGGCCACTTCCAGCTTGGCACCGAGGTTCTTAGTCTCCCCTTCGAGTTGCTCACTAAGAAGTTTAAAGGTATCTCTCTTCTCGGTAAGCTCTTGAACTCCGGCTTCGAGTCATTTCAGGTCATCACGGTACCTCAAAAAAGCCTCGTGATGAAGCACTGATGCCTACGAGCAAAACGGGAAATGCTAAAACATCTGCGAAATAATCTAAGTATAAATAAAAAAATCACTTAGGAAAGCAAGAAGTTACCCGGTTCAGCGCCTGTTGTGCTTCGTTGAAAAGACAGGGTGCATCCATCTCGTTCATCTTAGCTTGATCATCCTCGATCACCAGGCACCGAAGATAGTTGGCCACCCCTACGGGGGCGGAGAGAACCCAGGAATCCTCCGCAAGTGAAAAAAAAATGGTGCACTTCCGATCAGGATATGCACTCGGGGCAGGGAATCGATCGACCAATTTCCGGCTCGAGGAAGGCCCGCTTGCTTATGAGGGAGAGCTCTTACTCGGTATCTCTAAATCGCCAAATCCAATTGCATCCTCCGTGGCCGTCGAATCCACACCGTCGAAAAAACCACGGAAGGGATCGTTCGATATATGGACCCCCTCAAGGGGATATTCTTTTGCGACTTGGGCCTCGTTAAACATAGACTCTGTGAACGAGGGCGAGTCAGCAATCTCTATAGGGTCGAGTGCTTCCTGCGGGGCTTTGCCAGCATCTCGGGGAGCCTCAGCTCCTGCCTCCACCTCGGTCTCCCTGACATGATGAAATTCGGCCTCGCCTCCCCCTAGTTCGGAAGCCCCTTGCCCTTCGAGCTGCGACGGCATACTGGCCACGAGATCAAAAGCCTCTCCTTCAACCTCAGACTCATCCCTCAGTCGATGGAGTGAATCCAGGGACAATGCTCGACCATTGGTGCTTCCCTTGGGTTAACGAGCCAATCTTTTCTTTGGCCTCTTCTTCTCAGGGCCTGGGGAACTCTGAGCCTTTTTCCTTTTCTTCTCTTTATCCTGCCCCGAGGCAGAGGGCTCAGTGAAGATATCATCATCACTAGACGGAGGCCTCATTTCAACGTCTTTTGGCAAACCTGCAAAAGAAAAGTAAAACAAGTTAAAAATCGACGGCGTGAAAGTAAGGTCGAATGTAACTTAAAGAAAAAATCTCACCATGAGAACGGGCCTCCCATCGCCCCTTCGAAAGCTCACGCCATGAGCGCTCAGAGTAAGATCTCTGTGTTGCGATACCCTCGACCCACTCCTTGAGTCGAGATACTACATCAGGCATCCGAGCAGTAGCTGCACCATCACAAAATATCGATGAGAAGGAAAGAAAAAGAAAAGCTATAAAATAAATCTTGAAGGCAAGGTTTTACTTACGTTTCATGTTCCATTTTTCAGGAAATGGCATATCCTTGGCAGGGATTAAATTCGAGGTCTTCACTCTAACAAATCGGCCCAACCAGCCTCGGTCCCGATCCTCGTCGATGCTCGAGAATGGGGCCTTACTGGCCCGACGTGCAAGCTTGATTAATCCCCTCGATAAAGTCGGGGACTATACAAACGCATTAAATGATCGATGGTAAAGGGACACCCCTCGATCTTGCTCACGAAGAAATGAAGAAGAATTACTATACTCCAAAATGAGGGGTGAATTTGACCAAGGGTCACCTCGTACCTCTTACAAAAGGCGACGATGACCGGTCCAAGGGGTCCAACGTGAAGGGATAAGTGTAAACACTCAAAAAACCCTCCACGTGGGTGGTAATGGCTTCCTCGGGCTTGGGTACCACCACATGATTGCCATCCCAGTTACAATCTTTTTTGACCTCAGAGAGGACGTCCTCGGTGACCAAGCAGATATATCTCGAGACCGGCTCACACCGACCCGGCACCAAGGAGGTTTTCTCGACCTTAAAATCAGCATCGGTTGGGCACCCCGTAGGTACGAACAATTTTAGAGGGGGTGTCGGTGTTGGTTCCTCAGTAGCAGCAGGCGAAACATTTTCAGATGGTTTCGAGGAAGAAGGGGTTTCGTTTTTAGGAGCTGATTTTGAAGTCTTTGCCATTTCTTATAAATAATGGAGAAAAGAAAGTGTTGGTAAAAGAGGAGGCGAACTTAGCAGATAACTTATGTAAATTTTCAAAGAACTAGAAGAGAAGAAGTTTTGAGGCTAAGCTAGAAAACCAGAAGATGAAGGTGATGAAGCTTTCTTAAAACACAAGAGAAGAGTTTGAATGTAAAAGTTCTAATGAATGGATTAAAGGATATTTATAGGTTTCTCAAATGACGGTTCACATCTCAAAGTGGCCGACCATTAATTGACACACATTTAATGCCTTGAAGACTGGGCCGATGGGACATTTTAACTATTCTTGTCACTTATGTCATGAATTCGTCGTCATGATTTATCGGAATGGGAATCGGAAGCTCGTATCATTTCTCATCAATTGCTCTCCAAAAAACAAAGGGATTTTGACGTCATGTTTTTGTCACTTGCATCATGATATATCGAAGTGACAATCTGAGGCTCATGTCGTTCCTCGTCAGCTACTCTCCGAAGAACTAGGGGACTATCTGTATACTGGTAAAACCGAGCTCGATATTCGATCGAGCTTCCGAACTCCCTGATTAGGCCAGGGTCGAAAAATCTGTGATCGTGTGAAGTCGAGCTCGAAGATCGATCTGACGTCTAACACCATCGGCCAAGATCGGCACATGGTGATTATGATCGAACCCAAAACATTGTCAAAGTTAGCCATCGAAACCATCAGATTTGCCCTCGAGTTTACCGAAGGCGTAACCGGTCCTGCTTCCAACGGCCTCGAAGAAAGCTTTGCCAACTTATCCAACAGGGATCCGTTATTCTCGCCATTAACCGGTCATTATGGCAGAAATTATAGAACAACTCAAAAAGGGAACTAACGGTCAACAAAACAAGGACTTTTGCCTTTTATAGAACAATAAAATAATACCTTAAAAGGGAGATCTACCCTAATATATAAAGGGGACTTGAGAATTCATTAGCAACATGGTAACATACACTCATAAGCAACATTACCGTTATACGTATTTCTTTGCTATCTCGGTGTCAATCAAAGTGCATTCAACTCAAGGATGGCTTGCATTCTTAAGCTGAAATCATCTAATTCATGTGGTCTGTAGTTATTTTATCGCTATTTATTTTAATTGCAATCTAATTTATCGCTTTATATCAAGTTAATCCATATATCCTTATAATCAATAACAAATTCAATTGTTATCTGATTAGGTCAAGTATAACATTCCTTTTATATTTACATATAATTGATGGTTGCAAATTATTTGTTTTTGATCTAGACATGTGGAAGATCAACCGCATCTCTTTACCAAAGAGGCCAACAAAGTTGTCGACGGCTCACACAATGTGAAAGTTTAAATTTTTGTAATGATACTATATTCGCCAAACTCTTTGGTAGCTAAAAGTACTTTTATTTTCTTTTGACCAATGCAATTTTTTTTGGAGATTCAATATGTTAATTACCGGGAAAAGGAAAAGTGATTTTGAGCTGCAAGAGAAATAACTTTACCGATATGGAAAAGAAATCACAAATTACTCAGAAGCATAAGAAGAAAATTAGGACCCGTTTGGCTATAGATTTTATCAAAATAAATTTGGGTTTTATTTGGCAAACACATGTTTGGCCATAAATTTTGCTTATATTTTTTGCCAAATTCCAAATCCCGCCAAAATATCACTAGTATATTTTTTAAAAATTATCCCAAACTTTTGTATTTTATAAAAGAGCCCACCATTTATTATTTTGTAACGATGTTGCTTCGTCTTCTCGGTCATCTGATAGTGTATCATGTAGTTCATTATAAATATGATAATTTTGTATCAAATTTATTTATGTTCAGGACTATGGTTTGCGATAATATAATGAATGTTATTGATAATGGTATTGTTGAGTATTTGTGATAATTTTTAAAACTTGTGGGTATAAGTCATGTTTCATGTTTTTCTAAACCAAACTTCACCCAAAATAGATGTCCAAACACATTTTCATCTTCAAACCAAATTTCACCCAAATCAGATTTTTCAGAATAAATTTAGGAATCTATGGTCAATCGCTAGCTTAATTTCAAAACCAGAATATGCTAATAGCAATTTTATTTATAATACTACCACTTATTGATGTCTAAAGGGAAATAAACCATTACAATATTGTTCTCTTCTCCTTCTTCAACCATGGTTGTTTTTCCATTATCTTCCCAACTCTTTCTTTGTGTATATCTAACCAAATCTCAAATAAAAAATGAAACACTTTAATTATATAAATTGAAAATTTTAATTAACGTCTCAAATAATAAATAAGTAAAGTCATTATTCTTTTAAACTAATATTACTTGCAAGGTAAATATATACATGTCCATTTTTTCATAATTTGATGATTAAAATTACATTTGAAAAAAAATAGTCAAACATAAATTGTTTTTCTAATACTGACAAAAATTAGCTTGTTAATGATTTGACCAAATACAATATATTAGAATCATTTCAAATAATTTTTGTTATTTGGTTGTTGGATAAGGATGACACTACTGGTAGTAGCCTACAACTTAAGTGTCCCTTTTTTAAAATAGCAATATTTTATCAGATAAATATTACTCATACATGTATTATATTATATATCCTTTAAAAAACAAATAAATTTATACATTATACCCATCTGAAAAATATCGGAAAGATATTTAGGCAGAGTTCTCTGTTATAATATTCTTAAAAGAGTAATAAAAGGGAGAAAGCAAATTCTAAACTGCGGAAATCTTCCACATCACGAAACCGGGTTGTTAAGAAAATTCTCACGCAGATCTCTTCCTTACTGATCACCACCGACTAAGCCATTCCCCGCCTTTGCTCCGCCACTTTACCTCACCGGCGACCACCGCATCACCACCGGGACAAACCATGAATTGATACAATTGCCCCTCCTCTCCAAACAAAAACTGCCAAATCGCATGGGCGCATCATTATCTAACCTGACGGAAAACGGGTCAGCCGACGGCAGACCAGGGCTTGGTGACATACCGGAAAGTTGCGTGGCGTGCGTTTTCATGTACCTAACGCCGCCGGAGATTTGTAACCTTGCTCGGCTTAATCGTGCTTTTCGTGGTGCCGCTTCTTCTGACGCTGTTTGGGAATCTAAACTTCCTTGTAATTATCACCAACTGCTCGACCTTTTGCCTCAACAAAATTACGAGGGTCTCTGTAAGAAAGACATATTTGCTCTCCTCGCTCGTTCCGTCCCGTTTGATGATGGCAATAAGGCATGTAGATTTTTTTGTGAAGTTCGTTATACTGCTGACGTTTTTTCCTAAAGGATTTTCTATATTTTCTGGTAATAGATAATTTATAAATTGGGGTTAACTTTCGTTATTTTTCACTTTTGATATGTATATAACTTTACCATTTGATATATATATATATATATATATATATATATATATATATATGTATGTATATATATATGTATGTAGTATTCAAGTTGGACGGGAGTGATACCACCAAAGATTGTGGTGGGGTGGTAGTACCCCTCCATCCTTAACCAAATTTGGGTTTGAGCCTGGAATGGAGTTGCCTTGGTAGGGATTGCTTTACTCCTAAAAGTGGGACTTCCAGTGCGAATCCAGCTTAGAGTGGTAATATTTGTTCGGTGGTTAGCATTCGTACTTTATGCTGCTCCCTCTACCCTGCTCCGTTTTGAATGTGGAACAGTGTTATCACTAAAGAGTTATTTACACATGTTTTAGTTTTTTGTTAGTTTTTTCCCATTTCTTCCCTGACCAAATGGGTAAGTGGTGTTGGCTAACAATAAGTATGGTTTTCTCTAAATTGATAAAGGTTGTGTCTAGGCCAGCTTGCTATGACTATGAGTTTTTGGGTGCATTCTGTTCATTTGCTTGTATGGGGAGGGATTATAAAATGTGAAGTCACCACTGCTTAATTTCTCTGTGTGTACTGTTCACCTCACTCTTGCTCTTGAGGTCTGGGAAAGAAAGTTTGAGGAATAAGTTGATCTTCTTGTTCCAGTTGAATTTGGTATATTTTATGAGTTCATTTTTAGCTACAATGTTTTGGAGTGATGTTTGATCTCACTAAGATGTATGTTTTTTATGGGGGAGAAAATGCAGGAAGTATGGTTGGACAGAATAAGTGGAAGGATTTGCATGTCGATATCCTCAAAAGCGATGTCGATAACTGGTATGGAAGACAGGAGACACTGGAACTGGTTTCCTACAGAAGAATCAAGGTTAGAATAATCGGTTGAAACCATGTGTAACAATGTCGTTTAAGCTTATTGCTGCAGTGATAAAATGATTTTGAAGTTTTGAACTGCTTGGATATCCGCTTCTGAAATGATTTTAGTAACTAGTTTTTTCCCAATCAATTGGGCTATGTACGTATTTTGGGATTTCCCCATGCATCACAAGATAAAATTATTATGAGCAACAACAAAAACTACAACAAACCCAGCTTAATCCCATACGCGAGGTTTGGGGAGCGTAGTGTGTACACAGCCTTACCCCTACCCTATAAAGGCAGAGAAGTTGTTTCCGATAGACCCTCGACTTAAGGAACGGTAAAAATAAAGCAACAAGCAATAACAACAGTAATATAATAAGGTAATGGAAACGAGTGACATAACAAGTAATAAAGAACTAAGAATAAAAGAATACAAGAATAGTATTAGTACTATTGGTAACAACAACAACAGCATACTCAGTGTAGTCCCACAAGTGAGGTCTGGGGAGGGTAGAGTGTACGCAGACCCTACCCCTGCTTTTAAAAAGACAGATGCTGTTTCCGGAAGACCCTCGGCTCAGGAAGGGGAGAGGGGAGGGGCAATAACAAGCAAACCGATTAGTACTACTGGTAAACCTAGGAGAAACTCACAACTACCTGTCAACTCACCACTTTAATCATCGATCTCCACACCTTCCTATCGCGAGTCATGTCCTCGGTTAGGTGAAGCAATGACATGTCTTGTCTTATCACCTCTCCCCAATACTTCTTTGACCTATCTCTGTCCTTCCTCAGGCCCGCCATGGTCAACCTTTCATACCTCCTGACCGGGGCATCTATGTCTCTCCTCTTCACATGCCCAAACCATCGCAGCCTCGATTCCCGCAACTTGTCTTCCGCAGATGCCACCCCCATCTTGTCCCTAATAACTTCATTCCTAATCTTGTCTTTCCTGGTATGTCCGAATATTCATCCCAACATACTCATTTCAGTTGCTTTCATCTTCTGACATGGGACTTCTTGACGGGTCAACACTCAGTTCCATACAACATAGCCGGTCTTACCCTGTAGAATTTGCCCTTAAGTTTAGGCGGCACATTCTTATCGCATAAAACCCCCGAAGCTAGCCTCCATCTCATCCACCCCACTCCAATGCGGTGAGTAACATTCTCGTCAATCTCCCTGTTGCCTTGGATTATAGACCCAAGATACTTGAAACTATCTCTTTTGGGAATGACTTGAGTATCAATCTTCACTTCCACTTCTTCTTCATCTCTCTCGTCACTGAGCTTGCACTCCAAGTATTCAATTTTCGACCTACTCAACTTGAAACCTTTAGACTCCAGCGTTTGTCTCCAAACTTTCAACCTAGCGTTAACACCCCCGTGCGTCTCGTCAATCAGTACTATGTCATCAGCAAATAACATACACCATGACACACTCCCTTGTATGTGTCGTGTCAGCACATCCAACGCTAGGACAAACAAAAACTGGTTAAGGGTCGATCCCTGATGCAACTCCATCTCCATAGGGAAATGTTCCGAATCTCCTTCCGCAGTCCTCACCCGAGTCTTAGCTCCTTTGTACATGTCCTTAATCACCCTAATGTACGCTACCATGACTCCGCTAACCTCCAAACATCTCCATAGCACCTCTCTCGGGACTTTGTCATAAACCTTCTCAAGGTCAATGAACACCATGTGCAAGTCCTTTTTCCCCTCCCGATACTGCTCCACCAATCGTCTTACAAGGTGAATGGTTTATGTAGTTGACCGTCCCGGCATAAATCCGAACTGGTTCTCAGAGATAGATACACTTGTCCGCACTCTCCTCTTCACCACCCTCTCCCAAACTTTCATAGTGTGACTCAGCAACTTGATACCCCTATAGTTGTTGCAGTTCTGGATATCACCTTTGTTTTTGTACAACGGAATCATCAAACTCCACCGCCAATCTTCGGGCATCTTCTTCGTCCTGAAAATGACGTTAAACAAGCTAGTAAGCCACTCCAAGCCTACCCTGCCTGCTTCTTTCCAAAATTCCACCGGAATCTCGTCAGGCCCAGTCGCCTTACCCCTGCTCATCTTCTGTATTGCCACATCAACTTCCTCACACTTAATACGCCTACAAAACCGAAAATCTGTCCAACTCTCTGAGCTCTCCAACTCACCCAGCACAATGTTCCTATCCCCTTACTCGTTCAAGAGTCTATGGAAGTATTCCTGCCATCTACGCCTGATACACGCTTCTTCCACCAATACCTTACCATCTTCGTCTTTGATGCACCTCACTCGATCCAGGTCCCGAGCCTTCCTCTCCCTAATCTTGGCTAACTTGTACAGCTTTCTATCCCCTCCTTTACCCCCCAAGATCCTCTTATAATCTTTCAAAAGTTGCAGTCTTAGCCGCCGTGACCGCGAGCTTCGTCTCTCTCCTTGCCTTCTTATAACACTCCTTACACGTCCTATGCTCTTCCGCTTTCTTAGTATTGCTCATAACATGTATTATGAGCAATACATGTTAAAATAAGTTTAAGTTTTTTTTTTTTTAATGTTTTATTTGATTTTTGAAAATATTGGTGGTATTTGGCCAGCTTATGCAGACCTCGACTAATCCAATGTCCTAATCCACTGACCACTGCACAAGCATAGGCTGCCAATGTAACCATGCCTACTAAGGTTGGAGCAGACCAAGTGTTGTAGAAGGAATTCGGACCTAAAATTTCCAAGTTGTTCCTCCCTTGCCTCAATCACTAGGCCATTCTCTTGGGGACATGTGAAAGAGGTCTATGTATTCACCAAGAGGCAAAAATGGACAAAACAAACTCAATTGGAGTAGTCATTATTTAGCTTCACTTTCAGCCTTCTCTCTAAACCCGAGTGCTGGAGCGGATTTTTAAGTGGAAAATTTTCTGATTTACTTCCCAGTGTATGGTGTTGACACCGCTTGACTTACAATACCCTTAGCTTTTATGTCTGATTAGAGTTATTAGTGGGTTGCTTTCGACATCTTTTTCTACCAGATGAGGTTGTACTTGGAAGAGCAAAATTTGACTGATTTAGCATCTTTTTCGGACAACTCATGGCAAATGCGATAAAGTATTTTCCATTTTAATTAATGATACCTCTTCCAGTTCTGGTTAGAACGAGGTATCTGATGTGTATTAGTTGCATCTATGGGGAAATGGCTGTTATGTTGTCATATTTAGATTTATTTTATTGAATATGTCATTGTGTTGAAAATCCATAACTGAGAATCAGATAAATTAAGAACATTAAGATTTTAATGGAAGTGTCTTATTTAATGTTCATAGTCTGGAAGTGTGCCTGGTGGTTTGGCAACTCATTTCTGTGGCAATTGAAGCCTTTAACTTGTCAGGCCTGCTCTGTGGTATAAAGTACCAAATCAATCCCTTAATAATCTTTTCTAGCAAATATACGATCAGCTTTAACTCGTTATCTTATTTACTTACTGGTGTAGCTAGAAGCAGTAATGGATTTGAATGCTCAAGGCTTAACACTTCCCTTTGCGTCTTCTTTGCATCCAATATCCATGGTATATTCCTAAATGAACTGGAACATGAAATGAAGTTATAAGAACGCCAGTTGTTCATCCATTTGAGAAATTGTTGAAGCAATGTTCTTAAAGGATCTGAAAGCGTTTTTTCCCCTGAAGAGACAAGAAGACAGCAGACCCATGCAATGAACTGGTCTTGTAAAGTATTTCCTTTTTCCCTCTTTAAAGAAGTCATGCAGCCTTGATGCTGAGTGCATTTACATGGATTTTCTTCATCAATTGATAGGTTGAAGTAGTTAGAACTGAGATAGAATTGTAGATAATAGGGAAAAGAAAGGAAAAAATAAGATCGAATTGTGGACCTAGAGTAGTTGGGACGTTTTTTCTGTTTTCGTAGCTACATGACTTTTTGACTTAGCTGTGTTAGGATTTTATTGGAGCATTTGCCTGTTCAAATCAAAATGTCAAATATTATTTTTCTGGTTAAAATTTAAAACTGAAGTTAACTTACATATTGTTTTTTTTGCTAATTTTGATTCATACTAGCTGACTGGATAATGGCAACAATTGCCTTCTTATGACTCAACCTTTCGACAATGAACTCACTTTCTTGAAAGTATAAACCGAACCACTAGTACCAGATTGTGGTACTACCTGCTGTTGCATGCTAATTCCTTTTTATTCTCTTCGTTGCAATATGTGATAGTTCATGAACTCCAAACTTTTTTCTCGGTTAACCATTCATGCAATCTCTCCCTTTGTGTGTGTGCGCGCGCACGCGCGAGGGGGTGGTCCTGCCCAAGTCTCCTCCTTTTCTCCATTGAATTATACATGAAAGTACTAGTTTTTCCTCCTCCTTACTTTTGCACAACTGACCATTGCTGGTGATGAGGGATATCACAAACTTTGACACTTTTTCTTGCAGGTTCCATGTTGTGGCATATTGCCAGCAGGTATGGTGGTTTGAATTAAGCGGCAAGGTGAAGTTTCCTTTTCCTCCTGATATATACACACTAACATTTAGAGTTCACCTTGGGAAAATTTTCAAAAGACTCGGCCGACGTGCTTGCAACTTTGAGCATACTCATGGATGGGATTTGGGGCCAGTACGGTTTGAACTGTCTACTTCTGATGGGCAACATGCAGTTAGTGAGTGCTTTCTAGATGACATTGGGCAAGACGATGCAAATGGGAATATCAAGCGTGGGAGCTGGATTGAGTACAAGGTGGGTGAATTTGTTGTCAGTTCGTCAGATCCTGTGACTGAAGTTAGATTTTCAATGAAACAGATTGACTGCACACATTCCAAAGGTGGGCTTTGTGTAGATTCTGTATCAATTACCCCCAGTGATCTGAAAGTCCATACGAGCAAAGGGGTTTGAAGTATCTGTAAGTGACATGTTTTCTTGCCAACGCTCCCAGAAAATTTAGTTGGGTTTGCTGCCTTACAACATCTATGTTGTGGAGAATGTCATTGTAATTTTTTTTGCCTTAGGTGTCTTGTTTCTCCATGTAAATGTTACTGTTATGATCCAGTTTTGTTGCATAGAATACTTTTTGCAGAAGATCAAGAAAATATAGTTTGCTCATTTTCCATTAGAGAAAAGTTCTAACTATTTAGTCATTTTATGTACAGAAAAATATGGTACAATTCAGCGCTTTAAGCTCTCAACTTTGTAGAACCCTCCTTTCGTTCTCTCTTACTGCTACGCTTATGTTGTATTATTGTTTACTATAGTCTTTCTGTTATGTTATTTTTGGTTATTATGACATCTTGATCATTAACAACCTTTTCTATCTGCTGGATTCACTTGCATTTAATGGTAAGTCAATGTGCTCTCAACTGCAGGAAAGTTGTCTCTGATTGTTACATGCGATGGCCATAGTTTTCTTCTCTTCTTATCATTCTATAGTTGGGACATCTGCTTGGCTAATCCTTGTTCCAATTTAGACTTAATACTAGCTTATCCTCTCCCCCCAACCAAGTCTCTTCCTGTCGCATAATGTATTTACGTGGGACTTTTAAGGGGTTTTGTCAAATACATGAAGAAACATCTAAAGCAGGATTGTAAGATTGGTTTTTCTTGTTTCTGGTGGAGGGTTTATGTCCCAACAATATAATAGACAAATGTAGACAAGATCCATCTATACTTTTTGGCTTGGCGCCTTCAGAACATTCTCTTGAGGTACTGGCATGGCTGTTAGATTTTTGTCTTTTATTAAGCAATCCTACAACTTCAGCATAAAGTCTACCAAAACAGTTGTTCATGCTGATAGGAAAGCAAATATAAGCTGTCACCTACTTCATAATGTAGATTTGTGGTCCTGAACAATGATATACTTCGAGTTCCTATTATTATAGGAATTCGACTTATTTTGATGCTAGATTTTGCTCCATTGGCGAGAGAACTCAAAAAAGGAGTTTGAGTCATCAAGGAAGCAAAGTCCGAAGAGTCATTGTAAACCCAAAGATGTAGCCTAATAGTCAATGAAGTGGGTTGAAAATCATGAAATTTCAACTTTATATCCCAGCATGAGCAAAAACACTAGCGATTTCTTTCTGTCTGTCAATTGAGTATTTAAAAGGCACAAGACTTTTGTTCGTCTTGTGTTCAATTTAGGTGAGGAACCTTGAGTCATTATATCTCGGTCTCGGCGGAGCTTTTCCTCAATCTTATACTGCTCGCACAATCTCATCCCAAAAGAAGAAGAGAAAAAGACCTCTAATCCAAATCAAAATCAATTTTGAGAAACACGCCACCGTTTTCCATACCAAAAACTTGTCTTATCTCTCTTTTTCTGAAATAAGTGTAATGATTGCCTACTCCCACCGGCTGAGATGTAGAAACAAGGGAAGCAACTGCAGTTGTGTCGTTTATGAAAGGGATTGGGATAATGTGATTGAAATTTGAAAGGTCACTTGGGTTGGCCAGAAATTCATTTTTGTGTTTTGAGAATTATTTACCCACATCAAATTTAGGTTATAATTTGAACTAGTAAATTATACAATTAAATTGCAGATGAATTCAATCATCAAATATTCAAATTAAAACGGATGATTCTTGCGTATCAATTTACTAATTGTGAAAGTAATTCTTCCACATACGCACGAAAACAAATGTAGAAGAGTCAACTAAACGTCTCAACCTCACTTTAACTCAAGGCTCGAGCGTAATTATTCTATCAGAGCTTGCTTTAACAAAGTTTGGTTCGCCACAATAGCAGCTGTGGCTACACTAGCTAAATGGCCAGGAACATAAGAGCTGCAATATATAAAAGGCCGTTATCTGTTTGACAAGGAACATAAGAGCTGCAATATATAAAAATTGCAAGAGTTTTCACACATTTGAAGCAAAGACAGATTTCGAAAACATAGAGTGAAAAAAACACAGCCGTAATAGAGAATGCACCCACACAACTGGTCAGCAGTCTACGGGGAATTAATAGCTGCATTTTTAACTAACTGCAAAATCGTCAACGAGTAACTTTTGTCTGCAGATGTAACTATTGTAAATGATGGTCGTTTACAGTGTCTTCAAACAAGCCACTCTAATTGCTAATAAGGAAACAAAAGGAACAGCAGCTTAGCGTTTTCCTCCGCCGCCACCAAGCTTAGGACCTTTTGATGCACCTCCTTTGGGGAGGTTGCCCTTTCCTCCAGCTTTCTGGGACTTGGCCATCACCTCTGCTTTCTTAGCCTTCTTTTCATCCTTCGTCTTCTTAATCCTTTCCTTAATTTCACTGCACAAAAGCCATAGACACAGATCAGTTTACTCACATCAGCGCCAAAAACATGCATCAGCTTAAACTTCCATGATTAACACCATAATTCATTTTCCCCTTGCACCAGGATGATATACCAGGTATCACATATACGCTTTAACCTAAGGCTCTATGTGTTTTTAACACTAATTTTTTATCACAAGAAGAAATGTGTTACTTTCATGTTGGGCCCATATGGAGCAGAAGGTGCTTGACTGGTATCAGCACATCTGTAACGATAGACACCATTAATTTCCCAGACTAGTAACTGTATTAACCACAGGATGAAAATGTTAATACCTGACTAAGTCTGGATATCGGATTATCAGATAAGACTGCCAAAAAACACACGAACCAAATGCAAGGCATTGGTATGCACACTGATAAACAAAATCAGGAATGTGTCAGACTTAAACTTTAAGAGAAGAAATGGGTTACTTCATGTTGGGCCCATATGGAACAGAAGGTGCTTTAGTGGTATCAGCACATCTGTAACGATAGACACCATTAATTTCCCAGACTAGTAACTGTATTAACCACATGATGAAAATGTTAATACCTGACTAAGTCTGGTACAAGATATCAGATAAGACTGCCAAAAGCTACACAAACTAGATGCACGCTGTGGGCATGCACCAACATAAACAAAATCAGGAATTAGTATAAACGAACCGAAGAGCAGCCTCCCTGGCAGCATCTCGAACTTCTGGCCTTTCAGTTCTTTTCTTCTGGATAACCTCCAAGGTTGCACCCACAATGGACCTAGAGTAAGGCTTCTTGGTGGCACGTCGCCTCTTCTTAACAGCTTCTTGTGCAATATCCTAATGTAACCAAACACAGGTTGCATAACTATATTAGCATAATATCCAAAAACATAAAAAGCCTAGGAAAATTCAGTAGCTAATGCAAGTTTTTCAAGCAAAACAAGAGGCAACTTATGAAAAGGGCATATTCCCTAGTAATAGTCCAGATTATGAGACAAAACAAAATTACCATCATTCAGAGTTAGAGGGAACTTAAAAGTAAAACGGCAAAAAAAGGGAGCTTGAGTAAGTTCTACATTCTGGTCTGAACTCTGAAGGTTTACTGAAAACTCACCTTCTTGTGTTGCTTCCTATACATAGCTGTCCAAGTAAGTTTTGATGGCTTCAGCCTGTTGTGGAAGTATCTTTTGCATTTTGAATTGAGGAATAGGAACACCTAAAAGTGTCAAAATATCATAAAGTGATAATGGAAACTAGCTTGGAATTTCCTCCTGTTCCTAAGAATACAAACAAATTAATCATAACCGACTAGAAATATGGCAGGTTATCTATTGAAAGAATACCTGAGAATCTGAACGAATAAATCTGATGCCCCTCCCGGGGTAAATCTTGCCGCCACTGAAACGACAGAGTTCTGTCCTGCAATTAATGTAAGAAAACAATTATGATTCATCACTTCGAATTTATGTTGTACGATTACCAGGGGAATAGCCAAACTAAAGGAAATGAGCAAGCTCCAACAAATTCATATGAAATAAAACTGGTGGTTACTAATCTCTCAGGAGCAATACCCATTCTGAAATTACAACACGATTTCATATAGGATTTAGTAGAACATAGAATGAAATTACCCTACTATTTTATGTAAGCCTAGTAGACACATCACAGATGACCAAGAAAATAACTGCAGAGTGCCGTCCACCGGCAATGCTGTTCACACCTAATGCAGGTTCATAAGCAGCATAAAACTCGAGTACTAAAATTTAGAGTACCTCATAAATAATTAAAAAGAACTATCGAATATCATGTTCAATGGATAATGAGATGCAATATAATGAAAATTAGAAGACCAAATCACCAGTCTCTATGCATGAGTAAGCAATCAAATAAGAAAATAAATTGCAGGTAAAACTAATCCTTCAAGAGCAAGCTTCAACCTTGTCGAATCTAGCTATGAATTAGGGTGTTTGATATGATAACTTGGGAAATATCAAATTTTAGAAAATGTTCTCCACTGTAGTTTATTTCCCCTAAAGTTGAACACTGCAAATATCTCAACTTTTATCCATATTACATGCACCAGTTGTCATAAAACATTGTTACAAACCTCTTTTTTTTGTTTGATAACCATGGTGTCCGGACCCGCATGCTCGCATCTCGACTAATTCTACGACATATCTGCTACCTCACACGCACCAGGTAACTCTATCCACACATCTGGGGAAAAACACCTAGTGGTTTTTGTCTCAGAATTGAATCTAAAACCTCATAATTCTCCTCCCACTTTATTGACCAACGGGCCACACCCTTAGTCGCGACATTGTTGCAAACCTTTAATACTCATACATTATAATCAACCCACTAACCTTGTACCTTATGCTATTCCTATTTCTATACCTAAGCAACATTTTCTCCATAAGCTCTCTCCATGAGAATATTTTCCCCTAAAAGTCAAAATTACAAATACCTCAAACTCTTACCCATATCAATTGCTCCAATTGACATTTAGATTTTGTTACAGACCTTCAATAATCAAAAATATCACCGAAATCACTACGCTTACACCTTATTCTGCTCCTCGTATGACTATATATATCTCCTATTTGTACATCCGAGCAACAATTTCCCCAAAGTTACAGATTCCCATCTACATTAATATGCATATAAATATGGATTTTAAACCGTTTCCGAAAATAGTTGATTCTTCTCCATAAGCTAAATCTAGGTAAATGTAAAGGAGCATAAGATATCATTTGTAAAAAATAACCAAGTTTTATCAACGACAAACAGTAGAATAAGAAATCATGGCATGTATTAGAGGTTTTTAAAAATACACACAGAAAATACAAACAAGAGCGTAAAAGAGACGGGCAAAAAATTTACTTGAGAACCATGGCTGATGCTGTTGCGTGCCCTCCCTCTCGACGAAGAGAAACCCTAAGGACAATCCTATCTTTATACAAGGAAAATAGAGCTCAAATAGCCCAACCGGTCCAATTCATCTGCCCAACTATTCGTGGGCTTCACGGGATTAGAAGATTGATTGGATTGGAAAAAATGATATTGTATAGCCGCTATAAAAATAATAACCGAAAAAATATATAAAATTTGTATATTTTTTGTACGTAAATACATTATGTATGTTATATATAAAAATTATACAAGTTTTATATACTTTTTCGGCTATCAAATATAAATAATTTCTGGCGCGGGTAAAAATGATAATACTCCCTTAGATTGCTTATAAGATGAAAAGTCTTCACGCATTGGGTCTCTCCATAAATCTTGAGGCCCAATAAAATATATGAGGAGATTCTACGGTGGAAATAAATGTCTTGAATTGTCATGAAATTAAGATTTTAAGTTTAAATTTTCAGGATCAAAAATAATGATTAATCTCTAAATAGAAGTCCTAAAAATGATTGTTTGTGTACTTTCCCCCTATTCTATGTTTCCGACTCTGAAGGGCCGTTTGGTTCGAAAATGTAGATTATAATAATATAGGGATTACTATAACACGGATTGTAATACAAAAATTATTTCTTTGTTTGGTGTTTGGATCACTGCACTAAAATTGGGTATACGATAAACTGCACCCGATCCACTTTAATTGATTTTTTAGCTTTTTTCTTGCGGTCCAAAATATTTAATTTTTCAAGATATCAAGAAGGAATTAACTTCTTTTTTCCTAAGTTGCCCTTAGAATAAAGAGCATAGGAGTATTTGTTGTATTTTCAATAGACAAATTAAGGTTAATATGGTCAATTTCATTGTTAATTAATGTTAAAAAGTGGATTCCTTAATATGTACAAAACAATAACCAAAAAATTAATTAAAGTGGGCCGAAGAAAGTATCCGTTTAAAATATTTATTTATGTTTTAAATTAAAAGTAATGACTTTATAATTGTACCCTTGGATGCTTGAGCTTCATAGGCTTCTCGGAAAAAGACAAGCATGATTTTCTCCTTTAGGGTACATTACCCATGTATAAAATAATAATATCAAAACTGGCAAAACCTTATATGCTGATTAACTAGAGAAAACTACCCTCTATAACCCCTCAAAATTTTAATAGCTCGTATTTTTTCTCATTGACACGAAATGGCCCTTCGGCCCAAACATATTGCATCTAGTAGCCCGAAATGTCTATTTTGTATATTTTTCGTATATTGACAGTCTACTTTGTATATATTTTGTTGAGTGATAATTTATTTTGTATATTTTTTGTATAGTAACAGTTTATTTTGTATATATTTTGTATAGTGACACTCTATTGTATACAAACTGTATAGTGGCAGTCTATTTAGTATATTTTTTATATAATGACATTCTATTTTTGTATATATTTTGTATAGTGACACTCTATTGTATATAAATTGTATAGTGACAGTATATTTTGTATAATTTTTGTATAGCGACAATCTATTTTGTATAGCGACAGTCTATTTTATATATATTTAAACTTTATGCATACTTATCTCCTCTCATCTTCCTCTCATCGCGGGACCAACCACCGGCGTCCATGGCCTCACAGTCGACGAAAATGGTAACAAGATAACCGGAGTTTTAAATTTTCAGCAAAAGATCTTCAAAATATTAACTTCATATTCACAGAAACTATAAGAGAAAATCAGAAAAAGAGGACAATGCTGTCTCTCTCATTGCCTTATGCTACACCTCTGCCGAAATCCGGTCGGCCAACGATGACCATGACTGCTCCTCTCGCTTTCCTCTTCTTCCCTATAGGTTGTTGCTACTGATTTTTACTAGTCACCGCCGGAATTGACCACTGGCTGGCGACGGTATTACCCCCATCGATGGCGACTGTTCCATGCTATTAATATGTCATCCCTCTCCTCCTTCATCTCTATTTCTTTTATTTTGTTGTTGTTTTAACGGGTAAAAGTCCAGATCTTCTTAGATCTGGCCGGTTTTAGAATTTTTCGGCGAGGTATCTAAATGAAAAGAATTCGGTCAGTGAGGTTTCCGGCTAGCAGTTGTTAGTGTTTTTAGGCTATGACTTGTATGGGTCAATTTGTGGCTACCGAATGATATATGTTTGGCCCGATGGGCTATAAATGATTTCTCTCGATTAACTATACATGAATATGATGTATAAAACCAAATTTAAATAACTATTACAACTTCTATATACCATGATTATTTCTTTGTGAACATTAAACCAAACATGTTCTCAATAAATGAGGTATGCCGCCCAGGCTGATTTGCAGAAATAGCCACTTGTTTAAGCATAGTATTTAGAAATGGCTAATTTGTCAAAAGTAGATCATGAATTCTGAATGTGACCTCCTTATCTCAAATTTAAAATGCAAAACTATTATTCAAACCACAAGTCTAATTTTGAAAGTGTGGATATCTGGTGTAAATAACATTGTCGATTCAACGTCTTTTTGGATCAATGGTTTGCGATTTTTAGGCTAGGCATATATCAACATTTGAATGTGATTAAACTTTGAGTAATAGTTGAATCCTTCAATCATCACATAGCATCTTTTACTATCAGACTATATGTGGATGGATGAAATTCTTCGTGTGAATTGTTTACCAAAAAGATATATACACATAAAGCCTTGAGTGATTGGTATGTAGTGTGGTCCAAAGTGTTGTTCGGAAGGGACTAGGAAAATATTACGTACAAGCGCTTGAAACTTGAAAGGAAGGTTCCTACCTCCTCGACAAAAGGAAGGTTCCTACCTCCTCGACAAAAGGAAGGTTCCTACCATACATACACACTATATATATATATATATATATATATATATATATATATATATATATATATATATACCGATTAATATGACTTGCTCCAACTCTCCTATCATCGATTTGGTGGCGTCGGTGTCATCAGGAGTTATGAATGATCTCGGGACACCGTAATCATCCTCCTCGTCTGCACCTCGTTCCTCCGGTCGACCGACGCCGGCATCAGTGATTGCTATTTAATTTCTTCCTTTTTGGTCGGCTCCGCGTTCCTTGATGTCGAACCCGCAGGCATCGTGATTACCTCGTCGACAGCAAACATCTCCTTTGCGGTCGGTTGTTCTCCGTAGACATGGGCGGATCCACATAGACAATTATGGTGCTCAAACACCCATTGCTCATGATATATATATATATATATATATATATATATATATATATATATATATATATATATATATATATATATATGAGAGAGAGAGAGAGAGAGAGAGAGAGAGAGAGAGAGAGAGAGAAGCACCCATTACTCAAACATACAGGTGGGTGTTACTGGTTAATGAAATATAAGTATGTTTTCTGTGTGATCCGGACTTCGATTCTTACGTAGTGCACTCTTTGACTTTCTTTTTCGTGTCCCTTTTACATTGTTTTCCCTTTGGTTCTTCTTAACTTTACCGTTTTTGCTTTCTACAATTCATTTATTTCATCGTGGCACATTTTTTTTTTTTAAATTTACCACCACCAAATTGACAACCCATATTATCGTTTGGAATACTCACAATAATGATATCATTTAAAAAAATATCGATATTCATATTTTCGTCTTTCAATCTATATTTTATATGTATTAAGTATGAGTGGTACAAAAATTTATCTGTGTTGTCTATAATGTATTCAGTCCGTCCATATCAATCCGACTCCTCCCATCATTTGCTAGTACTAATTAATAGTGAGCACTCATAACCTTAATATGTTGGATTCGCCACTGTCCGTAAACCGTCTTGACTCCCATGGTGTGGGAAATTTCAACGCATATATATATATATATATATATATATATATATATATATATAAATAATTGATTTCTTGTGTACTCATCGTCCCACTAAAAAGAGGAATAATTCAACCTTATCCTTACATATGAAAAGAGAGACTGACGATGATTGTTCGCCAATTGGACTTCCATTTAGAAGGGGCAAATAGGCAAATGTCAAGATATACTCGGTGCAAGCTAGAGAAGCGTGAGAAGTGGGGAAGAATGTAATATGATTGATAGCCAATAATAATGAGTGAGTTTGAGATCTATGTGATAATGTAAAAGTATTTATATAACGAAAAAAGGTCAGATATGCTCCGAAATATTGAAAACAGAGCAATTATTCCTTTCGTTTGCATTTGGGTACAAAATTGCCCTTGCCGTTAATAAAGTGATTCACTTTTGCCCATCCCCATTAACAGACTGCACATTAAGTATAATTTTGTACCCAAATACAAACGGATAACATAATTGCTCTATTTTCAATAGTTTAGAGGCATATTTGACTCTTTTTCTTATAAAATAATACTTTTTTGCTGAGTTGAAAATTCATATTGGAGAAAAAGTCTTCTCTGTAAAGATAAAAAAAATAAAAAAATAAAAAGAGAGAAAGGAATGTCTTGCCATATTTTTTACATAGTAATTACTACAATAACGAGAAATCTCACTGAAAAATCCCTCCGGCCAGTTGATCACAACCTCCTGCTTCACTTTTTTTACTTATTATTTTTTTTACTGGATCAAATTCGTATGATTAGATTTTATATTCTTTGAACTCCTAATATCTAGCATATAAGATAACCAAACAATACCCCATTAGAGGGACTCGAATCCGGATCTGCAATTTTTTTCGTTTCGTCTTCCTATTTTAATATGCAACCGCATATGCCCCTGAAGACGTTTCGATATGCGGTTGCCAATTAAAACGGGAAGACGAAACGAAAAAAATTCACCATTAATTACTCGGTACTCTAATAATAAAATTTTACATTAAGAATTGATATTACAATGTAAAAGGTCATTTTATTACGGATACATCAATGATGAACAATAGCATTGTATCCTTTGAGCAGATCCAAATTCGAGTTCCTATAATGGGGTATTATTTGGTTATCTTACATGCTAGGACTTAGGAGTTCAAAGAATATAAAAATCAAATCACACGAATTTGATCGAGTAAGAAAATAATAAGTAAAAAAAAAGTGAAGCAGGAGGTTGTGATCAGTTGGCCGGAGGAATTTTCCGGTGAGATTTCTCATTGTAGTAATTACTACACAAAAAATATGGCAAGACATTCCTTTCCCTCTTTTTTTTTTTTTTTTACAAAGAAGACTTTTTCTCCAACATAATTTTTAACTCAGCAAAAAAGTATTATTTTATACGAAAAAGAGTCAAATATGCCCCTGAACTATTAAAAATAGAGCAATTATGCCCTCCATTTGTATTTGGGTACAAAATTATCCTTGATGTGGAGTCTGTTAGTGGGGAGGGGCAAAAGTGAACCACTTTATTAACGGCAAGGGAAATTTTGTACCCAAATAAAAATGGAGGGCATAATTGCTCTATTTTCAATAGTTCAGGAGCATATTTGACCCTTTTTTCGTTTATATAATTGGGTCATTTACTAGATAATAACAAAGGTAGTAGAAATGAGAATGTTGAGATAGATGTGCGGGTATACCAGGTTAGATAAAATAAGGAATGAGGTTATTTGGGACAAGGTGGGTGTGACCTCTGCGGAGGACAAGATGTGGGAAGCCAGACTTAGATGGTATAGACATGTGAAAGGGAGATGTCTTAGTAAGGAGGTGTGCGAGGTTGGTCTTGGAGGGCCTAAGGGGAGGTAGAGGTAGGCCGAATAAGTATTGGGGAGAGGTGATTAGGCAAGACATGTCGATTCTCCTGCTTACCGAGGACATGACCTTGGATAGGAAGGTGTGGAGGTTGAGAATTAAGATAGAAGGCTATGTAGCCGATGATTCGTTAGCTTTTTAGCTAATTGTTCTTATGTTTTAATAGAGTTTAATGTCCCATTTGTTGGAATAAATTGGATAATTGTACTTTGAATGGTGTATTTTCAGGTTTTGAAGTTGTGTGAGAACAGAATTGGAGAATATCAAAATGGACAAGAAGTCATCACTTTGGAGCTAAAATTGGAGAAAAGTTGAAGCAAAAAGACTTTTAGCTAGGCAGACCGTTGGACACGGTTCAACAAAAGCCCGAAGAGTTGAAGAAATGAAGCTTCTAGAATTCGTTACGGTTCAGCTGCATCTCACGGTTGGCCTGACATGGTAATTTTGTCCACTTTGGGACTTAGTATAAATAGCTATTTTAAGTCATTCTAGGGCATCTTTTTGGCAAGGAGACTTGTGGAGCAACTTTTGGGATTTCTTCTTGGAGATTTTGGGTGACTTCACCATTATTCTACACAATCTTTCTTTCCTCTTTAGCTATTATGTTTAGTTTTTCATCTCTTTTTTGTATTTTTCTTCCTTAATATGTATAGCTAAGTTTATTAAGCTAGGATTGTGAACCCCAAGTATGGTTATATTTTTGGGTTATTAATATTAGTTCTATATTTGATTAAGCTTTGTGTTATCTAATTACTTCATTCTTTATTGATCGATTATGTGGTTGCAAACACTAAATTCATGCCTATTTTGCTTGTTCTAACTTGGAAGAGTGGAACTTAGCTTAGGTACAAGATAATTAGTAAGGAATTAAGTGGACTAATCACTTGATTAATGAAATCTAACTAGGAATGGTGTGATTTCTATTTGGGCTAATCAATTGTTCATCATTGAGCCTTAGTTGACTTGGAAGAGTAATTTGGGGTAAAAATCTCTTAAGTGTTGGAAGATATTAAGTTGGTGGAATAGAAATTGAGGCCATAACACATGCTTAATTAACTAGAATTGAATATTTATATACCCAAAAGCATAGCCTACATAAAGGAGAAGCAATCCTAGCGCCTTTCTTTTATTTGTTACAACTACATCTTTACTCGCACTCCAAGTATTTGATAAAATTGCTAGACTAGTTTTCATAGTAAGCTTAGAAGTAATTGAACAACCACTCTTTGTTTGAAGATTACATTAAGAACCACTGAGTTTGCATATATTTGGACACTCTAACATGCACCTACTCCTTGTGGGATTCGACCTCAACCTTTGTTGGGTTTATTATTGATAACGACCGTACTACGTTTCATTAAGAGGTATAGGATTGGACGTACCAGCCGACCGTGTCCTTGCTTGTTCCAGTAGTTTTAATGCATTACTGAGTGTTAGTCTTGTATTTTCTTATTATTATATTTCTGTTATTACTTATTGTTTCTTTCACTTCAGTTATTTGTTTGGTTTTCTAGTGTTGTTGCTTGATGTTACTCCTTGTTAGTAATCTGTATTCGAAATATATTCAAAAACAAAAACAAGTAAAAGTGAGAAATGTAGAAGAAGCAGAAAAGCGTTCACTAAATTCACAGTGTTTTCTTAAGGAACTTAATCCCTTCCTAATACCCGAGGTTTAGGATTATTTTCTCTTAGGATAGAACAGGTTACCCTCACTAGTGTAGCGATACTTCAAATCCTAGTGACTAACGAACTCAAAGATCGGTAGCAAATCACACTTACTATTATTTTCTTTATGTTAAAAACAATGTAGAAGGAAGAAGGAGAATTCAGAATTTTCGTAAGAAAAATTTGATAGAAAGATCATGTATTCATAGCCAAAAATTTAGGTAATACCGAAGAGCTGCAACTCTTCCTTGTAAGGCTGCAATTCAAAGTGGTTGTTTTGTAAAACGACTATTTACGCAAACTACCAAATTCAAAATTTAGTGGGAAAATCAAAACTGAGAAAAATCAAATTACCGTTATATAAATGATTGATTTGAATTAAAATAATATTAATTTAATCTTAATATTAACAAATAAATTTGTTCCAAAAACTTAATTAATCAAATCAGATCATTTGACCAAATCCGAATTCAGATCTGTAGCCGAAGAGCTAGAAGAAATGCAATTGCCTTCTTCTCAACTCTTTAAGATCTAGAAGAAGTGCAATTGTATTTATACCCATCAAAAATATTTTCCTCCTCCAATATGAAACAATGTCCCTTTGTAAAAGAGAAAAATTCAAAAATTTCAAAAATTTCAAAATTTCCCACATTTCCCATCTATTTTAAGCTATTTAAGCTTAAACCCAACACTCCTTCCTCTCAATCTTTTCTGAGCCGAGGCTTTTCCGAAAATAGTCTCTTTACCTCCTTAAGGTAGGTATAAGGTATGTGTACACTCTACTTTCTCAAATCTCACTAGTGAGATTATATTGGATTTGTCATTGTTATTGGTCATTTATTAGATAATGACAAATAAATTAATAATGCTTATTGATTAATAATATAATAAAAATAATAATTAATCTGCTATCACATATGTTAAATTCACTGTTTAGTATAAAATAACTTAACTGTTTTTTGGTAGAATAGAAAGTATTAAGCAAAATCCTTAAAATCTTTCGTAAGCTACATGACTTAAGTCAGATCGGAGAAGAAACTCCATATTCTGAAGCGCAACTTCCCAGATCTTTTTTTTTCGAGGAACAAAGTATGCATTAATCAAACCAACAGTCAATGGTACAAAACCACATGAAGCCTCGTTGACAGTCCAAACAGGAAAATTGTCAAACCAAGAGACTTCCCAGATCGACAAATCGTCTTAATGTTTGTGCACTTTGTTTGCCACAAAATCGGCACATTAGTTCACCTCCTCCAAATATGTGTAATTGTGGCCTTGTTACCTTTTCAGCAAATATTTATAATTTTTATTATAGGCAGAATACATCGATAACCCCGTAAAATTATTTATATTTATCAATTAAACACTTCATCTTAAGTCAAATTAATTTGAACACTCCAATCATATTTCAAAAATGTCATTTAGACACACTTGGTGATGTGGCATAGTGCGTGTATTATACCATTTTCTAGAGCGTGAGAGACCAGTATTTCTTTTTTTAATTTTTTTCACTTTCTTTGTCCACCTATTCTTTGGCACACTACTGTCCACGTCACCATGTTTCTTGTCACGACCTAAAACTACGTGACCGACATCCGGCATACTACCTAATCTGGGTGGACCAACCCGTACAAGAATACCCATCTATATGCCTAATAGATGCATGCAGAAGCCATTTTGAAAACACAATCATTTTAAATGATTAACACAATATATGAAATATAATCTTTAAATCCATTATTTTCAATAATTGAAAATACATAAAGATAACGATATATAGTTCATGCATGCAATACGAATAACTCTCAGTTATAACCCCAAAAAATGATATATGTCTATGAAATCTCTATGACACAAGGATAGAATAAACACTTGGGACAAACCCCAACCAGAAGAACGTAATATTAACATGACAACTATCACAAAATAGAAGTGGTGCCTCACTATATACCTTGAAAAGAGAGTCATCCTAGCCTCATCCGCTCATCATATGCCACATCTTATCCTGAAAATATGTAAAGAAAGCGGGACCCTAGAGAGGGGGCCTTAAGGACTGAGTACACTATCATGGTACTCAATAAATGCCATAGACTCTCTATAACTCAAGTTCATGGGAGAAGGCTTTACAAAATATATGCAACCAACACTTTATATAAAGCGATAAACCATTACACCAGTTCATACTCTTTTATTTTAAATAAAAAGACTAGTAAAATATAAATCATGATACAAACTTTTAAAATATTTATATCAACCCATAATTCTTATAAAAATCATGCAAAATCATTTCAACTCTATTAAGTCATTAAAATCACTTTCGACTCCTTAGGCCTATACATAACAAAATCATCTTTTACCTTTCACCGGGAGTACTATACCATCACCGACACAAGAAGGTCAACTAGGTTATGTACCTAGCGACAAATATCATATACCCTACTTGCTCAGGTCATCTCATCGTAGTGCCATACGAATCAACTCCATGCTAGTAATAGTACAAAATAGCACCCTCTTAAGGAGGATGCTATGTCGTAGTCTATACCACAAAGTGGTCATCTACGCCTACACCGACACGTGTAGTTTCATGACGACAAACAAGATATATTCGAAGCCAATCTCGGTGAACACAAATAACTCCCAAAATATTTAATACTCCAAAAATATATTTAACCAAATAGCCTCAAAGTATCTATTTTTATAAATCATGACGTACATAGTCAATCCAAATCGTTTGAACAAAGTCAAATGAGTATCCTTTCTCATTTTATATTAAGCAATTAAAAATATGAGATTTCAATCTTTAAAGGTTTAACAAGTGCTACTTCAAAATATAAAGATTTTAGAAATATTGCATTTCTCGTTTTATAAAACAAAGGTAACAATAGAACTCAAATGTTTAATCTCTTTATCATCAACATAATTTTTTAATAAAACTTATAACGTTTGCCTCAAGTGCAATTTGCTAACAAGTTTTTGAAAATAAGATTTTTCAAAATAACATGACACCACTTCATATGCAACACGACTCAAAATACATGGTGACATCCTTTCCGTTTGTTCCCACGAGTACATATACAAATTTACGAACAATCTCATGAACTAAGTCAAAATATATGTTCAGAGAAAATCCCTCAAGTAGAGTAAATTTTAATCAACTTACCTTAAGTCCAAACTCCAAAATAGTAATATAAGACTCCAATTCATTTATAACTCTCAAACGTCGCCAACAAGCCAATATCTACATAACAACTCATATTCATCAACGACATGCTACGATAACACCAACTAAGTCAACTAAGTGTTCAACACTTAGGTCCAACTTTATAAGTCTAGTAAAAAATTAATATTCCCAACATAGAAGTCGGTTCTTGAGTTTTTAACTCTAAATCTCTCATTGCATACACAACAATATGATATTCAATAATTGAATTGCTCACAAGATTATAAAGAATATCATTTAACTCATTTTCACCAAATACACTATTCATCGTCTCTATCCACTAGTCATTCTTATTCACAATACACATTTCTAGGGTTCATCTCCCAACTCAGCAAAACCATAATTTTTATTCCAAATCACCTTCTATATACTTATTTATACACAATAGATGAACATTGAGTAATGAGATTACCTCTTGAAGACAAATCTTAAAAATATCTATTTGTTGTTCTTTGAGGATTTGGAAGAATCTAACGAATTTTATGGTTGAATCTTGTTATTAGTGGTATTAATCAACTTAAATTAACATAAAACTTGGATAAAAACTCACCTTGTATGATCTAAGTGAAGCCTTGGTCAAAATCTTCTTCAAAAGAACCAAATCATCTCTCCCTGACCTAGGGGTTATTTACAATATTTTCAGGTGCGATGCCGCGCATCTGGGACTTAAATGCGCATCTGGGCGCGCACTTAGGGCAACCGACTTCTTAAGGTGCGCAGCCGCACAGTCGGGTGCGTATCACATAATGCTTAGAAAATTAGTCATAACTTTGTGTATAAAAGTCCAAATAACAAACGGTTTAAACTGTTGGAAACTAGATTCAAAGTTCTTTAATCTGATAGGTTGAACCTAGTGCAAGTGATTATACACATGGATATATGATTATTTGAAGATAGGTTATGTGCGACTTTGGTCGCCTTCTTCCTTATAACAATTTTAACTTGTTCCAAACTACTCTCTCCCACTTTTAAATGTCCTTATAACCCTTCAAACCATGTGTTAACATATCAAATGGATTTTATTCATACCTTTTGTCATTTAGCTCTTAATGACCTTCTAGTGAGGCCTTTAACATTTGAAAATTTTTCGGAGTGCTACCACCAATACCTTATTGTCTTAATTTTTATTGCCAAAAAAATGAGAGATCGTCGGGAAAACCCCAAATATTTTATTCTTTTTTGTTTCTTTCCTCTTATCTCAATTCGGGTTTTTTCTTCTCCAATTAGTTAGAAGAAGGAATTTTTAACCACACAAAAAAAAAGAGAAAAAAATTGACATAAAATTCTCCCTTCCCTAGATCTGAAAATCTAAAGAGGATAGTTTGAGGTTGGAGGAACACTAATGGTGGTAGTTTACTATTACCCTGTTCCATTTCATTTGATCTTCAAAACACCTGATTTAAAGATCATCGTTTTATTAGATTGTCATCTGTTTTGTCACTATGGCTATTGCTGCAAAAGTCTTAGCAACATTCTTAAGAGAATGCCATTAATTATTGTACTTTGGTGGTGGAGATTAGGAGAATGAAAAATGATGGTAGGTGTGAGTCAGTGGAGAAGAGGACATGTGGGTACCTTTGATGTTTACCTTTGGTAGATGAAGACGGGGTGTCGGGGAAGATGACTAAGGGTGGGGTAGGGTTGTAAAAATTACATGGGGCGCCCTATTTGGTCGCCCTTTTTTAACTTGTACCCGTTTTATTTTTCTGTTTGCATCCGTACCCTTTTTTTGTTAAAAGCGTTTTAAAAAAATAATTTTGCCCTTCTTTAATAAAAGACTATGGACAAAACTGTAGACTGCAGGACAAAACTTCAGCATGTTTTGGTATGAAATTTTAGCAAATGAACTAAATAACTTCAGCATGCATTAGCAAAAACTCATTAGAAAATTACATATTGCAAGACAAAAACTTAAGCATGTTTAGTCTGAAATTTTAGTAAATAAACTAAAAAATTTGGGCTTGTTTAGACTGAAATTTCGGATAAAACTCATGACAAAATTGCAGACTGCAGGACAAAACTTCAGCATGTTTTGGTATGAAATTTTAACAAATGAACTAAATAATTTCAGCATGCATTAGCAAAAACTCATTAGAAAATTACATACTGCAAGACAAAAACTTAAGCATGTTTAGTCTGAAATTTTAGTAAATGAGCTAAAAAATATCAGCTTGTTTAGACTGAAGTTTTGGATAAAACTCATGACAAAACTGTAGACTGCAGGACAAAATTTCAGCATGTTTTGGTATGAAATTTTAGCAAATGAACTAAATAACTTCAACATGCATTAGCAAAAACTCATTAGAAAATTACATACCGCAGGATAAAAACTTAAGCATGTTTAGTCTGAAATTTTAGCAAATGAACTAAAAAATTTCAACATGTTTAGACTGAAGTTTCGGATAAAACTCATGACACAACTGTAGACTGCAGGATAAATAACTTCAGCATGAAGTTTTAGCTTCAATCTGAAACAATTTCATGTTATATTAGCATGAAATTTTAGCTTCAATGTGAAACAATTTCATGCTACATTAGCATGGAGTTTTAGCTTGTATTTGATTAAAATTTCAGACTTCAACATGAAACAACTTTTTTCTATATCCTTCACGCATTAAATTTGAAGTTTTGAAAAGTTTTTGAAGATCTATAAGTGAAAACTTCATGCTATATCCGTCAAACAATTTCATGCAACTGTGATTCTGAAGATGAATCTGGTTCAAGTTTCTGATTTTTTGATAAGGCTGCTGAGAGGAGAGGAAGAGATCTTTTTTCACGAATGAGGTTGCAGATCACGCGATTAATGTGTGATGCAGGTTTTATATCTTTTGTCAGGGGTATAATTGTCATATTATTACTGATTTCTTGTGAGCTGACTACCAAATCAAAAAATTTTAAAAATAGGGTACAAGTTAAAAGGTGGCACAAATATAGGGTACGACTGCAAATCCCCGATAGGGTTCTTGTTTTTCTTTTTAACTTTTTTTTTTCAAAAGGTTTATTTTATTACTTTGTTCAAGTTAAATCCACGAGTCCTCTTTTTATTCGTCACTCTGACGAATGAATTACATGCATTTTTTATGCTTGGTTGCTTATGAATTTTGTGATTAAATGACATATTTGAGATATGATTGGAGTATTCAAATAAACTGAATTTAATATGGAGTGTCTAAGTGAAAAATATCAACAACTTTAAAGATTTATCGATGACTTCTGCCTTTTAATAATAACCATCGATTGGTGATTGTATGTCTTCCTCATCGATAAGCTTGACGGCTAATAGGCAATCTGTTTCCACTTCAAAATTTTTATATCTCGTGTCTTTGCTAGTTTTAACCGATCTTTGATGCTACATAATTTTGGTAACAAGTCTGGAAGTTGGCTGCAACTTACTTAAGTAATCCAATATCCATTCTCCTTGATTATTTCTAAAGAGCCTTCCAAAATAGAATCGCCGATTTGCGTTTTGATACTACCATCCGTATTCAATTTTATGTTCCCTGCACAACGTGAAAACCAAATTATTCTTCCTCCGATTACTTTTATTTGTCTATTATACTTTTACTTATTCATTTTAGCAAATCAAGATAAAGATAATTTTTTTCTTTCTGTTATACTCTTATCATGAACTATTTATTCTCCAACTTATTTATCGATACTTTTTAAAATGCTATTATTATAATGAGTAAAATTATAAAATACACACTTCATTTACTTTTTCTTGAAGAGAGTATAAAGTCAAAAGTCAATAACGGAAAATGAACAGAGTGTTATGAACATTGAATTTGTGAATGTCCAATAACTCATCCATGAACTATTTTAGATATACATGAATATGTTTATTACATTCATTTAATATTTTGTAACTCTCAAGTAAATTGTACACTATATATACGGTATTTCTAATTCTACAAAAGATATCAATAAGATAGACTTGAATACAACTTGATAGAAGAAAAGTTTTATTTATATTTCTTGGCTTATATTACCATAATTTTATAATACATTATCAGCATGAGTCTCTAACCAATTGAAGTTATCTGCTTCGTCTGAGTTTTATCTTCTTCCTAAAGAGTAAGCTTTAATTTTACATTGTCATGCCGGTATGTCTACTTTTAAGTTTACTTTTATGAAATAGAACAATATGCTATCAATTCTTTGCCATGATATTAAAAGAACCTTGTGATATTATGCTTTTGAACGAGTTCCATTTAATATGGTAGATAATTATATAGAGTAAGGAATATTTTCTGTCTATGTTAGAGCTATTATTTGGTTAGAAATATGAACTTTGAAAACTATCAATTAGATATTGACGTGTCTTTTGCTGGAAATTAGAAATAGTGATATCATTAAGATTTATGCCTAACTACACTATTGAGAGATACAATAAGTGTCGGAACATGATATACTTACTTTAATTTTGTAACTCTCTGATTATTGTCTATTGAGTAAACGTATTTGGCTTCTCATGTATACATAGGGTAATAATTGTGTGCTAATTTACAGTCAAGCATGATATAGTAACATTGCATTGCATGTAATTACTTTTTATTTTTATAAGCTTGTATACACGATATTAGTACACGATTATGTACTGCACTAAATTGATAATAATTCTTGTCATTCTAATTCACTTATTTCTATGATAGTTTTCACTATGTCGAATTTGTCAAAGCTTGAATTTATGGCACTTGACATCTCTGGGAATAACTATTTGTCATAGGTACTTGATGCTGAAATTCACCTTGGCGCTAAAGGTCTTGGTGACACTATTAAAGAAGTAAATGAAGCATCAAGCCAGGATAAGGCAAAAGCCATGATTTTCCTTCTCCATCATCTCGATGAAGGGTTAAGAAGTGAATATTTAACCTTGAAATGTCCATTTCAATTATGGACTAGTTTGAAGGAACGATATGACCACCTAAAGGCCATGGTATTGCCAAGAGCTCGTCGTGAGTGGATGCACTTACGGCTACAAGATTATAAGACCATAAGTGAATATAATTCAGCTGTATATAGAATAATTTCCCAACTAAAATTATGTGGGGAACCTATGAATGATGAGGACATGCTGGAAAAGGCTCTTTTCACTTTTCATGCCTCAAATATGGTTTTACAGCAGCAATATCATGAAAAGGGCTTTAAGAAATATTCTGAGTTAATTTCATGCCTTTTGGTGACTGAACAGCATAATGCCCTTTTAATGAAAAATCATGAAGCCCACCCCACTGGATCAGCTCCATTTCCAGAAGCAAATCTGGGAACGATAGATCTAAAGTCTGAAAAAAAATAAAATAATTATCGTGGCCATATAAATATACGTGGGCGTGGCAAAGGGGCGAAATAATAATCGCCATGGTGGTGGTCGTTATAAACAAGAGAACAATAAGGGTTCTCAGAATAATCCTTCAAAAGGCAAATGTAATATTTACCACCGATGTGGTATGAAAAATCATTGGGCACTAATTTGTCGTACACCTGAATATTTTGTCAAACTTTATCAAGCATCTATAAAAGAGAAACAAAATAAAGTTGCGACTCGTTTGACTTTTCAAAATGATGTTGAGGCAGACCCTATCAATAATCATGATAAAGTTGAAGCAAACCTTGCTTATAAGGATGATATTTTTGAAGGCCTTGCAGATATTACTCATTTAAAAGGTGGAGACTTCTTTGAGCATCATAACTGAAGACTTATTATTGGAAAAACTTATAAGAATAAATGTATTTATTTTTATGAAGTTCATATTTTGAATAAAACTTTTTATATTGTCAGTATTTAATTTCATAAATGTAGTTTCTTTTATTCTTAAACTTTTCAATATTACTTATGATGTATTTTTTCTTCTTCTTGAAGAATATGAAAACTTCCCAGTCTTCAGTTGGGCGTATGAATAATAAAGAAGAAATATGTCTTCTGGATAGTGCTACGACGCACACCATATTAAAAGATAAGAGATATTTTTCTTATTTAATTATGAAAGAAGCCAATATCATAACAATATCTGGTAGTACAAAATTAATTGATGGCTCTGGAAGAGCGAATGTATTACTACTACGAGGAACTATATTGATTGTTAATGATGCATTATATTGTAGTAGGTCTCAAAGAAACTTGTTGAGTTTCAGAGATATTCGCCAAAATGGCTATCATATTGATACCACCAATGAAGGAAAGGTTGAATACCTTTATATTACTACAATAAAAGCAAAAATGAAGTATGTGCTTGAAAAGCTTCCCGCATTTTCCTCTGGATTATACTACACTAATATTAGTGTAGTTGAATCACATGCTATAGTAAACAAGGAGTTTACTAATGATTTTATTATTTGGCATGACCGGTTAGGCCATCCCGGTTATAATATGATGTACAAAATAATTGAGAATTCACATGGTCATTCATTGAAGAACCAGAAGATTCTTCAAACAAAAGAATTCTCTTGTGCTGCATGTTCTCAAGGAAAACTAATTATTAGACCATCTGTAATTAAAGTTGGAGTTGAATCTCCTGCATTTTAGGAACGTATACATGGTGATATATGTGGGCCCATACACCCTCCATGTAGACCATTCAGATATTATATGATTTTGATAGATGCATTTACAAGATGGTCACATGTGTGCTTGTTATCAACCCGCAATTTGGCCTTTGCGAGGTTACTAGCTCAATTAATAAGATTAAGAGCACAGTTTCTAGATTATGCAATTAAGACACTTCGTCTTGATAAAAATTTACGTCCCAGGCCTTTAATGATTATTGCATATCAATTGGGATAACAATTGAGCATCCAGTTGCTCATGTTCATACTCAAAATGGTCTAGCAGAATCATTGATCAAACGCCTCCAATTAATTGTTAGACCAATGCTTATGATAACAAAACTTTCCATTTCGGCATGGGGCCATGCTATTTTGCATGCAACAGCTTTTGTGCGGATCAGACCCACAAGTTATTATAAAGTCTCCCCAATACAATTGGCTTTTGGTTAGGAGCCAAATATTTTCCATCTTAGAATATTTGGATGTGCAGTATATGTTCCAATAGCTCCACCACAACGCACAAAGATAAGACCCCAAAGAAGATTGGGAATATATGTTGCGTATGAATCTCCTTCTATTATAAAATATTTGGAACCTATAACTGAGGATTTATTTACGGCAAGATTTGCTAATTATCATTTTGATGAATTAGTATACCCAATATTAGGGGGAGAAAATAAGCAGTTGCAAAAGGAGATAGATTGAAATGCATTATCACTATCTCATTTAGATCCTCGAATAAATCAATGTGAACACGAGGTTCAAAAGATAATTTATTGGCAAAATATTGCAAATCAACTACCTGATGCATTCACTAACCTACCAAGGGTGACTTGTGATGACCCAAAAGGTCATCTTATCTTTTAGAACTTGAGTCTGAGCTCTTAAGCCTTACAAATCTCATTTTACCCTCTTCGATTTGCATGCACAGTCTGGGCAGGTTTTCGGAAAGCTTTTATGTAGAAAACTAATGAAAATAAGAAATTTTACCTTAAAAGTTGATTTTTGTTGACTTCGGTCAATATTTTTGATAAATGGCCCAGATTCATGCTTTGACAGTCCCGGTAGGGTCCGTATCGAATTATGGGACTAAGGCGTATGCCCGGAATTGAATTCGGAGGTCCCTAGATTGAGTTATGAATTTTTGATGAAAATTAAAAGTCTCAAAATTATTTATTTTTAAGAATTGATTGATATTTGGCATTGTTAGTATCGGGTCCGTATTTTGGTTTCGGTGCCCGGTATATGTTCATTATGATATTTAAGACTTGTCTGTAAAATTTGGTATGAAACGGAGTTGATTTGACGTGATTCGGACGTCTAGTTGAGAAGACATGAATTTTAAAGTGTTCTTGAGAATTTCATTTGATTTGGTGCTAAATTCGTAGTTCTAGGTGTTATTTTGGCAATTTGATCGCGCGAACAAGTTCGTATGATATTTTTAGACTTGTGTGCATGTTTGGTTTGGATCCCCAAGGGCTCGGGTGAGTTTCGAATAGGCCACGGGATGTTTTGAACTTAGAAAATTTTGCTGGTATAACTTAACCTATTGCAGGCCTCTGATCTCGCAATTGCGAGATCAGGCATCGCAAATGCGAATATAACAAGGTCCGCAATTGCAAGGCTTTCATCGCAATTGTGATCAGAAGCCTGGGCCAGCAGTTCTCGCATTTGCGAGGTTACCTTCGCAATTGCGAAGGGAGTCTGGGAAGGGCAGGTTCGCAAATGCGAACATCTACTCGCATTTGCGAAGTTCAGTGGTCGCAAGTGCGACACTTTCCTCACATTTGCGAAGGCAGCGAGATTGTGAAGGGCATCGCAATTGCGATTGTTCCTTAGCATTTGCGAAGCTCAGGTCGCAATTGCGACACCTGCAGCTGAGTAAAAGGGGCTTAGACGGGATTTTTTATTTTTTATATTTTCAAAACCCTAAACCTTAAGAGGCGATTTTCCAAAGACCAAATGTTCCCCAAATCATAGGTAAGTGATTCCTAACTCTTTTCTTTCAATCTTTTACATCTTATAACAAGATTTCATTTCCACCTCTAAAACAAACGTTTGTCCTCGAACGGAGTTAGAAAAAGTACCTGAGTTGGAGAAAAGGTGTGAATATTTACTCCTCATGTCCGACTCGGACTCCCAGGTAGATGCCTCTACCGGCTGACCTCTCTATTGCACTCGAACTGAAGGATAACTCTTTGACCTCAACTATCGGACCTGCCGGGCTAGAATAGCCACCGGCTCCTCCTCGTAAGTCAAATCTTTGTCCAATTGGACTGAGCTGAAATCTAACACATGGGACGGATCATCATGATATTTTTCCTGAGCATAGACACATGGAACACAGGATGAACCGCTGAAAAATTAGGTGGTAATGCAAGCATGTAGGCTACTTCACCCACCCTTTCAAGAATTTCAAAGGGTCCGATATACCTAGGGCTCAACTTACCATTCTTTACGAACCTCATTACACCTTTCATAGGTGAAACCCGTAGCAATATTCGTTCTCCAACTATGAATGCAATATCATGAACTTTATGACCGGCATAACTCTTTTGCCTAGACTGAGCTGTGCGAAGTCGATCCTGAATAATCTTGACCTTATCCAAGGCATCCTGTACCAAATCGGTACCTAACAACCGAGCCTCTTCCGGTTCAAACCAACCAACTGTCGATCGGCATCGCCTTCCATATAATGCCTCATATGGAGCCATCTGAATGCTCGATTGGTAGCTATTAATATAAGCAAACTCCGCAAGTGGTAAGAAATGATCCCAAGAACCTCCAAAGTCTATCACACAAGCGCGAAGCATATCTTCCTATATCTGAATAGTGCGCTCTGACTGTCCGTCTGTCTATGGATGAAATATTGTACTCAACTCCACCCGCGTGCCTAACTCACGCTGTATAGCCCTCCAGAAATGTGAGGTAAACTGCGTACCTCGATCTGAAATAATAGACACGGGCACACCGTGAAGGCGGACAATCTCACGAATGTAAATTTCAGCTAACCTCTCTGAAGAATAGGTAACTGCCACTGGAATGAAATGGGCTGACTTGGTCAACCTGTCCACAATGACCCAAACTGCGTCAAATTTTCTTTGTGTTCATGGGAGCCCAATAACAAAATCCATAGTGATACGCTCCCACTTCCACTCAGGAATTTCTAACTTCTGAAGCAAACCACCAGGTCTTTGATGCTCGTACTTAACTTGCTGACAATTCAGACACCGAGCTACATGTGCAACTATATCCTTTTTCATTCTCCTCCATCAATAATGTTCCCGCAAATCTTGATATATTTTAGCGGTACCTGGATGAATAGAATACCTGGAACTGTGTGCTTCTTCAAGAATTAATTCACAAAGTCCATCCACATTAGGCACACAAATACGGCCCTGCATTCGCAGAACTCCATCTTCCCCCACAGCAACCTGTTTGGCATCACCGTACCGCACCGTGTCCTTAAGGACAAGTAAATGAGGATCATCATACTGTCTCTCTCTGATGCGATCATATAAAGAAGACCGAGCGATTGTACAAGCTAGAACCCAACTGGGTTTTGAAACATCTAACCTCACGAACTGATTAGCCAAAGTCTGAATATCTGCAGCTAATGGTCTCTCACCCACCGAAATATATGCAAGACTGTCCATACTCACAGCCTTTCTACTCAAAGCATCGGCCACCTCATTGGCCTTTCCGGGGTAATACAAAATGGTGATATCATAGTCTTTCAACAACTCCAACCATCTTATCTGCCTCAAATTAAGATCCTTTTGTTTGAACAGATACTGGAGGCTACGATGATCGGTAAATACCTCACACGAGACACCGTAGAGGTAATGTCTTCAAATCTTCAGCGCATGAATAATGGCTACCAATTCTAAGTCATGAACATGATAATTCTTCTCATGAACATTCAACTGCCACGACGCATATGCAATTACCTTGCCATCTTGCATTAGTACTGCACCAAGCCCAATGTGAGATGCATCACAATATACCGTATACGATCCTGAGCCTGTGGGTAATACGAATACTGGCGCCGTAGTCAAAGCGGTCTTGAGCTTCTGAAAGCTCAACTCATACTCGTCTGACCATCTGAATGGAACACCCTTCTAGGTTAGTCTGGTCAATATACTTGCTATAGATGAAAACCCTTCCACGAACCGACGATAATAACCTGCCAAACCCAGGAAACTCCGGATCTCTGTAACCGAAGTAGGTCTAGGCCAATTCTGAACAGCCTCAATCTTCTTAGGATCCACCTTTATGCCTTTTGCCGATACAACATGTCCCAAAAAGGTAACTGAGTCTAACCAAAACTCACATTTTGAAAATTTGGCATATAACTGATTATTCTTCAAGGTGTGAAGCACACTTCGAAGATGCTGCTCATGCTCCTCTCGACTGCTGGAGTAAATCAAGATATCATCAATGAATACAATCACAAAAGAATCCAAATAATGCTTGAACACCCGATTCATCAAATCCATAAATGTTGCTGGAGCATTTGTCAACCCAAATGACATCACTAGGAATTCGTAATGCCCATACCGAGTCCAAAAAGCTGTCTTAGGGACATCAGATGCCCTAATCTTCAACTGATGGTAACCAGATCTCAAATCAATTTTCGAAAATACCTTGGCACCCTGAAGCTGATCAAATAAGTCATCAATTCTTAGTAGCGGATATTTGTTTCTGATAGTAGCCTTGTTCAACTATCGATAGTCTATACACATCCGCATCGAACCATCTTTCTTCTTTACAAATAATACTGGTGCACCCCAGGGCGAGACACTGGGTCTAATGAATCCCTGATCAAGCAAGTCTTGTAACTGCTCTTTCAATTCTTTCAACTCTGGCAGGGCCATACGGTATGGTGGAATAGAAATGGGTTGAGTGCTCGAAGCCAAATCAATACAGAAGTCAATATCTCTGTCGGGTGGCATCCCTGACAGATATGTAGGAAATACTTCTGAAAATTCACGAACAACTGGCACTGAGTCCATAGAAGGGACATACGCATTGGGATCGCGAATATAAGCCAAATAGGCTAGACATCCTTTCTCTACCATACGCCGAGCTTTCATATAAGAAATAACCATGCTGGCAGAATGGACAGAAGTTCCTTTCCACTCTAACTGAGGTAACCCCGACATAGCTAGGGTCACTGTCTTGGCATGACAATCCAATATAGCATGATAAGGAGACAGCCAATCCATACCCAAGATGACATCAAAATCTACCATATCAAGAAGTAGAAGATCTACACTAGTTTCAAGATTACCAATAGTAACCACACATGAACGGTGGACATGATCTACTACCACAGAGTCTCCCACCGGTGTAGATACACACACAGAAGCACTCAGAGAAGCACAAGGCACAACCAAATATGAAGCAAAATAGGAGGACACATAGGAATAAGTAGATCCTGGATCAAATAGAACTGAAACATCTCTATGGAAAACTGGAATAATACCTGTGATCACAACATCAGATGACTTAGCTTCAAGCTTAGATGGAAAAGCATAAAACCGGGGCTAGGCCCCACCACTCTGAACTGCATCTCTGGGACGGCTTCTAACTGGATGGCCTCCACCTCTAACGGTCTCATCTCCACCTCTAACTGCCTGACCCCTACCTCTAGCTGGCTGAGCAGGCGGTGAAGCAACCGGTGCCGGTATGATGGCACGAGAATCTTGCCGAGATGTGTTACTCGCCAATCTAGGGCAATACATCCTGATGTGACCAATGTTCCCACACTCATAACACGCATCCTGATGCCGTGGCTGCTGAAGCTAAAGCTGACCCAGATGGGCCGGATAACCACTATAGTAACTCTGGAGTGGTAGTGCACTGATAGGAGCTGAATGTGCACTGAATACTGGTTGCCCAAAGTAAAGCATAATAGGACCGTGACTCCCTGAAGCACTTGGAGATACATGAAGTGCTGAATGAAACGGTCTGGGAGGATGACCCCTACCAAAATTACCTCGGCGGGGCTGCTGGAGCCTGATTCTGGGGAGCCATCTACTTCGGGGCGGGAGTAGTGGGAGTTTGTGCTCCTCCCCCAGTCTGTGAGACGACTGGTTCCACTGGAAATGTACCATTCTGGGCCACACCCTCCATATGACTCACCAATTGGACTAGAGCGTCCTGAAGCACTAGAGTGGTTATGAATCCTTCCCGGACCTGAACTGGTCCAACTGGTATATTCTGAACTGGGACCTCCTCCTCAAGGTCTATCTGAGGTTCTTCAACAGGTGCAGCTGCTCGAGCTATGGACTGAGCTCTACCTCGGCCTCTGCTTCTGCTTCTAGCACGACCTCGGCCTCGACCTCTACCCCTGGCCATAGTTGCCATCGGGGGTTCTGGTCCCTGTCCATCGGTAGAACTATTACGCGTTCTCACCATCTGCGAGAGAATAAGAGTAGAATGGTTCAATCATCGATGAAAGAATAAAATCGTACGACAGAATAAGAAAGAAGTGATATTATTCCTAAACTTCATAGCCTCTGAGAGATAAGTACAGACGTTTTCGTACCGATCCTTCAGACTCTACTAAGTTTGCTCGTGACTCGTGAGACTTATGTAACCTAGTTCTTTGATACCAACTGTCACGACCCGAAATTCCCATCTCCGGACCATGATGGCGCCTAACATTTCACTTGCTAGGCAAGCTAACGTTAGAATAACACTATCTATTTTTAAAACAATTTTTAAATTTATTAATAACAAGGAAGCAAATGCGGAAGTAATTTTGAAATAATCAATAATAATAATGGTGTCTAAATACCACCCCAGAATTGGTGTCACAAGTGCACGAGCTTCTAGAATAAATACAAATAAAGGTCTAAATAAAATAAAGCTGTCTGGAAATAAACACACAACTAAAGTACAATAGACGGGGACTTCAGAACTGCGAACACCATGCAGTTATACCTCAAGTCTCCTTTGATAGCTGAAATCCGAGCAAGTCTATGGTACGCCGCTGGGACCACCTCCAAAATCTGCACAAGAAGTGTAGAGTGTAGTATCAGTACAACCGACCCCATGTACTGGTAAGTGCTGAGCCTAACCTCGACGAAGTAGTGACGAGGCTAAGGCGATTCACTTACATTAACCAGTACACATTATTAGTAACAACAACAATAATAGGAATAAATAAGGTAATTTATTTATAATAATTGAAGGCAACTCAGCAGTCATAACCAATTATCATTTTCATTATTTCTGTTGCAGCGTGCAACCCGCTCTCACAATATATCCACATTCAGTTCTGTTGTGGCGTGCAACCCGCTCCTCCAACATATTCATTTTAATCAAGTCTATTGCGGCGTGCAACCCGATCCTCCAATATTAACTTTTTTTAACAAGTCTGTTGCGACGTGCAATCCGATCCTCCAATATTGACTTTTAATAAGTTTGTTGCGGCGTGCAACCCGATCCTCCAATATTGACTTTTAATATGTCTGTTGCGGCGTGTAACCCGATCCTCCAATATAGACTTTCCATAAGTCTGTTGCGGCGTGCAACCCGATCCTCTAATATATTCATTATAATCAATCATGTTGCGGCGTGCAACACACTCTTCCAACATTTTCATTTACCAATTCTTATAGAAGAAATTTCCCAATAAATGTAACAATTAATATAAAATTTCAAGACAACAAGCATACAATAATTATGGTTTAATTATGAAGCAAACAATGACAAATAGCAAATTATTATGAAAATCAGGGAGCAAATAGGCAGTTTAATATTTATTATGCTAAATGTCAAATAATATTTAAGGCACATAATTCAAATAACATGTAACAATTAATGAAGGAATTCAAGAATTCATATTTGCAAAGAATAAGAGAGAAACAATTATTATAATAATTAATTTATGATTAAAAATAATTTATGATTTTTCAGGTAAACAGGCAAACAACTAATTTAACGACGTATAGACACTCATCACCTCGCCTATACGTCGTTTACATGCAATTCACATAACAAACAATTTAAGGGTTCTATTCCCTCAAGTCAACGTTAACCCCAACACTTACCTCGCTTTGCAAATTCCAATCAATTATTCAACCACAACTTTTCCTTTTAAATTTGCCTCCGAAAGCTTCAAATCTATTCAAAAATAACTCAATATATTCAATACTAATCATAGGAATTAATTCCATATGAATTTACAAATTTTCCCGATAAAAATCTGAAATTCATTAAAATATTCGGCAGTGGGACCCACAACTCACGAAATCCGAACACCCGTTCTGATACGAGTTCAACCATACCAAATTTGTCCAATTTCGATATCAAATGGACCTTTAAATCTTAATTTTTCATTTTTGCAAGATTTTATAAAAATTTGTTTTTTCTTCCATAAATTCACGGATTCATGATATAAATGAGTATGAAATCATGAAATATAATCAATATAGGATAAGGAACACTTACCCCAATGTTTTCCCGTGAAAATCGCCTTACCCGAGCTCAAAAATGGGAAAGAATTGAAAATGGGTCAAAATCTCATTTCCAGAACTTAAGTTCTGTTTCTGGGATTTTTACCCTTCGCGAATGCAGTCAGTGCCTCGCGTTCGCGAAGCACAATTATGTGCTGTCAAATTTTACTCTTCGTAAATGCGAGGGCTACCTCGTGAACGCGATGCATGCCTGGCTTGGCCTTTGCAAACGCGAGATGCCCTTTGCGAACGCGGAGGCTAATTTTTCCTGGCCAGTCTCTTTCCCTTCGCGAACGCGAGGCTTCTATCGCGAAGGAGAAGCTTTGAACCTCAATCCTTCGCGAACGCGGTCACTATGTCACGAACGCGAAGCACAAAATGTGCCAGCCCAATTTGCTCTTCGCGTTCGCGAAAGTACCTTCGCGAACGCGAAGAAGAACACACCAGAAACCTGAAATCTGCAGAAAACTAGATTTCCTATGTCCGAAATCATCCAGTAGCCTATCGAAAACTCACCCGAGCCCTCGGGGCTCCAAACCAAACATGCATACAAGTTCTAAAACATCATATGAACTTGCTCGCACGATCGAATCGCTAAAATAACACCTAGAACTACGAATCGGACACCAAATCAAAGGAAGTTTTCAAGAAAATTTAAAACTTATATTTTTACAACCGGATGTCCGAATCACATCAAATCAATTCCGATTCTCACCAAATTCTGCAAACAAGTCAAAAATATTATAGTGGACCTATACCGAGCTCCAAAACCAAAATACGAACCCGAGGTAAATAAATTCAACATCAGTAATTTCTTAGAAATCATTAAGCTTTTAATTTTTCATCAAAATTCCATATCTCGAGCTAGGGACCTCGGAATTTGATTCCAGGCATACGCCCAAGTCCCAAAATATGATACAGACCTACCGAAATTTTCAAAATACTGATCCAGATTCGTTTACTCAAAATGTTGACCAAAGTCAACTTAGTTGAGTTTTAAAGCTCTATTTTCTATTTTAATCTATTTTTCATATAAAAACTTTTCGAAAAATTGCACGGACTGCGCACGCAAGTCGAGAAATGATAAATGATACTTTTCGAGGTCTTAGAACATAAAATTATTTATTAAATTTAAAGATGACATTTTTGGATCATCACAGAGAGTTAATGCACGAAGGGTGATGTCGTGTCGCTTCTATTAATTTTATGGTGAGATTGAGAGTAAAAGCACGAAGGGTGATGCCGTACATTTTTTCTTACCATATTCATTATTCCTGTTGTTAGGGGTGTTCAAAACCGAACAGAAATCAAAAACCGAACCGAAACCGAAGCTTAATGGTTTATTGGTATCGGGTTAACGGTTTAACGGACGGGGAACAGATTGAAATTTTTTTATTAACGGCTTATCGGTTTGAGGGCGGATTATTTAATTTTCTTAACGGATAATCTGTTAATCCGTTAAGAACATATATATATATATATATATATATATATATATATATATATATATATATAGATAGATAGATAGATAAGATATATAGTTTATTTTTATCCATATATATATTAAATATCAAAAATTCTTCCACTTCTTCTGGCTATTAGCTTAGCTTATTCTCCCACCCTACTATAAGATTGTTTAAGCTGCTGTGTATGGTTCACCTCTGCTTTTGTTTTTTAAAACTAATGCCTGTTGTCTATGTTTAATAGAAGAACAATAGTGTTGTTGCCACAACTTTTATCCCACAATATTGACGATAGTACTGTCTTGAATTATGTTCCGGGGAAATAGCGCATCTGCGTTTCCTGTAAATTGTTTACTACTTATAATCCATCCCTATTTCTATACATAACTGCTTTTGCTCGGTGTTGTTTGTATGGTTAATGATATAGCGTGAAATGCCTGGTTGAGAGTTTAAGTTAGAAATTTGAAGTTGTTGTTTGAACTTTGAAGCTACATAAATTCAAGCTCTGTTAGGCGTTAGCTGCAGGCCAAACATTTCTGTGTAGTCTGCTCACTTATGGGTTAATCATTTTGAAATATGTATCCTGGACTCACTTTGAATATAGACTGGAATTTCCTATTTTGAATTTGTATGCTAGGCGTTAACAGACATATGTATGTCTGGACTCATGTAATGTAGTCTGTTTTGGGATTTAATGGTAGGCGTTAACATACATATGTCTGGACTCATATGTAGTCTGCTTTGGGATGTAATCTAGCCTACAATGTGTTCTACTTTTTTCACTCTACAACACATGACACACTACATCATTCTTATGTAGGCGTTAGCAGACATGTTTGTCTGGACTCAATGTGTAATTTCCTATTATGAATTTGTATGCTAGGTGGTCAACAAACAATTAATGCACGCAATATAGATTTAATTAGGCCGATAAACCGCCCGATAACCGCCCGATAAGAGCTAAACCGATACCAATCCGCCCGATATCTTATCGGGTGGCTAGCGGATTAATACATTTAAAATCCGATAACCGTTAAGCCAAACCGTTAAGAGCAATTAACCGCCCAATCCGCCCGATAAGCAGCCCTACCTGTTGTTTCCTGGTATATTGACTGCTCCGGTATTCATTCTATTATAGTTCTTTATCTTGCATTCCCCTTAGTATGTTCCCATCCCGATATTTTCTGTTTATTTCTTTATTTTTGTGATTTGTATATACTCTATTAAATTGTACATGTTAATTTGTAGGTGTCTTGCCTTAGCCTCGTTACTACTTCATCGAGGTTAGGCTCGACACTTACCAGCACATGGGGTCGGTTGTACTAATACTGCACTCTGCACTTTTTGTGCAGATTTTGATACCGACTCGGATTGATCGAGATTTTTGCTATTGGTCTACTGTCACGACCCGAAATTTCCCACTGATGGGACCGTGATGACGCCTAACATTTCACTTGCTAGGCAAGCCAATATTAGAGAATCATTAAACCAATTCCTTATTTCCATTCAGTAATTAACAATAATTAACTAAGATGAAATATAATAAGTGCGGAATATCATAAAACTGTATTAATTACTGCCACCCGGATCTGGAGTCACAATTCACGAGCATTCTAGAATTTACTACAAGTAATAGTTTGAAAGAAATACAATTGTCTGAATGAAAGAAACAGTAGAACAGAAAAGAGAGTGATGCCGTGAATTTTTCCTTACTGTATTCATTATTCCTGTCGATTCCTGGTATATTGACTGCTCCGGTGATCATTCTGTTGTAGTTCTTTATCTTGCATTCCCCTCAGTATGTTCCCCTCCCAACATTTCCTGTTTAGTTCTTCATTTCTGTGATTTGTATATACACTGTTAAAGTGTACATGTTGATTTGTAGGTGCCTTGCCTTAGCCTCATCACTACTTTGTCAAGGTTAGGTTTGACACTTACCAGTACATGGGGTCGGTTGTACTGATATTGCACTCTGTACTTTCTGTGCAGATTTTGATATCGGCTCGGGTTGATCGATATTTTTGCTATTGGTCCATTGTCCGGAGACTCAAAGTAGATCTGTCGGCGTTCACAGACCTTGAAGTCCCCGTCTATCTTTTCTGTTCTACTGTTTCTTTCATTCAAACAGTTGTATTTCTTTCAGACTATTACTTGTAGTAAATTCTAGAATGCTCGTGATTTTGTGACTCCAGATCCGGGTGGTAGTAATTAATACAGTTTTATGATATTCAGCACTTATTATATTTCATCTTAGTTAATTATTGTTAAATACTGAATGAAAATAAGGAATTGGTTTAATGATTCTCTAACGTTGGCTTGCCTAGCAAGTGAAATGTTAGGCGCCATAACGGTCCCGTCGATAAAAAATTTCGGGTCGTGACAGTTGGTATCAGAGCCAGGTTGCCTAGGTCTCACGATCTACGAGCAAGCTTAGTAGAGTCTGGAGGATCGGTACTGAGACGTCTGTGCATATCTTCCAGAGGCTATGAAGTTTAGGAACAAGTTTCACTTATATTCTTCTATGTCATGTGATTTTGCTCTCTCAATACTTATTGAACTCTTCTACTCTTATTCTCTCGCAGATGGCGAGAACACGCACCGCTTTCTCAGCTGAGCAGCAGCCAGAGCCTCCAGTGGCAGCTCTTACGCAGGGCAGAGGTTGAGGCCGTGCTAGAGGCCGAGGTAGGGGCAGGGCTCAGCCTAGGGCCCGATCAGCAGCCCCAGCAGTGGAGTTGCAAATAGAGCTTGACGAGGAGGTTCCAGCCCAGAGTGTTCCTACCGGACCAGCTCAGGTTCTTGAGGGGTTCATTGCCACCCAAGTACTTCAGGATGCTTTGGTCCGTTTGGTGGGCCTTATGGAGAGTGTGGCCCAGACTGGCGCATTTCCCATGGCACCAACAGTCTCTCAGGATGGAGGATGAGCCCAGACTCCTACCACTCCCGCTCCGAAGTAGATAGCTTCCCAGTATTAGGCTCCAGCAGCTCGGCCGGTCGGATTAGTTCAGCCGGTTATTGTGACACATGTCGGAGATGGGACAGCTATGTCTTCTGAGGCTTTATGGAGATTGGACAGGTTTACCAAGATCTTTCCTGTTCACTTCAGTGGTGCTCCTTCAGAGGATCCCTAAGAGTATCTTGACAGTTGTCACGAGGTTCTACGAAACATGGGTATAGTGGAGACCAATGGGGTCAATTTTGCTGCATTTCAGATGACTGGTTCTGCCAAGAAATGGTGGAGAGATTACTTGTTGACCAGACCAGCTGGGTCGCCTGCTCTTACTTGGGACCAGTTCTCTCAGCTCTTCATAGAGAAGTTTCTGCCTATCACATTGAGAGAGGAGCGTCATCGTCAGTTTGAGCGTCTCTAGCAGGGCAGTATGACTGTTACTCAGTATGAGACCCGCTTTGTGGATTTGGCCCGTCATGCCATTCTTCTGCTTCCCACCGAGAGAGAGAGAGAGAGAGAGAGAGAGAGAGAGAGAGAGAGAGAGAGAGAGAGAGAGAGAGGAGGTTTATTGATGGACTTGCTCAGCCTATCAGATTGCAGATGTCTAAGGAGATTGGGAGTGAGATTTCTTTTCAGGCGGCTGCTAATGTCGCCAGACGGGTTGAAATGGTTCTTACTCAGGGAGGTTAGGGGTCTGAAAAGAGACCTCGTCATTCCGGTGAGTTCAGCAGTGCCTCATCTAAAGGCAATAGTACTTTTGGTAGAGGCCATCCTCCCAGGCCGTTTCAATCAGCGCTTCAGTCATCCCACGGTGCTTCAGGTGGTCGTGGCCCTCAGATGCATTATTCCGACCAGCTATCCTACGGTGCACCACCATCTCCTATTAGTGCACCTCTACTCCATATTTATCAGGGTGGTTATTCGGGTCGACAGGGTCAGCTTCAGGGTCAGCAATCACCGTAACCGAGGTTATGTTATACATGTGGTGATCCGAGACATATTGATAGATTTTGCCCTGGAGCAACAGGCAGCTCACAGCATCAGAGTTCTCGTGCCATAGTTCCGGCACCAGTTTCTGCATCACCTGCTTAGCCAGCCATAGGTAGAGGCCAGACTGTTAGGGGTGGAGGCCAAGCCATTAGAAATGGAGACCAGCCAGTTAGAGGTCATCCAGGGTCGTAGTTCAGGGTGGTGGGGCCCAACCCCAGTGTTATGCTTTCCTAGCCAGGCCTGAGGCTAAGTCATCTGACGATGTTATCACATGTAATGTTTCAGTTTGAAGTAGGGATGCTTCAGTTCTATTTGATCCGGGATCTACTTACTCTTATATGTCATCCTATTTTGCTTCCTATTTGGTTGTGCCCCGTGATTCTTTGAGTACTCCTGTGTATGTGTCCACACTAATGGGAGATGCTATTCTTGTAGATCGTGTTTATCGTTTGTGTGTGGTCACCATTGGGAGTCTTGAGATCCGTGTAGATCTTTTACTTCTTGACATGGTTGATTTTGATGTCATACTGGGTATGGATTGGCTGTCACCTTATCATGCTATATTAGATTGTCACGCCAATACGATGACCTTAGCCTTGCAGGGGCTGCCTCGATTAGAGTGGAGAGGGAATCTTGGCTATTCTGCCAGCAGGGTTATCTCTTATGTGAAGGCTCGACATATGGTCGAGAAGGGGTGGCTAGCTTATTTGGCTTATGTCCGCGATTCTTGTACAGAGGTTCCTTCCATAGATTCGATGCCGGTTGTTCGTGAGTTTCCATAAGTGTTTCCTACAGACCTGCCGGGGATTCCACCCGACAAGGATATTGATTTCTGTATTGATTTGGCTCCGGGCACTCAGCCTATTTCCATTCCGCCATATCGCATGGCCCCGCCAGAGTTGAAATAATTGAAGGAGCAGTTGCAAGATTTGCTTGATAAGGGCTTCATTAGACCTAGTGTCTCGCCCTAGGGCTCACCCGTGTTGTTTGTGAAGAAGAAAGATGGATCGATGAGGATGTGAATAGATTATCGGCAGTTGAACAAAGTCACCATCAAGAACAAAAATCCATTGCCGATGATTAATGATATATTTGATCAGCTTCAGGGTGCCAAGGTATTTTAAATAAATTGATTTGAGATCTGGCTACCATCAGTTGAGGATTAGGGCATCCGATGTTCCTAAGATAGCTTTTCAGATTCGGTATGGGCATTATGAGTTTCTAGTGATGTCATTTGGGATGACAAATGCCCCGACAACATTCATGGATTTGATGAACCGAGTGTTCAAACTTCAAACCCTACTTGGATTCCTTGGTGGTTGTGTTTATTGATGATATCTTGAACTACTCCCACAGTCGAGAGGAGCATGAGCAGTACCTTCGGATCGTTCTTCAGACTCTGAAAGACAGCCAATTATATGCTAAGTTCTCAAAATGTGAGTTTTGGTTGAATTCAGTTGCTTTCTTGGGTCACGTTGTATTAGTAGAGGGCATTCAGGTGGATCCTAAGAAGACTGAGGCAGTTCAGCACTGGTCTAGACCCACATCAGCTACAGAGATTCGTAATTTCCTGGGTTTGGCGGGCTATTACCGTCGATTTATGGAGGGGTTTTCATCCATAGCAGCCCCGTTGACCAGATTGACCCAGACGGGTGCCCCGTTCAGGTGGTCAGACGAGTGTGAAGCAAGCTTTCAGAATCTCAAGACAGCTTTGACTACGACACCGGTATTGGTATTACCCACAGGTTCAGGATTCTATACAGTATATTGTGACATATCGCGTATTGATCTGGGTACGATGTTGATACAGGGTGGAAAGGTTATTGCATATGCTTCGCGGCAGCTGAAGGTTCATGAGAAGAATTACCCTGTTCATGATCTAGAGTTGGCAGCCATTGTTCACGCGCTGAAGATTTAGAGGCACTATCTTTATAGCATCCCATGTGAGGTATTCACTGATCATTATAGCTTGCAGTATTTGTTCAAGAAGAAGGAACTCAATTTGAGGCAGAGGAGGTGGCTGGAGCTATTGAAAGACTATGATATCACCATATTGTATCATCCCGGGAAGGCCAATGTGGTGGCCGATTCTTTGAGTAGAAAGTCAGTCAGTATGGGTAGCCTTGCAAATATTCCCGTTGGTGAGAGACCGCTTTCATTGGATGTTCAGGCCTTAGCCAACCAGTTCGTGAGGTTGGATGTTTCTGAGCCTAGCCATGTTTTAGCTTGTACAATTGCTCGGTCTTCTTTGTTTGAGCACATCGGAGATCGGCAGGATGACGATCCTCATTTACTTGTCTTTAGAGACACAATGCGGCACAGTGGTGCGAAGCAGATTACTGTTGGAGATGGCAGCGTTTTGAGGATACATGGTCGAATTTGTGTGCCTAATGTGGATGGACTTCGTGAATTAATTCTTGAAGAAGCACACAATTCCAAGTATTCTATTCATCCAGGTACCGCCTAAATATATCAAGATTTGCGGCAACATTATTGGTGGAGGAGAATGAAAAAGGATATAGTTGCCTATGTAGCTCGGTGCCTAAATTGCCAGCAGGTAAAGTATGAGCATCAGAGACCTGGTGGTTTACTTCAGAGGTTAGATATTCCTGAGTGGAAGTGAGAGCGTATCACTATGGATTTTGTTATTGGACTCCCACGGACTCAGAGGAAGTTCGATGCAGTTTGGGTTATTGTGGATAGGCTGACTAAGTCAGCGCATTTCATTCATGTGGCAGTTACCTATTCCTTGTAGTTGTTGGCAGAGATTTACATTCGTGAGATCGTCCGTCTTCATGGTGTGCCCGTGTCTATCATTTCTGATAGAGGTACGCAGTTTACCTCGCACTTTTGGAGGGCAGTACAGTGTGAGTTAGGTACGCGGGTTGAGTTAAGCACAACATTCCATCCTCAGACGGACGGACAGTCTGAGCGTACTATTCAGATCTTGGAGGATATACTCTGCGCCTGTGTTATTAACTTTGGAGGTTCTTGGGATCAGTTTTTGCCATTAACAGAGTTTGCCTACAGTAACAGCTACCAGTCGAGCATTCAGATGGCTCCCTATGAGGCATTATATGATAGATGGTGTAGGTTGCCAATTGGGTGGTTTGAGCCGGGGGAGGCTCGGTTATTGGGTACAAATTTAGTTCAGGAGGCCTTGAACAATGTCAAGATTATACAGGATCGACTTCGCACAGCTCAGTCCAGGAAAAAGAGTTGTGCCGACCGTAGAGATCGTGATGTTGCATTCATGGTCGGAGAGAGAGTGTTACTTCTGGTATCACCCATGAAGGGTGTAATGAGGTTCGGAAAGAAGGGCAAGTTGAGCCCTAGGTATATCGGACCTTTTGAGATTCTGGAGAGAGTGGGAGATGTGGCTTACAGGCTTGCGTTGCCACCTAGTTTAGCAGCTTTTCATTCGGTATTCCATGTGTCCATGCTTCTAAAGTATCACGGCGATCCGTCCCATGTGTTAGATTTCAGTTCTGTCCAGTTGGACAAGGATTTGCCTTAAGAAGGAGGAGCCGGTGGCAATTCTAGCCCGGCAAGTTTGCTAGTTGAGATCAAAGAGTTACCCTTCAGTTCGAGTGCAGTGGAGAGGTCAGCCTATTGAGGCATCTACTTGGGAGTCCGAGTCCGATATACAGACTAGATATCCCCACCTTTTCACCAGCCCAGGTACTTTTCTATGTCCGTTCGAGGACGAACGGTTGTTTTAGAGGTGGAGAATGTGATGACCCAAAGGTCATCTTATGTTTTAGAACTCGAATCTGAGCTCTTAAGACTTATAAATCTCATTTTTACCCTCCTCGATTTACGTGCACTGACCGGGCAGGTTTCTGGAAAGCCTTTATGTTGAAAACTAATGAAACTAAGAATTTTTGCCTTAAAAGTTAATTTTTGTTGACTTCGGTCAACATTTTTGGTAAACGGTCCCAGATCCATGCTTTGACGGTCCCGGTAGGTCCTTATCGAATTATGGGACCTGAGCGTATACCCAGAATTGAATTCGGAGGTCCCTAGCTTGAGTTATGAAGTTTTTGATGAAAATAAAAAGTCAGGAAATTATTTATTTTTAAGAATTGATTGATATTTGGCATTGTTAGTATCGGGTCCGTATTTTGGTTCCGGAGCCCGATACAGGTTCATTATGATATTAAATATTTGTCTATGAAATTTGGTGAGAAACGGAGTTGATTTGACGTGATTCGGACGTCCAGTTGAGAAGATATGAATTTTAAAGTGTTCTTAAGAATTTCATTTGATTTGGTGCTAAATTCGCAGTTTTAGGTGTTATTTTGGCGATTTGATCGCACAAGAAAGTTCGTATGATGTTTTTAGACTTGTGTGCATGTTTGGTTTGTATCCCCGAGGGCTCAGGTGAGTTTTGGATATGCCACGAGATGTTTTGAACTTAGAAACTTTTGCTGGTATAATTGAACCTGTTTCAGGCCTCTGATCTCGCAATTGCGAGATCAGACATCGCAAATGCGAATATAACAGGGTCCGCAATTGCGAGGCTTTCATGGCAATTGCGATCACAAGCCTGGGCCAGCAGTTCTCGCATTTGCGAGGTTACCTTCGCAATTGCGAAGGGAATCTGGGAAGGGCAGGTTCGCAAATGCAAACATCTACTCGCATTTGCGAGGTTCAGCGGTCGCAAATGCGACACTTTCCTCGCATTTGCGAAGGCAACGGAATTGTGAAGAGCATCGCAATTGCGATTGTTCCTTCGCATTTGTGAAGCTCAGGTCGCAATTGCGACACCTGCAGCTGAGTAAAAGGGGATTAGACGGTATTTTTCATTCTTCATATTTTCAAAACCCTAAACCTTAAGAGGCGATTTTCCAAAGACCAAATCTTCCCCAAATCATAGGTAAGTGATTCCTAACTCTTTTCTTTCAATCTTTTACATCTTATAACAAGATTTCAACCTAGAATCTGGAATTATTATGGTGAAATTATGATTTTTGGGTAGAACTTAGGAATTTCAAAATTTAAGGATTTAGACCTCAATTTGACGTCAGATTCCAAAACTAATTACATATTCGGGCTCGGGGGTGAATGGGTAAAAGGATTTTGGTCTGAACCTCGGGTTTTGACCAAGCGGGCCCGGGGTCGATTTTTTGACTTTTTGGAAAAACATTTGGGAAACTTTAACTTACGCAATATAATTGATTCCTTTAGCAATATTTGATATTATTGAGTCATTTTTGAATAGATACGAGTGGTTTGGAGGTGAATTCCAAAGTAAAAGATGTGATTGAGAATTAAGTGGCCTTCAGAGCGAGATACGTATTGTGTCTAACCCTGACTTGAGGGAATTAGGAACCTTAGATTACTTGCTAAGTGAAATTCATGTGAGCGGCGTATATGTGAGGTGACGAGTACTTATGCGCCGCCAATTTACCTGTTTTCCATGTTTCTCAGTTTTTCTTATATTGCCTTATTCCTATGCCTAATTGCTATGTGTTATACTCGTGTTGTTCAATTTATCGTCCTTATCATGTTTACGGATTTTTCGGTGATAATTGAGTTTTTATTTCAAAGTTGAGATTGATGTTATGGAACCAAATGTTAAAGTAAGGTTTGTACTTGTTATTATATCTCCCTATTGTTATTATATCTCCCTATTGTTATTTATGCATTGCATTATGGTAAGGGAGAGTGTTAATGCACGAAGGGTGATGTCGTGCCATATTGTGAGTGTTAATGCACGAAGGGTGATGCCGTGCCATATTGTGAGTGTTAATGCACGAAGGGTGATGCCGTGACATATTGTGAGTGTTAATGCATGAAGAGTGATGTCGTGCCATGATATGAGAGTTAATCCACGAAGGGTGATGCCATGCCGTTTCTATTAATTTTATGGTGAGATTGAGAGTAAAAGCACGAAGGGTGGTGCCGTGAATTTTTTCTTACTGTATTCATTATTCCTGTTGATTCCTGGTATATTGAGTGCTCCGGTGATCATTCTATTGTAGTTTTTTATCTTGCATTCCCCTCAGTATGTTCCCTTCCCAACATTTCCTGTATAGTTCTTCATTTCTGTGATTTGTATATACACTATTAAATTGTACAGGTTGATTTGTAGGTGCCTTGCCTTAGCCTCATCACTACTTCGTCAAGGTTAGGTTCGACACTTACCAGTACATGGGGTCGGTTGTACTGATACTGCACTCTGTACTTTCTGTGCAGATTTTGATACCGGCTCGGGTTGATCGATATTTTTGCTATTGGTCCACTGTCCAGAGACTCAAGATAGATCTGTCGGCGTTCACAGACCTTGAAGTCCCCATCTATCTTTTCTGTTCTACTGTTTCTTTCATTCAGACAGTTGTATTTCTTTCATACTATTACTTGTAGTAAATTCTAGAATGCTCGTGAATTGTGACTCCAGATTCGGGTGGTAGTAATTAATACAGTTTTATGATATTCCGCACTTATTATATTTCATCTTAGTTAATTATTGTTAATTACTGAATGGAAATAAGGAATTGGTTTAATGATTCTCTAACGTTGGCTTGGCTAGCAAGTGAAATGTTAGGCGCCATCACAGTCTCGTCAGTGGGAAATTTCGGATCGTGACATGACTAAGTCACATATTCTAGCTGCTAATGCTCCTATTCGAATTGATATCCCAGTTGGACAATCTATAAATGCAAATGAGTCTAAGCCATGCTTGAAACATGGTAGACCAATTGGTTCCAAAGATAAAAATTCTCGAAAGCGAAAAGGAGCAAATGATCTAGGAGATCATGATATGGAGGTAATTGCTCAAAAAGAGCCCTGTGACATAACAAATGATAAGACCTCGGAGGAGGTCCAGGTACCTGAAAATAATAAGAATAAAGAGATCTCAATAAGTTATGTCTCTACGAAAAAAGGTGGAACCGAAATAATATTATTGTCGACAACATTTTTGCTTATAATGTTGCTGTTGAAATAATGCAACAAGATGAGGATCTTGAACCAAGATCTGTCGATGAATGTAAACAGAGAAATGATTGGCAAAAATGAAAAGACGCTATCCAGGCAGAATTAGCGTCACTTGAAAAACGTGAAGTATTTGGACGTATAGTCCGAACACCTGAAGGGATAAAGCAGTGGATACAAATGGATTTTTGTGCGAAAATGAAATGATAAAAATGAAGTCGTTAGATATAAAGCACGACTTGTGGCACAAGGATTTTCGCAAAGACCTGGCATTGATTATATGAAGACATATTCTCCTGTAGTGGATGCAATCACTTTCAGGTATCTTATAAAGTTGGCAGTCCATGAACAACTTGATATGCATCTAATGGATATTGTCACATCCTATTTGTATGGCACATTAGACAACGAAATTTATATGAAAATCCCTGAAGGGCTCAAAGTTCCTGAAACTAATAAAAGTTTTCGGGAAACTTGTTCAATAAAGCTTCAAAAATCTTTATATGGATTGAAACAATCAGCGCAAATGTGGTATAATCGCATGAGTGAGTATTTGCTGAAAGAAGGGTATAAAAATGATCTAATTTGTCCTTGTGTATTTATAAAAAGGTCTGGATCAGAATTTATTATAATCGCTGTGTATGTTGATGATCTAAATATCATTGGAACTCCTGGGGAGCTTCCAAAAGCAGTAGACTGTTTGAAGAAAGAGTTTAAAATGAAAGATCTTGGAAAGACAAAATTTTATTTTGGTCTACAAATTGAGCATATGAAAGATGGATTTTTTGTCCATCAATCAACTTATATCGAAAAGATCCTAAAGCATTTTTATATGGATAAAACATATCCATTGAGTACCACGATGGTTGTGAGATCACTTGATATAAATAAAGATCCATTTCGACCTCATGAAAATGATGGAGAGCTTCTTGGTGATGAAACTCCATATCTTCGTGCAATTGGGGTACTAATGTATCTTGCAAATAATACTCGATCAGATATACCTTTTGCAGTAAGTTTATTAGCAAGATTTAGTTCCTTTCCAACAACAAGACAATGTAATAGTGTTAAGCATATTTTTAGATACCTCTTAGGGACTATTGATATGTGATTATTTTATTCTTATGAATTCGATTCACAGTTGATTGGTTATGCAGATGCAGGCTATTTGTCTGACCACATAAATTCCGATCTCAAACAGGCTATCTATTTACTTGTGAGGGTACAACTATTTCATGGCGTTCAACAAAACAAACTTTTGTTGCTACATCTTCCAATCATGCAGAGATAATAGCTATTCATGAAGCTAGTTGAGAATGTGTATGATTGAGATCGATGACTCAACATATTCAACAATTGTGTGGTCTTTCTTTAAAAATGAAGATTCCAACGATATTGTATGAAGACAATGTTGTTTGCATAGTTCAACTTAAAGGAGGATATATCAAAGGAGATAAAACAAAGCACATTTCACAAAAGTTCTTTTTCACACACGATATTTAGCAAAATGGTGAGATAGATGTTCAACAAATCTGTTCAAGTGACAATCTAGCAGATTTATTCACTAAGGCATTACCAACATCAACATTTGAGAAGTTGAGACATAAGATTAGAATGCGTCATCTCCGAGATATCAAATAAAGCTTTCATCAGGGGGAGTATAATACGCGTTGTACTCTTTTTTCCTTAATCAAGGTTTTGTCCCAATTGAGTTTTCCTGGTAAGGTTTTAAATGAGGCAGCACTCAATGCGTATTATAAGATATGTGTACTTTTTTTCCTTCACTAGACTTTTTCCTACTGGGTTTTCCTAGTAAGGTTTTAACGAGGCATATTATCTATGGACATTCAAGGGGGAGTGTTATGAATACATTGAATTTGTGAATGTCCAACAACTCATCCATGAACCATTTTAGATATACATGAATATGTTTATTACATTCATTTAATATCTTGTAACTCTCAAGTAAATTGTACACTATATATACGGTATTTCTAATTCTACAAAAGACATCAATAAGATAGACTTGAATACAACTTGATAGAAGAAAAGTTTTATCTATATTTCTTGGCTTATATTACTATAATTTTATAATATGGAGGGAGTAGTTGGACTAATTTGACTTGTTTAGAAATAAAGGTTTAATTAAAAATACTTCAAAAAGTTTCTTAAATCCAGTAATAATTGCGTTCCATCAATCACTGTGCTTTCACAGATGAAGGTTAAGCGAAGGAACCTCACTCCAATTTTCAAGGTTCCAAGTTCATTTGATTTTTTTTGTCAAATCATGAACCTTAATGCAATAAATTACTCCCTGATTAAATACGGTTGAGGGTCATATCTACCCCGTACTCTTTAAAAATAGTTATATTTGTCTTTCATTATACTTTTTAGATATATTTATCCTTATCGTTATACTTTAGGATTATATTTGCCATTCGTTATACTTTTTTGATATATTTATCCTTACAATTATATTTTAGGATCATATTTGCCCCTCGTCCGTTAGATCGCCATGTCCCATCTTTATTTTCCTACATGGCGCCTATGTGGATTTTTTTTTTCAATTTAAATATGGTCACCTATTTAAGATAATTTAACCTGTGCACTCAATTTAAATAAGACTTCATTAACTCCATTGTTGTGCAACTTCTCATAATTTACTTTGGTTACTGCAGTAACTGTGAGTTGTATTAGATTAGTGATTTTGAGTTCAAAATTATTGTTTGCCAATATGTTGTCGCTTCAATATCGCTATTGTATTTCGCACAATCTTCATAAATGTCGTATCAGGAAATTACTTTTCGTGGATCAATCATGGTCAATTGACCAAAATTTAGACTTTACAGAGTTGTATCTCTATAAACACTTCAAAACATCATTGAGTGATTCATGTCTCCTAACTCCTAAGTATTAAAGGGAAACAAATTAACATAGACAAAGATAAAATAATTTAATAAATTAATTAGAGATAACACTATAATTTCATTCACTCACTGTCCAAAATTTTTCCGCTCTCCGAAAAATATGGAGCTGACCTGGAGAAGAGAGATGGACGAGTGGGGGGGGGGGAGGGAGGGTGTTGGGAATTAGGATTTTCATTTATTTTAGTTAGTGCGTCTTATTTAAATTAGGTGGGCGGGCTAAATAGGTGACCATATTTAAATTGAAAGAAAAAGAAATCCACATAGGCACCATGTAGGAAAACAAAGGTGGGACATGACGATCTAACGGATGAGGGACAAATATGATCCTAAAGTATAATTGTAAGGATAAATGTCAAAAAAGTATAACGAAGGGCAAATATAACCCCTTTGAAGAGTACATGGACAAATATGATCATAAAGTATAACGATACGAATAAATATATCTAAAAAGTATAACGAAGGATAAATATAACCCTTTTTAAAGAGTATAGGGGCAAATATGACCCCTTTCTGGATTAAATATGATGATAACAAACTTTCACCTCTTTTTTGTGTAAGGGATCGTTTGGTAGGATACATTAGATAAAATAATGCATGCATTAGCTTTGCGTATTCATAATATATTATTTTGTACAACTTTTGAATTCATGCATTAGTTATGCAAGCATTAGTTATACACCCTATTTGATATTATTCTATGCATAACTAATGCATAAGAAACCATGATATTATTCTTATACACCCTACCAAACTACCCCTAAAAGATAAGATACTTTATTTATTTATCAATATTGCTAATCTATACTCTTTTTGCCTACCATTATAGTTAGGAGTGTTCAAAACCAAACCGAAACCGAAAATTGAACCGAAACCGAAGCTTAATGGCTTATTGGTATCGAGTTAACGGTTTAACGGACGGGGAATGAATTGAAATTTTTTTATTAACGGCTTATCGGTTTGGGGGCGGATTATTCAATTTTCTTAACGGATAATCCGTTAACCCGTTAAGTATATATATATATATATATCAAAAACCCTTCCACTTCTTATATATATATATATATATATATTAAAGATCAAAAACCCTTCCACTTCTTCCAGTACTCTATCTCTAAGTTCTAACGCCTAATTCCTAAATAATCAGAACCCTTACGTACTATGCATCAGAGGATCCCATGCTTGGCTTAGCTTAGCTTATTCTCCCACCCTACAACAAGATTGTTTAAGTTGATGTCTATGGTTCACCTCTGCTTTTGTTTTTTAAAACTAATGCATGTTGTCTATGTTTAATAGAAGAACAGCAGTGTTGTGCCACATCTTTTTTCACTCTATAATACATGACACAATACATCATTCTTATGTAGGCGTTAACAAACATGTACGTCTGGACTCAATGTGTAATTTTCTATTCTGAATTTGTATGCTAGGCGGTCAGCAAACAATTAATACACGCAATATAGATTGAATTAGGCCGATAAACCGCCCGATAAGAGCTAAACCGATACCAATCCGTCCGATATCTTATCGGGTGGCTAGCGGATTAATACATTTAAAAGCCGATAACCGTTAAGCCAAACCGTTATGAGTAATTAACCGTCCAATCCGCCCGATAAGCAGCCCTAATTATAGTATCTTATAATTATTTAAAGAATCAAACAGTATTAGTAGTACATATGATTTTCAAATATTTTTAACTCAAAAAATAAAAAATTAACGATTCATATTATTTTGTGTAACTTTTTTTGTCGGCTATATTATTTTATGTAACTTACATATATAAGTTTTTACTATTTCTTTTTTCAAAAGATGGAGCAGTTTCAAATGAGAACAGAAACAAAAGTCAATACTCGAAATCCCATCATTCAATTTGGAATAGACAGATCACTCAGTAGCCAAATCAATGTCTCTTACAAGTTGTAATCGCTCATAAATAAAAATGAGATAAAATATGTATTAATCCATGATATATCTACCTAGGGCTGTGAATGGTGGGCGATTATTTTATAGAATCTGTACTATATCATTTTTTTTTGTTATTTTATTTTGCAAAATCAAAATTAAATTTTTCGAAACCGCTCCAATCATCTCAATTTTTCTTCGATATCAGTATGATTCAATTAGTTTTCAATATTTTGTTTAAAACATCATATAAGCGTCGCAAAGGTCTCATTACTGTTCAAAGGATGATGAATCAAGAAACTTGAAATATTGCCAAAATAAAGATCCACAGCTCTATTCTACAACGTTAATTAATCAAAAATAAGATAAAAATCACACGAGAGAAAGATACGAATAAAACTGAGACCGAAGAACAAGGTCTATTAGAATGTTAAGTACTCTCTCTATTCACTTTTATTTGTCCATTATGGACTTTGCACACCCTTAAAAAATAATAAATGAAATACATAATTTACCATGATACCTATATTAATTAATGCATATTTTTAAATGATTTGAGAAAATGATTAGAAATGAGTAATTAATACTGTGGGTATAATAGGAAAAAAGAAATTATCTTCTCTTGTATGCTAAAAGTGACAAATAAAAGTGAAAATCTATTTTTAAAATTCGTTCGGTGTGCCACGCACTTGGACACTCTCGGTCCCCGATCATTCGACATACCCCTTTCCAGAATGATGACACCTTCCAAACTTGGGACTCGTCCCATTCCGCTGCTTCGCTATACCTTCAAATTCTTTTCCTCACCTTGGCAATGCCCTCGGACAACCCAAATTCTTCTCCCGATGATATTATAACTAAATTAGTTTCAACATGAGCAGCAAAATAGATTTTGGGAGTTGCAACTTTGGAACTTGTATTCGTTTCCACTAGTTTAAGGCCTATTGGAAAAAAATTAATGTTTTATTATTTTCAATTTCAATATATAAAATATATTACACCCTCCGTTTAGATGAGTTAGTTTAATTTGACACAGAGTTTAAAAAAGAAAAAGACTTTTAAAACTCATGGTCTTAAAAGCTTAAGGGATAGAAGCTTTGTGGAGCCATGATATTTGTGTGGTTATAAAAATTTCTTATTAAGAGTAAAATGGTTAAAATAAAGAGTTTAAAGTTGAATTATTTTCAAATTTAGAAATATATCATTTATTTTGGAACATACTAAAAAGGAAAGTACCTCATCTAATTTGAAACGGATGGAGTATTGATATAATTTTATTCGCTATCTTTTGGTATCTTTTTGGTTTATTTTTGTAAATTAAAAATTTATCGTTAAAACCTACTATTTAATTAAAAGAATCCTAAAATTTAGTAAAATCTTAAAACAATTTATCTGCTTTTTCTCCTTTCATATTTTAAAAATAATTTTTTTATCACTGAATTAATTATAAGTGATATATATCATATATCTGGAGGAAGTCCACTTGTAGTTGCTTCATCGTCTTCAATTCAGACCTCAGTTTCTTCCCGACAAGACTCTAGTACAAGGGCGTTTTCGTATATGAATGCAATTTTCCCTTGTAACTGCGAAAGTTCCAAGACCCACAACATAAATAGTTGATTATACAATTTCAAAACGCGTCAAAACAAAGTAGCACAGAAACAGAGGAAATTGGTTGAGAAGATTAAAAAAAATAAAAAATTCTTCACCAAACTTCACAAATTACGAGAACTCAACTAGTAAATCCACTTTAATTATTGATACAGAGAATTAATTTTTGGTGTTTGATTAAAAATGGAGATATACGGTGAGGATCAGAGGTTAAAGGAAGAAGAGGAGGAGATGATTGAAGAGAGCAGTGATGATTGTACTTCTTCTTCAGAAGACGAAGGCACAGATGATTACAGGCGAGGAGGTTATCATGCCGTTCGCATAGGCGATGCTTTCAAAGGCGGCCGTTATGTTGTTCAGAGCAAGCTCGGTTGGGGCCATTTCTCCACTGTTTGGCTCGCTTGGGATACTCTCATGTCCGTACGTTTTTCGATCACACCTTCTCTTTTTTTATTCATCTGTTAATGTTTGGGATTGTGGATGATCAATGAAATAGGCCTTAAGTGAGATTTTAAGTCAGTGAGTGCGGAGGCTGAACTAGGATTTGAACCGTACTTTATATTTATTAGATTTCTTAATACAAATATAGTATTTAAATTAATAAGGTACTGGGTTCGGCCGCACCCGCAACCACAACTGTGGCTCCGCCCCTGAGTGCGGAATATCTCTATATCCACTGCTCTTTTTTGGTAATGGATACGAGCATAGTATATTTTCAGTTTTGTGCACCTGTCAGTGTATAAATTTAGCAAGCTTGATATGGTAACAGAAAAAATAGAGTACATGCTTTAGCCGGTTAAATTGAGCTGATGGTGTGAAAATAGTTTACAGTGTCCAGTGTATAGAATTTAAATCGATATAAATCTTGAAAATATTTTTGAACTACATATTCATAGTTTAAGGCTGCCTATAATAGACCCGTGTGGTCCGGCCCTTCCCCTGACCCTGCACATAGCGGGAGCTTAGTGCACCGGGCTGCCCTTTTTATATTCATAGTTTAAACTGAAGATTTGGATTCAATGAGTATTAGAGGATGAATAAATCCTTGAATCTTTGATTAATTGTGATTTCCTAACAGGTGTTGCTTTATATTGGACTTCTATTTCTAGCTCTTTAATCTATTAATTGTTGTCTATTAAATGCTCTTTTATGTTAGAATTGGCCTAGCTCACCTAATTGTGCATAAGCATGAATGTTAGCTTATAGCTCTTGCAAAATTCTCATTAGAAGGACTAAGGTTTGCATTTTTTACTTGACAGTGACTTTGGTTTGTTCGATGTTTGTTTCTATCATGGCGAGTGCTAACATTTTTTTGTATATATGTGTTTGTCAATAATGCAGCAATTTGTAGCATTGAAAGTACAAAAAAGTGCACAGCACTACACGGAGGCAGCATTGGATGAAATAACAATTCTAAAGCAGATCGCAGAAGGTGATCCAGACGGGAGTAAAAGTGTAGTGAAGTTACTGGATCATTTTAAGCACTCAGGTCCAAACGGCCAACATGTGTGTATGGTTTTTGAGTATTTGGGTGACAATCTCTTGACACTTATTAAATATACTGATTATAAAGGACTGCCTATTCACAAGGTTAAAGAACTTTGTTTCCATGTTCTAGTGGGTTTGGATTATTTACACCGACAGCTTTCTATCATACACACTGATTTGAAACCAGAGAACATTCTTCTCTGTTCCATGATTGATCCGTCTAAGGATCCGAGAAAATCAGGAGCCCCTCTTATTCTTCCTGATAATAAGGACGTGAAGGGTCGTGTAACATTCAATGGGAATGTAAATAAGAACCAAAAGAAGAAGATCAGAAGAAAGGCCAAAGAAGCAGCTCAAGGTTTTGCAGGGAAGAAAGCTATTGAGTCGTCTCTCAATGTAAAATCAAGTGCAGATTTCCCAAATGATCAGCTTGTTGGTTTAGCCAGTGTTAATAGATCGTCTAATACTGATGCTGCAACAGCTAGTGGGAAAGAACATGTTGGTTCCAAGAGAGGCAGTGGTTCTAGAAGGAGGAAGACACTGGAGTCTTATGACCTAAAATGCAAATTGGTTGATTTTGGGAATGCTTGTTGGACATACAAACAGTTCACAGACAATATTCAGACGAGGCAGTATAGGTGTCCTGAAGTTATTCTTGGGTCTAAATATTCAACCTCAGCAGATCTTTGGTCCTTTGCTTGCATTTGTTTTGAGCTTGCCACTGGTGATGTGTTGTTTGATCCTTACAGTGGTGACAACTTCGATAGAGATGAGGTATGATATTTATGAATGCATACTCCCCCCAGTTACTACTATGTGTTTTCGTTTTTATTTTTTCCCAAAGTCATTTCTATGTTTCAAGAAAGGACTATGTATTGACCTGATACTTAGTCATTTTATACTTAAAAGTTATTTTTATTTTTTCCCCCAGTCATTTCTATGTTTCAAGAAAGGACTATGTATTGACCTGATACTTAGTCATTTTATACTTAAAAGTTAAGTGAGCAAAGGAGGGTAGGAGCTGAATTTTGTTTGTTCTTTCTCTATGAACTATAGAATTATATACCCTTCTGAAGTAAGGATATTCTAGTACACTAGTAGTCTAGTCAGGAGATATTTGTTTGCGTTTAGTTCATCTGGTTTCTTCCAGAAGCATGATTATTTAAAAATAAAAGAGGGGATATTAACCATTTTATGGCTAAACATGGATTAAAACAACAAAAGAACTGTTCATTTACTTTTGCTTACAGGCACTGCCCCTACATATTTGTTTAATCCTTCTTGTGAACGTAAAGTTCTATGGACTGCTTCATATTCAGTTTTATGTGTCTTTTTTGAGTTAAATAAGTTTTGGTAGATTTATGTATATATTCCGCAGAATGTATTTGATATTTGCACAAGCCAGTAGTTATTTGTATGAAAAAGATGGTCTAATATGCATTTGATGGTCTTTTCTAGTTTCTTTGTGTGATGTCATGTTGACTTCTGCTCTTTTATTGTCAAATATATCAAACTTTTATGCACCAAGTCAGGTCAACTCAGCAGTTCAAGTAATGAAAGTTGAATGGAAAAATTAATATGCTCAAAGAAAATCTAACAATAGTGCTATTATTATTGGGACAAGATAAATCTTTGTTCCAGTAGCTGCATTAGAGGAAGTAAGGGCGAGGGAAGATATGTTGGGTTCAACAGTTAGCATAGAGTGTTCTGTTTGTCCGTGGTTTACAATACCACTTGGAGCCTTGTAAAAAGTGATTTACATATCCAGAGCTCTAGGGATCATCTGGTGATGTTATTGCTTCATCGTTTTTCTGAAATTCAGTATATAGGACAACCAGTTCCTTTTTCTATGCAGAAATCTACATTAAGCTCAAATTACTTGGACCATATAATCTTTTGTATTTGATTTATTGGGTAACAAATTGACAAAAGAAAAGGAAAATAAAGAGAAATTATGTTGTTCCCATTCGTTTGAATGATTACATTTATAATCGTGTTGACAAAACTGTACATGCTATCATGAACAAAATATTAAAGTTGTGCTTTTACTGTTTTAGTATCTCTCCTCTATTGACTTCTCTGTTCTATTTTTAATCAAAATGTGGGTAATCATCACTTTTATTCCGTCTCTCTTCCCTTGTCTTTAATTGGACGTTTATTTAAATTGTAGCAAGTGAATAAAGAAAAGCTTGAAAATATTGGATTCAAATTTCATCATGTTGAGAAAATACAATAAATCTTTAATTCGACGTTTATTTGAATTGTAGCAAGTGGTATTGGTCTCTAGCTGATAATGGTTATAACTATGTTATATAGGAACTTAAAAGAGGTGGGTATGAACAACAGATTTTCAAAAGAGACTTGATAAAGTAACTATTCTAAAGGGGGAGTGTTAATCTCTTTTTCCTATTTTAGCTTTTGGAGGAAAATAGATGTTTCAGTTTTGGGGTTGGTGTCTTTCAGTGCAAAGGGTTAAGAGAACAAGTTGTGTTTTGCATATTTTGTGATTTTATTGGATAGAGTGTATTTGTGCTGTCGAGGTGCGCTCAAGTTGGTCCCCACACCATAGTCATCCCAAAAGAACACTTTTTTTTTTAAACCCCTTCCAAAAGAACACTTAAAAGTTGTTAAAGAGGATAAGTGAGTTCGACAATAGTCTATGTTATCTCTGAACTTGCTGCTTGAATTATCTTTTCTAAGGGGTAACCGGGAAGGTTTGAAAAGAAAATTTGAAGCAAGATTTTGAGAAGTCTTAATGAGGTAGGCACACGATTTTGTAAGCAAAAACTGGCGATACTAACCAGTAATAGGTGTTTTCAGGGTGCATCCCTAGGGCGGTGCATGCTGGAAGCAACCCAAGGGTGCTAAAGGTAGGTGCAAGGATTCATTGGACGTGCTCCTGGCATGCGTTGCACCTTAAATGTAGAGTGGCGCCCAAAAAGCTTCCTAGTAACAAGCTGAATTGGCCAATCTAACCTTTTAACATTTCTTTTAGCTGCTGGTGAGTTTGAAATCCTACAAAAATCAATTATACCCGTCTTAAAATCCATGTTCTCCACTTAGTCATGGCGAAATGAGAATATGAAGTTCATCACTAAGTATTTACAATCGGGAGGGTGGGGGAAGCGCAAGAGGTAGAAATAGGAACTTATAGATATTGCAAGGAGTTAGCGGTAGAAGATGGAGAGAAGTGAAATTGCAACTACAAAAGGCTTAATCACGAGGATTGTGGAAACTATGCCTAGTGTATGTCAAACTATCTCGTACCTCATGGTCTTCTCCAAGTTTTGGGAGCTAGACGGACCTAGAATTCTGTGTCAAATTGAGATACATAGGATCAAAATAGAACTTGACCAAGGGGGGGGGGGGGGGTGACCTTTATTTGGATTGACTTATAATTCAATTCCTTTTTATGATGAATTTCTAGTTTTTCCTTATCCTGGATATAAAGAGCTCTTTCTGGTTCTTTTTTGTTGCTGTAATCTTGCCAAAGCCATTGTTATTGTGATTTAGTACTCAATTTAACATTGAGCATAGCCTATATATATATATATATATATATATATATATTTACTGAAAGCTTCTCGGGTTGGCAGGACCACCTAGCACTAATGATGGAGCTTCTCGGAACAATGCCCCGAAAAGTAAGAGAAAGCACCTTTAACCACTTCAAAGTTATTACAATTGTGTGCAGTCATTTTATCAACATGTTATGTCCTTTCCAGATTGCCTTGGGTGGGCGTTATTCACGTGAGTTCTTCAATAGGCATGGTGACTTGAGGCACATCAGACGGTTACGCTTTTGGCCCTTAGATAAGGTCCTCGTAGAGAAATACGAATTCAGTAAGCAAGATGCAAAGGATTTGGCTGATTTCCTGATCCCAATACTTGATTTTGTCCCAGAGACACGGCCAACTGCAGCTCAGTGCCTTCTTCATCCATGGATGAACACAGGTCCCAACAGTTTGGAACCTCGCGCGCCTGATGCACAGTCTAAAGCCACTGATACTGTAAACTCTGAGCAGATTAAGAGTGTGAAGGAAAGGAAAGAGGCTATGGAGGTTGTAATGGGGAATATGGCTATTAACTAGGAGTCTAGGACTAAAGATTGTCAAATTACTTGGTCAAATTAATGATACTTCGATACAGCAGCTTTAACCAGCCCATCTCATTAAGAAATCTAATCTATATATTATTGGTATATCGTCATGTTGTTTCTTAAGTAATTAAGCGATGTACAGTTAAGGAGGCATTATAGCACCATATATTACTTGAAACTCTTGGCAAGTCCATATAAATTCCATTACTTCGTTAATATGCTTATTGTGCTTTTAAGTCGATTAGTCTCTTGCAGAGGCGGATCCAGGATTTCATGGCTACGGGTGCCACTATTTTAATGTAAAACGACCACTAGTGAAGAAGATTGAATTAGAGTGTACATTCAGTCGATTCAATCCGTTTTGGATTACTTCGGTTCGATCCATTTTGAATTTATTCAATCCAATTTAAAATTTATTTTATGCATAAACGAATATACGATACACCCCTTCCATCTACATGTAGCTGATTAATATTATATTATGTCTTTAATGCATCGCTATTAAAAAAAATTGTAATTAATAAAATAATATTATATGGATTAAAAAATAATTAGATTACATCCATCCAAATAAAATACGAACAAATATTTAAGATGAAGAAAATAAGAGAAATTAACAAAAAAGAACAGAAAAGGAACAACAATTGCATTCAGAGAGTCTTGATCCCAAGTGTCTTGCATGGAATTTCAGCACTTCAACCATAGCACCTTCAGTCCTTTTGTGACTTGAAATGCCACTTGTTCGTTATGTAGGTGTTTTTGTGGAAAATATTAGTATGTATATAAAACTTTATCCGAGCGACCGGGTGGCGTGCCACCCCCAACTCAATACATAGATCCGCCCCTGATCTCTTGAGCTGCATTTTCTTGCTTCCAAAAAGATTAATTATATTATTTGTGAATGTCCATTCTTTATTTGGTTAGGTTTAGCAAACAAAGTTTTTAAGAATGGAAAGAAATTATATGGTGGCTCAAATTCTTTCCTAAAAGGTTAGCACCCAAATATCTTTTCTAAAAGGGTTAGCACCCAAACTATCTTCTGTTTTCTATTATTTTACTATATAACAAGTAACAACAAAGGTAGCCTTTTCATATAATCGTGGCGGAAACGCAAAGTTTAGAAATAGAAAGACTCCTCGGTAAGGAATAAAGAAGTATTTAACGGATATCGCTTGAATAGTTTCTCTTTTGAGTATTCCTTAATTGTCAATCAATCACTTTTTCCTTTCGAGAGAATATATATAGAGGGAGCACCCTTAACGGAAAACGGAAAAAATAACAAGACATGAAAACCCAAAATGCATTTACCATTATTATCTTATTTGGCAGTTTATTTGTAATTTCTTTGCTTAATTGATAAATTTTCAACCATTTTCATTTTAGCAAAATATAAGGAGTTGATTCATTTTTGTTACAAAATTTAAAATTTAGGAGTTTCTTATGACAGGTTATAATCTTAATAAGAAAATAAAGATCTTTTTACTTTATTTACTGATCTCATGCATGTGATATTATATTTACCTCCCTTAAAAGTAATTAATAATTAAAAGAACATTTGTAATGAATTATAAATCTGATGTTCCCTAAAATTTAATGAGTTTTTATCGTTTTCTTACGGAAAAATAACACCGTATAGTTACTCTTAAAATAATAGTCGAAAGGACTAAAAGTGATCTTTGCACTTTTCTTACTGCTTACTAGGAGTACTATTTTTGCATGGAAAATATACCATAAGGTGACAAATTTAAAACTAATAACACGGAAACAAAGACGCATTGCAGGAGACATACGTCATGTGTATTTGAGTATCCCAAGACGTGGCCGCTTCCTTTGGTTTCACTTTACCCCACAAATGTCAAACCAGAATATACGTAACTTATGTCATTTTGTGCAAATATGAAATAATACTGAGTTCAATTGGTAACGCCAAAGAAATGGACTCGACTGCAGCTTCTTCTTCTAGTAGAAGAGTTGTGTGGTTAATTGCAGTTCCATTAATTTTAGTGTCTCTTTATTTTGGTTTACAAAGTTCAAGTACCTTCCCTTTGGTCCTTTCTTTTGGCAATTTTTCTCAGTTTTTAGCAACAAATGTTACTTCCAAGAATGAGAGCCAACTGAATAATACACCACCAATTGCTGAATTACAAAAGAAGTTGAGCAGTTTAGAGAGGCTTGAAGCTGGTCTTGTACGAGTAAGAGCTGCTATAAAACAAGCTCAAAGTAAAAATCAAACATTTGATGATCCTGAGTATGTTCCTACTGGTTCAGTTTACTGGAATCCCATTGCCTTCCACAGGTATTATTACTAGCTTTTAATATTGTTTAAAAACTTTTGATTATGGAATTAAGATTCTTGAACTTTTGTTATAGAATTGAGCTGGTGCAAATAATCTTGAATTTTTGATTATGAGATTAAAATTCTTGAAATTTTGACTATAGAATTGAGTTTGGTGCAAAGATTTTTGAATTTTTGACTATGGAATTAAAATTCTTCACTATTGTTTTTCTTTTTCAAACGTGCTATGAAATGCTTTTCTTGAGCCGAAAGTCTATCGGAAACATCATCTTCAATTTACTTTCACAAGGCAAGGGTAAGCTCCGCGTACACATCACCCCACACTGTGAGAATATACGGGCCATGTTGTTGTTGGAATTAAAATTCTTGAAATTTTGACTATAGAATTGAGCTGGTGCAAAGATTCTTGAATTTTTGAGTATGGAATTGAACAGGAATTAAGATTCTTGAACTTTTGACAATAGAATTGAAATGGAGCAAAGATTCTTGAACTTTTGAGTATGGATTAAAATTCTTGAAATTTTGGCTATGAAATTAAGATTCTTTATTTGGGAATTGTAGGAGCTAGTTGGAAATGGAAAAACATTTCAAGATATACAAATATGAGGAAGGCGAACTCCCTGTTTTTCACTATAGTGCTAGTCAAGGAATCCTGGGAATTGAAGGAATTCTGATTCATCAGCTTGAGATTAGCAAGTTTAGGACTAATGATCCTGAGAAAGCCCATGTTTACTTCCTTCCCTTCAGTGTCTTATCGATAGTAAGCTATGTTTATGTTGTCGATTCTCGAGAATGGGGTCCTATGCGGAATACAGCAGCAGATTATATTGATAATATCTCAAGAAAATACCCTTATTGGAACATAAGCCTTGGATCTGATCACTTTATGCTTGCTTGCCATGATTGGGTAAGGAAACACCAATTTTCATAAGCTTTTTTGAATTGAGAATTTAAACTCCCCCCCCCCCCCCCCCCCCACAAAAGTCCACCATGATGGTGGAGGGTTTAAGTTATACCCCAACCTTTAGATAATAAAAAAGGATAAGTACACGGAGAAGGACATAAACCATAGCCTCCAAAACATGATGGAGAATGATAGTACTCATTCTTGTGTACATCTGATCAATAAGATACTGTCTAGCTTTGGTGGCTACATACTTTACACAATATGTGTACATCGAGCTTCACAAAAAGATGCTATGAGTATAGTTGTAAAAATTATACAAACATCATCACTATCTAAGGTTAGCATCATTAATTACAAAACAGTTCTTCTTTGGTCTGAATCTGAAGTTTGGAATGCTCTGCTGATTCAATATCACAATTGCCTTCACATAATATGGTAAGGAGCTCTCATTATCAAAGATAACTCGACTTCTCCCTTTTTCACCCATGTTTACTAATTGATCCGCAACCATATTACCCTCTCTGACTGTATGGACAAAACAAAAATTACCATTACTTGAGACTAAAATTCAGAATTAAAACTTAATAGGTTCAATTTTTAAGTTCTAATATTGAACTCATTTCACTTGTGAAATGTATGCGTTTAAAATTTAATATTGTTGAATCATTAGAACATATGTTCTAATGATATGTGTCGAAAATACTGGATCAGTTGAATCATGTAAAATAGGCTCCATTCGCCTCTATTAATGTTTCAAAAGAAACTATAAGGACAAGCTGAGAATAGCATAAAAACACAAAAGAAAGGTTCCTCATTCCTAGAGTTTGATAATCAAGCCATGGCCTAAGAATCTTGACTCGTGATAATTAGCTATGCAGAATTTTATTACTAGTCCTGAGATTATTTTGAGGTTGTTTTTCTTTGATGTTTTTGGGAGACAATGCTTAATTCTTCTTATGTAATTTTCCATATTGCAGGGTCCTAGAATTTCCTTAGCTAATCCTTACTTGTACAAGAACTCAATAAGAGTTCTATATAATGCAAATACATCTGAAAGATTCAATCCTACCAAGAATGTATCGTTGCCAGAAATCTATCTCCCTCGAGGTACAACAAATGGTTTAATTGGAGGGCCGTCTCCATCACATCGTTCTGTTTTAGTTTTCTATGCCGGAGGTATTCATGGCTACATAAGGAAAGTGTTAATGGAGCATTGGGGAAAGAACGCGATGATCCTGACGTGCAAATACACGAGTACCTTCTGAAGAATATGTCGTACTATGGCATGATTAGAAAGAGTAAGTATTGTATTTGCCCGAGTGGTTGGGAAGTGGCTAGCCCGAGAATGGTCGAGGCACTTTACATGGGGTGTGTTCCAGTACTCTTGAAGGATATCATTATGTTGCGCCATTTAGTGATGTTTTGAACTGGAAAAGTTTTGCTGTTGAAATGACTTCGAACGATATACCTAATCTGAAGAAAATATTGATGGCAATACCTCAAAGAAAGTACATCAAAATGCAGAAGAGAGGACTTCAAGTGCGGAGGCATTTTGAGGTAACATAATTCATATTTGTATTACGATTTCGATGTGATTGTAGCAGCAAATGTTGAACTATCAGAATTGTAGATCGAAACTTCTTTTCTTATATATGTTTAAGAGCATGTTCCTATATTGAGAATACTCATATATATGAACGTGTTATAAAATCTTGAATTATGGTGGATGTTCATAACCACCAAAAGAGTAATGCTCACTACTCTTCTCCATTATCTCCATAACTTTCACTACTATAATACTTATGGAGTTATGATTGTAATTCCATAACCTCCCCATGATCTTCCTCAATGATCTTAAATGCTTAATGACATTTTTTCTTTTTTGCTTAATGACATATTCAATGACATATTTATTCACTTTTCATGCATATATAAAGGCCTTGTAATAGATGGAAAGATCACACAATTGAAGAAGAAATAAGAATCTCTCCTCTCTTTCTCTCTATATCTCTTAGCTTGTTTTTTCTTGTTTTATATTGTTACTTTGAGCTATATTTCATAACACGTTATCAGCACAAATTCTCTAACTTCAAAATTAAACTTCACATCTTTCGAGTTTTTGTTTGACACATATATTCCGCTAGTTTATGACCGTTTCTAGTTAATCTTTGAGTGAATAAGAGACATATATATACAATTGTGTATCATATGTTTAAGAAGAGAGTGCTCTGATCCTTTGGTGCGTAGATTCGACCTCATGTGGTCTAGAATTGGCAATTGCCACTAACCAACTTTCCCTGAGGTATGTTACTGTATCATATATCAAAAGGTATGTTACTATATTCAATAGTTATATTCTTCTAAATTTCATCAGTTTACATGGACTATTATTTTTTTATTTGTTCACATTAATTGAATATGAAGAGTAACTTTTGCGAAATTGATATTATTGACATTTAAATACCAGTAAGGTAATAATTTATCCCTACCAAAAGATCAAAATGATATACATATCTGATGCAGGTACTTACCATATAATATTGTTATCTATCATTAATTATTTATGCAATTATACTTTGTTTGTTTTAAGATTTTATAATCTTTGCTATTTGGAGTTTTGTTTTTACAGATTGTTAGAAGGTCTGCAAAGTGTTCTTGGAAGATGTGTATTCTCAACAATCTTCTGTTGTGATTTTAGCGATCCAATTTAACTTCTAAATACATGCAGATTTGTGCTCTTCTCTACAGGGAGGTTTCTATTGCTTTAATGATTAATCGTTTACACAGTAAAAAAAAAAAAGTTTCTGAAAATTCACAAAATGTTGAAATCTTGCGATACCCAAACCATTTATTCGCAGGGATCTACTTATGGTATGTAATATTGTATGACCATTTGAAATGATATTATGACTAAACTCAACTGTACCTATAATTGTAAAGTGATAATACGTATAAAGATTCGAATGTGAATCTTATTGTGCGGCCTATTATGCCATTGGTTAAGGGAAAGGCATATACCATGCCATTTATTAAAGGTAAACGATGGGTTTAAATTCCACATGAGGGTAAGACATCGCTGATGCACTATGATGATAAGAGTTGGATTTGAGTCTCAACTCATTATGACCTAACATGCCTTTATATGAGTAAGACATTGGATTTGAGTCCCAATGCACTATATTGATGATATAACGATGACTAAAGAAAAATAATATATTTTTCATGAAAAGGAGTGAAGCGCGTCCCACTTGATTTGCTCAATTCTTGAAGTGAATGTGGTAGCGGCGCATAATAAGTCTAAATGAAGACAAGTGGTTGACCAATGAACGTGGACGTTTCAAAGAACAAAATAATAATAGTCATCACTATGATTATAAAAGAAGAACAATAAGAGTTCTCAAAATAGTCCTTCAAAATGTGAAGGCAATATTTACCATCAAATTAGTATGGAAAAATAATAAACCACACTTCTGACTATGATCCATTCCTTAAAGAGAATGTGACTTATGATAAGCATTGAGAATGCAGACCCATTCCTAAAGATGAATGTGGCAATATGTGATAAAAGAAATGAATAAAGACATGCAATACATGATTGGATGAATGCCACACAACTCATCTCTAAGGGAGGTTTGAGTAAAATAAAGAGAATAAATATTATTATGTGGTTACATGAATATGTCATTGGTCGCGTACATGTGATACGCCAAAATATTTTGGCATGCCTTATAAAAGTTATTAAAGGCAAAATTAAAGCAGAAAATGATTTTGCTTATGTTGATTTTGACCATGATATTATGATATAATTTTCTTTGTAAATGAGACATTCACCATATGGATGGTGTCACAAAGTATCTTATAGTACAAAATCAATCAAGAGCCCTAGAAGAACTAATTTGTACTACCTAGATGAGTAAAATTGTTCATGACATTAATATTATAGTAAGTCTCAAAAGAAACTTTTTGAGTTTTAAATGTACAAGCCAAAGTGGTTGGCATATTGAGACTATAAATAAAAGGAAGATTGAATATCTTCAAATTACTATAATCATACCGGATAAATATAAAAGGTTACCCGACTTTTTTTCTATTTATACTACACAAGTATAAGCATGATGATGGAATCACATGCCACAAGTAAACTAGAGGTTTACTGAAACAAATATTAGTTGGCATGACCGGTTGGCCATCCCGGTTCAATTATGATGCGAAAATTAATTGAAAATTCACATTGGCATATATTGAAGAAATAGAAGATTCTTAAAGAATTCTCTTGTGCTGCGTATTCTCATGATATACCAGTTAAGGTTGGGATTGAATCTCTTTATTTCTGGAACGAATAAAAGGTGATAAATATATGGGCCCAGCCACCTGCCATGTGGACCGTTTACTATTATATGATTTTAATAGATGCATCTATTGTATGGTCACATGTGCATTTGTTATCAACTTGCAGTTTGACTTTTGCAAGGTTGCTTGCTCAAATTATTAGAGCACATTTTCAGAATATAAATATGATAATTTATCTTGATAATGCTGATTTAAATCCAAGTTAGTTTAGCAGAAATTGTATGCCTCCAATTATAGCTAAATCATTGGTTATGAGAACAAAACTTCTAAAACGAAATTTGGTATGAGATGTATTATTTAATATACAGTAGCACTTGTATGCATCTAGCCAAGTTATGAAATTTTTTCCCTATCACAATCAGTTTAGGGTCAGGAACTAAATAATTTCCATCTAGAAATATGGATGTACTATATGATTTAATTATGCCACTATAATGCACAAAGATGGGTTCCCAAAGAAGGTTGGGAAATGTGTTGGTGATCCCAACATTAGGGGAAAAAAATGGGCAGCTGAGAAAGTGATACGTGGAATGAATTATTATGAATACATATAAATCCTCGTATAAGAAAATATGAACTTGAAGTTCAAGTGATAATTCATTTGCAAATTATTGCCAGCCGCATTTGTTGACCCAAAGCTAAATATCATATTTCTGCTGCTAATGCTCCAAATAGACTAAAGTCCATAAGGGACAGAGTCTATGGAACGCAAAAAGCGTAACAGGCCAATCAGTTCCAAAGATAAAACTCCTTGAAGAAGGAGAGGAACAAATGAAAAAGATGGTCATACTAAGGAGGCAAGTGCTCTATAAGAGCACCACGACATAACACTTTATAGGACCTCATGGGAGAGGCTCAGATACCTGAAGCTATTGAGATCTCAATACGTTATATCTTTATTGGATAATAATGGAACCTGTCGCGCCCCCTTTTCCTCGCGAAAGCGGGCTTCGACACGTGACAACTCCTTTTAGAATGAGAGATAGAGTGCTAAAGGAGAAGAGTCGCCACCTAACGATTTTTAAGGTGCGTTAGGGCACCTATTATGCAGATAACTCTGTTTGACTAGTCAACACCACCAAATATCGGGTAATGGCTCAAATTACCTCAAAGAGAAGGTGTTAGGCACTCTTCGAGGTCTACAACTGTGGGTCCCGATCGAACTTAAGATTATGTGGATTACGATTAAGCTAGGTGATCATATAAATAAAGGGAATTCAGAAGTCAAAGAACTTTATTACAATATGATTAATACAGATCTTAGTGCGAATATAGGGATACAACTATTTAGATCTAATAACAACATATAAAAAGGGGGGGGGTCCTAAGTGTTTTAGCCTAAAGGATCACCCCGTGCAACATAAATAATATTTCGCAACTCCCTTAAGATAGAGAGTTACTCATATTATTCAGCGGGCACAAACTATCATCTCCTGCTACCCGATTACTATGTTAAAGTTATTTACCTAAAAGCGCTCTAATTCAATTCTAAGTCGTACCCTATACGTGCACTACCCGTCCCATACCTATGGCCTAGGAGGTATTGGACCTCTATTTGGGTGGTTCTAGACCTTACTTAGGCTGCTCAGAAATGTCAAAATTAGGAGACATACAAAAATACATTGGACTTCAAGTATGTACAATTAAGGGCTCAAGTTTGCCTCCACATTTAAGCAACAAATGCACGCAAGACAAGTTTTCATGTTAGGCAATTCCAAATTAAGAACCTTAAGCCCTATAGACATGATTTCTATGTGACAAGGTATCAAAGCACACAAGCAGTTTCAGAGGCCAGGCACTGCTCATAGACATGATTATACATGCTGATTATTGAGATTACAGGATTTTAGTTATTAACCCTGTTGTATCTAGGTGACTTACGCAGTAAGGAGTAATGAAGATCATTGGGAGGAGCCCAGAATTACTTTTGCTTGATGACAGTGGCATAAACAAGCAGTAAACATTTTTTAGAGGTCGATCATTAATATAGAACGAGTAATTATACCCTATAGGCAGGATCTCTAATAGATGACGCTTGGAACTTGTTTTATTGTTATACTTATTCCTATAGGCATGGTTTCTAGTGAACAGTGCGATACAATAGCAAATGAAATGATCAAAATCCTATAGGCATGATTTCTAGTGATTAGTGCGATACAGTAGCAAATGAAGTGATCCAAATCCTATAGGCATGATTTCTAGTATATATGCTGCAACAATGCAAATTGAAGGAAAGTTCAACGATATTTATTTTCTATGGGCATGTTTTCTAATTACATGTAGCAACAAGGATAATTGAAGCATTTGAGCTCATACTTTGCTAGTAGACAAGTAGTGTAAGTGTGTGCTTCTCCTAATGGCATGATTTCTATAGTGTACATAGAGAGTGAACGACACATATAGCAAACACATTATTAAGTCTTATAGGCATGTTATCTATCCATCACATGTAAATATTAAAATTTACCCCATTCCCTTTTACTAACAACCCTAATCGTTTATACAAAGATTATTACAGGCCCAATAATGAGTAAAGTAACAATGCTATATAACAGTGAACATGCCCACAGTAGGCCCAAATAAATACCCAGCATTGCCTGGGCCTTCAACATCTCTTACAGCGTACCCAGGCCTTCAACAGAGAGCCGCGTTCAATACACGACTCAAGGGTCCATAGGAGAGTCCAAATCTATTTACTTAACCACAACACTAAGTGTTGCACCACTTGAAATAACCAAATTCAGATACACAGTACATAACATGGGAAGTGGAATAGTAGGAACAGTTTTGGAGGTTGAGGGAGTGACTGAGGACCAAGCCCTAGTGTGTCAGAGTTCATAAAGGCCTCAATGGGACCCCGAGCAGTGCTCATACTAGGGAGGCCAACAATAGAACCTAGATAGCCTTAGCTTTCAGCCGTCTAAGAATGAGAATTTAGAATAGCATAAGTTGCCAGTGAGGAAAATGGACAGAAGTTAGGAGATACATTCATATCGTAAAGTAGACATAGCCAAATTGAGCATATAGAGTAATTAATCAAATAGGCTAGTAGGTCTAGCAGGACAGCAAAGCACCACATAGATAGCCTCATATTGAAAGAAATTAGGGAAGAAACAAGTTTGCAAGATATACATAGATTATCATTCATGACGTTAAACCGATTGAGACCTAAGAGGTTCGGATTAAGCTAAGCATGCATCTTAGGGTCATGCTAATAGGTATTTAGACATTGTGATAAATACTGGAAAAGACAGGGTATCAAATGAACAAAAGACAGAATAGAAACATATTAGCATGGAAGCAAGATCATAGTCAATAGAAAATGGTTTTAATACAAATTACAACACATTGTACATGCAAGACAGACATTGCAGAGATTCAGGACAGTGTGTGATAGCAAACACATGTAGGTATTCTAGGATTGATATAATAGACTAATCTAATAGAGAAAATCTAAGTTATGTCATAAAGCAAAATAGTTCAAACATGGTAGAGAGATCAAGTTAAGATAACTGTCAAGATCTTAGTCAATCACTAATGGGGTAGGGGGATCATGCTGAGTGACAGAAGGGCAGGTGAACATGTCACAATTAACACAAGAGGTTCTAACACAAGTATGAAGCATTCACTATAGAGATTAAGGACAAATCAAGTAAGCATGTATTAGGGAACATCCAGACACCCATACACTTAAGAGGATTAGATTATCCAAGTTGGACTTAGGCATACTCAGAACTAGTAGCATTAATGTAACGACCCGACCGGTCGTTTTGAATATTATAACCCCGTTTCTTCATTTACTGCTCAAGTTATGCTTTATAGTTATTTTATGACTTACCGTGTTAGTTGGTTCAGGTCTGGAAGAATTTCGGAGTGAAATGAGACACTTAGTCTCATAATTGAAATCTTAAGTTGGAAAAGTTGACAAGATATTGACTTATATGTAAACGACCTTAGAATTTAATTCTGATGATCCCAATGGCTCCGTATGGTGATTTTGGACTTAGGAGCGTGTCCGGAAAATTATTTGGAGGTCCGTAGTAAAATTAGGCTTCAAATGACGAAAGTTAATTTTTTGGGAAGTTTGATCGGGGGTTGACTTTTTGATATCGGGGTCGTAATCCGATTCTGAAAATTATAACAGGTCTATTATGTCATTTATGACTTGTGTGCAAAATCTGAGGTCAATCGAACTTGATTTGATAGGTTCCGGCGGCATTTGTGAAAACTTGAAATTTCAAAGTTCATTAGGCTTTAATTGGGGTATGATTCGTGGTTTTAGCGTTGTTTAAGGTAATTTGAGGATTTGACTAAGTTCGTAAGGTGTTTTAGGACTTGGTGGTATATTTGGTTGAGGTCCCGGGGGCCTCAGGTGAGTTTCAGAGGCTTAACGGATCGAATTTAGACTTGGAAGAAAATTTGAAGGTTTCTGCCATCTGATGTAATCACACATACGGAACTTCCATCGCAGGTGCGAGCTCGCAGAAGTGAGCCTTCCATCGCAGATACATCTAGGCGTGGCTGGGGCTTCGATTGTAGAAGCGGTAGGTAGCCGCAGAAGCGTCCCCGCACCTGCGGGCGTTTGATCGCAGAAGCGCAAGGGCGCTTGGTGAGGTAGCTTCGCAGAAGCGGACAGCTCCTCGCATAAGCGTGTCCGCAGATGCGCACAAAATCCCGCAGAAGCGAAAACTCCTGGGCAGTACAAAAACAGAGGGGTTCCGAGCTTTTGCCATTTTTGGGCATTTCAATCTCGGGCTGGGCGATTTTGAGCAAGGTTTTTACGGGAAATCTTGAGGTAAGTCACTTGTGATAATTTCTACTTCATATTATTGAATTATCATCGAATAATCCAACTAGATTACATGTTTTTGAGGTGTAAATCGGGGATTTGAACTTAGAGATTTGAAAATAAGATTTGAAGATTTGGAAGTCAAGTTGAGGTCTGATTTTGGTAAAATTGGTATGGTTAGACTCGTGATTGAATGGGCTTCCGTATTTTGTAACTTTTGTCGGGATACGAGACATGGGCCCTACGGGCAATTTTTGAGCTAAATTTCGGATTTTTATGGAAAATTAACATTTTCTTATGGAATTAATTTCAATAAATTTTATTGACTGAATCGAATTATTTGTGGCTAGATTCGAGGCGTTTGAAGGCCAATTCACGAGGCAAAGGTTTAGCGGAATAAGAATTTCACGGTTTGAGGAGAGTAACATTTTTAAATCTGGTCCTGAGGGTACGAAACCCCATATTTTTGTGTCATGTGATTATTTTGGAGGTGACGCACATGCTAGGTGACAGGCTTGTGGGCGTGCACCGAGGGGATTGTGATTGGTCCGTCCCGTGAAACTGTAAAGTTGAATAACTTGTTGTTAGCTATATGCTCTCTATGTGTTAAAACAATTTGACTGTAAATCATGCTTAGACTATGTGATAGTGTTGTTGGGACCCACAGAGGTCGTGTACTTGTTGAATTATTTGCTAATTGCTGTCTTGTACTCAGTCATGATTTTATCTGCGTATCATACCTCAGTCTTTCTTGATTTTTGTTGATACACTATGTTATCTTTGTTTGGGCTGATATTTGTGATTTTCCAGAGCCCGAAAGACTAGAGAGATTGATGTCGAGGGCCTGTCAGTGAGGTATGGATATTATAGCACGTGAGTTGTCCGTGCAACACGTGATTTGTCCGTGCGGATTATTGCGCTTAGGCTGTAGGAGCCCCTCCGGAGTCTGTACACCGCTAGTGAGCGTGGGTACCCATTGAGTGTGAGTGCTGAGGGTTGGGAGCACAGTAAGTGATTGTTGTCCTGAGAGGCTGTACTTGTTTTTCATTTGTTATTGCACTTAGTTGCTATCTATCATTGTTGTGAAATTCTCTGAAAGATTTTATATCCGGATTACATGAACTTGAACTGTATAAAACTGATTTGACATAAACTGCTAGATTTGAAAGCATGTCTATTCTTTGCTGGAATTACTGAAAGTGAACTATAACTGTGTAGCTCGTCACTATCTTCAGTTCTTTATTTATTATTGTTACTTACTGAGTTGGTTGTACTCATACTACACTCTGCACTTCGTGTGCAGATCCAGGTATTCCCGGACATAGCGAGTGTTGATTCTTTCGCACAGTTGATTTTTCGGAGATTCGCAGACCTTGCCTCTCCTTCCCTATCTTCTTATTTACTGCATTTGGTCTTAGACTATTATGGACCATATTTTCCAGACTTGTATTCATATTAGATGCTCATGTACTCAGTGACACCGGGTTTTTGGGAGTTTTTATGTATGTATTTGTAAATTTTCTTCCGCTGAATTTAATCATTGTATTTTTAAACTTAAAAGATATGGGAGTTTATTGAGATTGTCGGCTTGCCTAGTATTGAGATAGGCGCCATTACGACGAGTGAGATTTTTGGGTCGTGACAAGTTGGTATCAGAGTCTAGATTACATATGTCTCACGAGTCATGAGCAGGTTTTGTAGAGTCTTGCGGATCGGTACGGAGACGTCTGTACTTATCTGCGAGAGGTTGCAAAACCCTTAAGAAAATTTTACTTTCTTGTATTCTGTCGTGCAAATTTGCTGATTCCGAAAACTAAATTTCTGTTATTCTATTCTCTCACAGATGGGGAGGACACGTACTACTAGATCGGGCGAACAACCACCAGTGCCACCAGTTAGGGCCACGAGAGGCTGGGGCCGTGGTAGAGGCCGGGGCTGAGGTAGAGGTCGAGGTATAGCTCGTGCAGCAGTTGGAGCAGCACCTGTAGTACCACTAATTGTTCCAGTTCAGGAACAGATTCCGGATACAATTGAGCCGGCGGGACCAACTCAGGCACCAGTTACTCCTATTGTGATTCCAGGACTTCAGGAGGCTTTGGCCTATATATTGACAGTTTGTACTGGTCTTGCTCAGGTGATTTTGGCTCAGGCTACACCTACCACTTCTCAGGCCGGGGGAGGTACTAATACCCCTGTTGCCCGTACTCCAGACTAGGTAGTACAGGGGCTTTAGAGGAGACTTGAGAGATTTGAGAGGCTTCGACCTCCACCATTCAGCGGTACTGAGTCAGAGGATGCTTAGGGTTTTCTGGATAGGTGTCAACTGATGCTTCGGATATCGGGTATTCTGGAGACCAGTGGGGTCTCGTTCACTACTTTTCTGTTTTCTGGGGCTGCTTTCAGATGGTGGGAGCCTTACGAGAGGCGTAGGCCGGTCGGTGCAGCACCCCTTACCTGGCAGCAGTTCTCCAGTCTATTCCTGGAGAAGTTCGTGCCTCAGTCCCGCAGAGAGGAGCTGCCCAGACAGTTCGAGCAGCTTCGTCAGGGTGATATGTCTGTGACGCAGTATGAGATGAGATTTTTGGAGTTGGCCCATCATGCTATCTTGTTGATTCCCACAGACAGAGAAAGTATCAGGAGGTTCATAGATGACCTCACTTTTCAGCTACGATTACTCATGACTAGAGAGAGTGTCTGGTGCCACTTTCGACAAGGTGGTCGACATTGCTCATCAAATTGATATGGTTCGCAGTTAGGAGCGGGTTGAGAGGGAGGCTAAGAGGCCTCGTAGTTCAGGTGATTTCAGCGGTGTTCCTTCAGGGGGTCAGATTTACCGCAGTAAGAGTTGTTCTTTCAGACACGCTCAGGCAGCTCGTCCAACTCATCGTGGTGTATCAGCTAGCCATGGTTCTTACAGTGGTCACTTAGGACAACCTTCATTCAGTGCACTACCAGCGCAGAGTTCTCATAATGCCTCATCCGCTCAGGCTTGTATAGGTAATTCCTCGGGTTATCAGGAGCAATAGTTCCATTAGAGGAGGGGTTGTTTCGAGTGCAGAGAATTAGGTCATTTCAAGAGAGATTGTCCTATGTTGTTAAGTGAGGCTCTACAACAGAGTTCTCGACCAACGACACCAGCACCAATAGTTACACCACCCGTCCAGCCAGCTCGGGGTGGGGGTCAGGCAGTTAGGGGTCGCCCAAGAGGGGGAGGCCGGTCAAGTGGCGGTCAAGCCCGATTCTATGCTTTTTTCCTGTCAGTCCAGATGCTGTTGCTTCAGATGCAGTGATCACATGTATTGTTTCAGTGCGCCACATGGATGCTTCTATATTATTTGACCCTTGGATCTACTTATTCATATATATCATCGTATTTTGCTCATTATCTGGACATGCCCTGTGAGTCCTTAGTTTCACCTGTTTGTGTGTCTACACCGGTAGGCAATATTATTAATGTGGACCATATGTATCGGTCGTGTGTGTTAACTATTAGGGAACTGGAGACTAAAGTTGATCTCTTATTACTTGGTATAGTTGATTTCGATATAATCCTGGGTATGGATTGGTTGTCTCCATGTCATGCTATTTTGGACTGTCACGCAAAAACCGTGACGTTGACGATGCCAAGGTTGCCAAAGGTTGAATGGAGAGGTTATCAAGATTTTGTTCATAGTAGGGTAATTTCTTATTTGAAGGCCCAACGTATGGTTGGAAAAGCATGTTTGTCATATGTGGCCTTTGTGAGAGATGTTGATGCAGATACTCCTATTATTGATTCAGTATCGGTCGTGCGAGACTTTTCGGATGTATTTCCTGCAGACCTGCCGGGTATGCCACCCGACAGGGATATTGATTTCGGTATTGACTTAGTGCAGGGCACTCAGCCCATTTCTATTCCTTCATATCATATGACATTAACTGAGTTAAAAGAATTGGAAGAGCAACTTCACGAACTCTTTGAAAAGGGGTTTATTAGGCCTAGTGTGTCACTTAGGGGTGCACCAGTTCTGTTTGTTAAAAAGAAAGATGGCACTATGCGGATGTGCATCGATTATAGGCAGTTGAACAAAGTTACAATCAAGAATAAATATCCCTTACCGCGTATTGATGATTTATTTGGCCAGCTTCAGGGAGCGAGGGTGTTCTCCAAAATTGATTTGAGATCTGGGTATCACCAGTTGAAAATTCGGGATTCGGATATTCTAAAGACAACATTCAAAACTCGTTATGGCCACTATGAATTTCTTGTGATGTGTTTTGGGCTAACCAACACCCAACAACATTTATGCACTTGATGAATAGTGTATTCCATCCATATCTTGATTCATTCGTCATAGTATTTATTGATGATATCCTGGTGTACTCACGTAGCCAGGAGGAGCATGCACAACACTTGGGTATTGTATTACAAAGATTGAGAGATGAGAGACTTTATGCCAAATTCTCTAAGTTTGAGTTCTGGCTTAGTTCAGTGGCATTCTTGGGACACATAGTGTCCAGTGAATGGATTAAGGCGGATCTGAAAAACATAGAGCCAGTTCAGAGTTGGCCCAGGCCATCTTCAGTTACTAAGATTCGGAGTTTTCTCAGCTTGGCCAGTTATTATCGTCGCTTTGTGGAAGGTTTCTCGTCTATTGAATCACCTATGACTAAATTGACCCAGAAAGTTGCTCCGTTTAGGTGGTCAGATGAATGTGAAGAGAGCTTTCAGAAGCTCAAAACAGCTTTGACTACAACTCCAGGTATTGGTGTTGCCTACAGGTTTAAAGTTTTATACTGTGTATTGTGACGCGTCGCGTATTGGTCTTGGCGCAGTGCTGATGCAAGACGGTAGGGTGATTGCCTATGCGTCCAGACAGTTAAAGGTACATGAAAAGAATTATCCAATCCACGACCTTGAGTTAGCAGCTATTGTTAATGCCTTGAAGATTTGGTGGAACTATTTGTACGGTGTCCATTGTGAGGTTTATACAGATCACCGGAGTCTACAACACCTGTTCAAACAGAAATATCTTAATTTGCGGCAGCGGAGATGGTTAGAGTTACTTAAGGATTATGACATTGCCATTCTCTATCATCCTGGAAAGGCCAATGTGGTGGCCGATGCCTTGAGTCGTAAGGCGGAGAGTTTGGGCAGCTTAGCATACTTACCAGTAGCAGAGAGTCCTTTAGCCTTGGATGTTCAGGTCTTGGCCAACCAGTTTGTTAGATTGGATGTTTTCGAGCCGAATCGAGTTTTGGCTTGTGTGGTTTCCGAGTCTTCTCTTCATGATCGTATTAGAGAATGTCAGTATGATGACCTACATTTGCTTGTCCTTAAGGACACGGTTCAGCACGGTGATGCCAAGGAAGTCACTATTGGAGATGACAATGTATTATGGATGTAGGGCAGACTATGTGTGCCTAAAGTAGATGGTTTGCATGAGTTGATTCTCCAGGAAGCTCACAGTTCGTGGTACTCCATTCATCCAGGTGCCGCGAAGATGTATCAAGATTTGAGGCAACACTATTGGTGGAGGCGAATGAAGAAAGATATAGTTGGATTTGTAGCTCAGTGTTTAAATTATCAACAGGTAAAGTACGAGCATCAGAGACCAGAAGGATTAATTCAGAGGCTTGAAATTCCGGAGTGGAAATGGGAGCGTATTACCATGGACTTCGTAGTTGGGCTTCCACGGACTTTGAGGAAGTTTGATGCGGTTTGGGTGATTATAGATCGGTTGACTAAGTGGGCGCATTTTATTCCAGTTGGTACCAATTATTCTTCAGAGCGGTTGGTTGAGATTTATATCCGCGAGATTGTTCGCCTACACGGTGTGCCCGTGTTCATCATTTCAGATCGGGGCACGCAGTTTACATCACAGTTTTGGAGAGCAGTGCAGCAAGAATTGGGCACACAGGTTCAATTGAGTACAACATTTCATCCTCAGACGGACGGACAGTCCGAGCGCACTATTCAGATAGTAGAGGATATGCTACGCGCTTGTGTCATTAATTTCGTGGGTTCTTGGGATCAATTTCTGCCACTCGCGGAGTTTGCTTATAATAATAGCTACCAGTCAAGCATTCAGATGGCTCCGTATGAGGCTTTGTATTGGAGACAGTGCCAGTCCCTAGTGGGTTGGTTTGAGACGGGTGAGGCTAGGCTATTGGGTACTGACTTGGTTCAGGATGCTTTAGAAAAGTCAAAGTGATTCAGGAACGGCTTCGCACGGCACAGTCTAGACAGAAGAGTTATGCCGACAGGAAGGTTCGTGATGTTGTTTATATGGTTGGGGAGAAGGTTCTGCTCAAGATTTCACCCATGAAGGGTGTATTGAGGTTCGGGAAGAAGGGCAAGTTGAGCCATAGGTATATTGGGCCTTTTGAGATACTTAAGAAAATTGGAGAGGTGGCTTATGAACTTGCCTTTCCACTTAATCTATCAGGTGTTCATCCAGTATATCCATGCTCCAAAAGTATGTCGAGAATTTGTCTCATATTATGGATTTCAGTACAGTGCAGTTGGACGGTAATTTGACTTATGATGTGAAGCCGGTGGGTATTTTAGACCGACAGGTTCGAAAGCTGAGGTCAAAGGAAATAGCATCAGTGAAGGTACAATGGAGAGGCCAGCCAGTCGAAGAAGCTACTTGGGAGATTGAGCAGGAGATGTGGAGCAAATTTCCATACTTATTTGAGACTCCAGGTATTATTCTAAACCCGTTCGAGGATGAACGTTTGTTTAAGAAGGGGAGAATGTAACGACCCAGCCGGTTGTTTTGAGTATTATAGCCCCATTTCCCCATTTACTACTCAAGTTATGCTTTATAGTTATTTTATCACTTACCGTGTTAGTTGGTTCGGGTCCAGAAGGATTTCGGAGTGAAATGAGACAATTAGTCTCATAATTAAAAACTTAAGTTGGAAACGTTGACCAGATATTGACATATGTGTAAACGACCTCGGAATTTAATTTTGATGATTCCAATAGCTCCGTATGGTGATTTTGGACTTAGGAGCGTGTCCGTAAAATTATTTGGAGGACCGTAGTAGAATTAGGCTTGAAATGGCAAAAGTCGAGTTTTTGGGAAGTTTGACCGAGGAGTTGATTTTTTAATATCGAGGTCGTAATCCGATTCTAAAAATTGTAATAGGTTCGTTATGTCATTTATGACTTGTGTGCAAAATGTGAGGTCAATCGGACTTGATTTGATAGGTTCTGGCATCGTAAGGTATTTTAGGACTTGATGGTATATTTGGTTGAGGCCCCGGGGGCCTCGGGGTGAGTTTCGGAGGGTTAACGGATCGAATTTGGACTTGGAAGAAAATATGAAGATTTCTGCCATCTGATGTAATCGCACCTGCAGAACTTCCATTGCAGGTGCGAGCTCGCAGAAGCGAGCCTTCCATCGCAGATGCGTCCAGGCGTGGCTGGGGCTTTGATCGCAGAAGCGGCAGGTAGCCACAGTAGCGTCCCGCACCTGCGGGCATTTGATCGCAGAAGCGCATAGGCGCTTGGTGAGGCAGCTTCGCAGAAGTGGACCGCTCCTCGTAGAAACGTGTCCACAGATGCGCACAAAATCCCGCAGAAGCGGAAACCCCTAGGCAGTACAAAACAGAGGGGTTCCGAGCTTTTGCCATTTTTGGGCATTTCAAGCTCGGGCTGGGCGATTTTGAGCGAGGTTTTCACGGAAAATCTTGAGGTAAGTCACTTGTGATCATTTCTACTTCATAATATTGAATTATCATCGAATAATCCGACTAGATTCCATATTTTTGAGGTGTAAATCAGGGATTTGAACTTAGGGATTTGAAAATAAGATTTGAAGATTTGGAGGTCGAGTTGAGGTCGGATTTTGGTAAAATTGGTATGGTTAGACTCGTGATTGAATGGGCTTCCGAATTTTGTAACTTTTATCGGGTTCTGAGATGTGGGTTCTGCGGGCGATGTTTGAGCTAATTTTTGAATTTTTATGGAAAATTAGCATTTTCTTATGGAATTAATTCCAATAAATTTTATTGACTGAATTGAATTATTTGTGGCCAGATTCGAGGCCTTTGGAGGCCAATTCATGAGGCAAATGCTTAGCGGAATAAGAATTTCATGGTTTGAGGTAAGTAACAGTTTTAAATCTGGTCCTGAGGGTACGAAACCCTCAGATTTTTGTGTCATGTGATTATTTTGGAGGTGACGCACATGCAAGGTAACGGGCGTGTGGGTGTGCACCGAGGGGATTGTGACTTGGTCGGTCTCGTGAAACTGTAAAGTTGAATAACTTGTTGTTAGCTATATGCTCTCTATATGTTAAAGAAATTTGACTGTAAATCATTCTTAGACTATGTGATAGTGCTGTTGGGACCCGCAGAGGTCGTGTACTTGTTGAATTATTTGCTAATTGCTGTCTTGTACTCAGTTATGATTTTACCTGCGTATCATACCTTAGTCTTTCTTGATTTTTGTTGATACACTATGTTATCTTTGTTTGAGCTGATCTTTGTGATTTCCGAGAGCCCGAGAGACTAGAGAGATTGATGACTGAGTGAAGTCGAGGGCCTGTCGGTGAGGTATGGATATTATAGCACCTGAGTTGTCCGTGCAGGATATTATAGCATGTGAGTTGTCCGTGCAGGATATTATAGCACGTGAGTTGTCCGTGCAACACGTGAGTTGTCCGTGCGAATTATTGCGCTTGGGCTGTAGGAGCCCCTCCGGAGTCTGTACACCGCTAGTGAGCGCGGGTACCCATTGAGTGTGAGTGCTGAGGGTTGGGAGCACAGTGAGTGATTGTTGTCCTGAGAGGCTGTACTTGCTTTTCATTTGTTGTTGCACTTAGTTGCTATCTGTCATTGTTGTGAAATTCTCTGAAAGATTTTATATCCGGATTACATGAACTTGAACTGTATAAAACTAATTTGACTTAAACTGCTGGATTTGAAAGCATGTCTATTCTTTGCTGGAATTACTGAAAGTGAACTATAACTGTGTAGCTCGTCACTATCTTCAGTTCTTTATTTATTATTGTTACTTACTAGGTTGGTTGTACTCATACTACACTCTGCACTTCGTGTGCAGATCCAGGTGTTCCCGGACATAGCGAGTGTTGATTCTTTCGCACAGTTGATTTTTCGGAGATTCGCAGACCTTGCCTCTCCTTCCCTATCTTCTTATTTACTGCATTTGGTCTTAGACTATTATAGACCGTATTTTCCAAACTTGTATTCATATTAGATGATCATGTACTCAGTGACACTGGATTTTGGGAGTGTTTATATATGTATTTGTGAATTTTCTTCCGTTGAATTTAATCATTATGTTTTAAACTGAAAAGATATGGGAGTTTATTGAGATTGTCGGCTTGCCTAGTATTGAGATAGGCGCCATCACGATGGGTGAGATTTTTGGGTTGTGACAATTAGGAAGAAGTTAGATGCTAAAAGATTTAGAACAAAGTAGAATTAACAAAATCGTGCACAAAAGTAATCCAAATATTAAGCCAAAATTTTAGAGGCGAGAACACATGCAAATCAAAGGCACATAGGGATGAAATTGCAAGAGTCAAGTAGCTTACCAACAAAAGATCCACAAGAACCCAGAAACCTCGATGCGTCAAAGTTCCCAAGAGCTTTGATGAACTCAGGGAAATGCTCGCACCAAGAACATGTAACAAAATACTAATGGCCTTGGCTTTCAGCCGGCCAGTACAGAATACCAAGCAAGAGAGTAGCAAAACACCCAAATTTTAATAAGAATCGATTCTTTTCAGTCCCCTATCGGAGGGAAAATGAGGGGGTTTATATAGAAGTCAAAAATCAAACAAACACATAAATAAACGAAGTAAATTAAACAACAAATAAGGAAAGAAAACATGCAAATCAATTTGAAATTGATTTTAGAGAGAAATCCGGTAAACCCTAGGTTTTTAGGGAAAGTGTAAATCAGTAGAAATCCAAACGAAATCGGACTCACACAATATAGTATTGAACGTATGTAGACGAGATATGGCCCATATTCAAATGATTGAAATTGAATGGGCAGAATCGGAGAGATAGTACTTGCCATGTTTAGGCAAGTACTAAGTGATACCATGGAGGAACAACCGGTAGCGGAAAAGCACAGATATGGCAAGTAAATAAGAGGAGAATACCATTAGGAGAGGGATTAGGAAAGGGATTTACGGAGTGGCAGCGATTTAGGGTTCTTCAGAGAAGGGGGAGGGTTCCAGGGCGGCGAGTGAGAGGGAAATGAGGATTAGGGTTTGGGGGTTGGGCAAATAAAAGGATAGGTTAGTTGTGGGCCGTTGATCTTAGAGATCAACGACTAGGATTTAAAGAGGGATTGTGGCGGGTTAATTACACGGGTTGCGACCGGGTTGGGTTAGAAAGGTTGTTTGATTTGGGCTGGGGTTATTGGGCTAAGGTACTGGGCTAATTTATTCCGAAAAATCACTTAGAAATTGGGCCAACCTTTTAAACACATGTAATTTAGTAAAACTAATTTATAAAAATAATTTGTAAATGAGTAAAATATCTTTTATGCACTAAAATAATTAAGAATAATGATTTAACATTATAAAAATATAAAATGCTATTTTTGACACAAATAGTATAAATAAGGAGCATTTGTATATGAATATAGGCCATTATTGCAAAATTAAATAAATAGTTTAAAAAATGCTAATGTAATTATATGAAATGAAATAAAATATTTGAAACATATATTATAGGTGCAAAATAATTATTTCAGATAACTAAGTCATTACAAAATAATTTAAAAGGATAATTACTATATATTTACATATAATTTAAATACAAAAAAATTAATTTAAAGCTCTAAAAATTATGAAAAATTATAAAAAATGCTTGTATAGGTTTGTAAACTAAATAATGATGCAAAAATGCTATTTTGAAAATATATATAATTTTTGAAAAATATGAGGGCAAAATTGGGTTTCAACAACTGCCCCTCTTTACCCGAGAATGATGAAAGAGTTGTCGAGTAAAGAATATGATGACCAATTTTGGCCGAATTGAGTGAGGGATGGTGTGATTTAAAAAAATGAGGGCCGAACCCTGGTTCCTGAGTTGCCTACATATCCCCAGTGTTACGGGAATCAGGTCGTATGTAGTTCTGGATCCAACGGTGAACTGAACCGATGGAGTTGTTATAGGAATGGTCGTATGCTTTGGAAAGGGTTCTTTTGGGTAGGACAATATCAGATGAAATTGCAAAATCATGAATGTGAATCTGAAATGTTACGGATGTATCTCAAAACGAGTATCTGAACGGTTATCAAGTAAAAGTGGGTAACTGATGGTGGTTGGTTGCATTCGGAATAACTGCAGGATGTGAATTTTGAACGGAAATCGGAGCAAAGATTGCTCCCGTTAGGAGAACGGTTACTTCCTGGATTACCTACAAAACTTAAAACACGATGCATGCAAGTATATATGGATTATTGCGAGAATTAAAACATGATGCAAATTTCCTTTGGATGATGAAAGTTGTCTTTGGACGGTGAGGATGATGTCCTTAGACCATGATGTCTCGGGCCATGAATCATGTAATAAGTGATTCACAGGCCATGAAATGATATCCTCGGGCCATAAAAATGGTTCCTCTAAACCATGACACCTTTGAATAATGATGTGCAATACTGAGAGATCCTCATGCCATGGAATGGTGTCTTCCGGCTATGAGGATGATGCCTTCGGACTATGACGCCTTTAGACAAAGATGGCGATGTTTCAGCCCATGAGATGCAAAGATATGATGCTAGGTCGTATGTAAAATGAAACAGAGCTTAGGCAATGCTTAGCCGCAGGCGAATAGAAGACAATGTTAGGTCTTAAATAATATAATGGAGATAGTATTTAATCTTGAGGAAAAGGCAGTGCTTAACCGTATGCAAGAAGGGGAGGAAAGGCTTAGCCTCATGCAAAATAGGAGACAATGCTTAGTCTCATGCAAAGAAGGCAATGTTTAGCCTTATGCAGTTAAGGAGGCAGGGCTTAGCCTCGTGCAAATAGGAGACAATGCTTAGTCTCATGCAAAGAAAGACAGTGCTCAGCCTTATGCAGTTAAGGAGGCAATGCTTAGCCTCATACAAATAGGAGACAATGCTTAGTCTCATGCAAATAAAGGCAGTGCTTAGCCTTATGCAGTTAAGGAGGCAGGGCTTAGCCTCATGCAAAATAGGAGACAGTGCTTAGTCTCATGCGAATAAGGCAATGTTTAGCCTTATGCAATTAAAGAGGCATGGCTTAGCCTCGTGCAAATAGGAGACAATGCTTAGTCTCATGCAAAGAAAGGCAGTGCTTAGCCTTATGCAGTTAAGGAGGCATGGCTTAGCCTCATGTAAATAGGAGACAATGCTTAGTCTCATGCAAAGAAAGGCAATGCTAAGCCTTATGCAGTTAAGGAGGCAATGCTTAGCCTCATGCAAATAGGAGACAATGCTTAGTCTCATGCAAAGAAAGGCAATGCTTAGCCTTATGCAGTTAAGGAGGTAGGGCTTAGCCTCATGCAAGAAAACAATAAGTGATAGTGAGAAAGCAGAGTATTTCTTAGCTGGAGATGCTTGGGATAGATGATTTGCTATCTTGAAGGTAGTGACCTGATGTGTTTGCAGATATTATTGTCTTACTGTGCTTGCATCCAAAGAAAACAATTGTGAGTTTTGTGGTGGAGGTTGGTCCGTGCTTTCGCCTTCTCGCTTTGCCTTTGCTTCTGCCTTGAGATCCTGTTTGAGTTGCCCTGGGCAGCATCTGGCTGTTTATAAAAATAAAGTTTTCGAAAAAAACAAATATGCGTGTATTTGATGAATGTAGTTATTTAAAATATAGTAGTATGCAATATCAAGTAATTTAGATTGACCAATGACTGTGACACTTTTTAGAGACATTGCGACTTCTATGCTTTAGAATTTTGAGGGTCCTCCTCAAAATTCTGCCCTAGTTTAAAAGCAATTCTTTGACTATTGTGCATATGACGAAGTTGGCTAGACTTATTTCAGAATTTTGAGGGTCTTCCTCAAAATTCTGCCCCAGTTTCTGACCATGGCAAAAATGAAGATTTTATTGAGATGTGACCAAACCCACAAGGCTGTCTACGTATCCCCTCTTAAACGGGAATCAGGTCAAGCACAGTTCAGTTACATAAGATGAAGAACTACAAACAATCTAAACATAATATCTTTTGACTGCGTTTGAGTTGATAGGTTTTGGCCAAACTTCCCTGTCTATTTATGTAAGTGTGAGTGCTCCTCCTATTAGTACTCTGTGAACCATGTAGGGCCCTTGCCAATTCGGTGAAAAATCCCCTTTGGCTTCATCTTGATGCGGGAAGATCCACTTTAGCACCAACTGCCCTGGTGTGAATTGTATGGACCTGACCCTTTTATTGAAAGCTCTGGACATTCTGTTCTGGTAAAGTTGACTGTGACATACTGCGTTTATTCTTTTTCCGTCAATGAGAGCCAGTTGTTCATAACGACTTCATATCCATTCTGCATCACTGAGTTCAGCTTCTTGTATGATTCTCAAAGAAAGAATTTCTACTTTGGCGGGAATGACGACTTTAGTACCATAGACCAACAAATAAGGAGTTGCCCCAGTTGATGTGCGAACCGTGGTACGATATCCAAGTAGGGCAAATGGAAGCTTCTCATGCCATTGTTATGATTATTTACAATCTTCCTTAATATCTTCTTGATGTTCTTATTGGCGGCTTCCACAACTCCATTCATTTATGGCATGTATGCTGTGGAATTCTTATGCTTGATCTTGAAGGTTTCACACATGGATCTCATCAAATCACTATTAAGGTTGGCGGCGTTATCGGTGATGATTGATTCCGGTACCCCGAATCGACATATAATACGATCCCTAACGAAATATGCTACGACCTTCTTAGTTACAACCTTGTAAGATGCGGCTTCAACCCATTTTGTGAAATAGTCCATGGCCACTAGAATGAACCTTTGCCCATTTGAAGAGGCGGGTTCGATTGGACCGATGACATCCACCCCCCAAGCGGACAAAGGCCAAGGTGCACTTGTTGTATTGAGTTCATTAGGTGGTACTCGTATCATATCAGTATGTACTTGGCATTGATGACACTTTTGGACATACTTGATGCAGTCTGTTTCTCTAGTCATCCAAAAATACCTTGCTCTTAATATCTTCTTAGCTAAGACAAAGCCATTCATGTGTGGTCCGCAAGTTCCGGCATGTATTTCTTCGAGCAATTTGGATGCTTCCTTGGCGTCGACATACCATAATAACCCCAGATCTGAAGTCCTTCTGTACAGAATTCCTCCACTTTGGAATAAGTGGTTAGATAATCTTCGGAGTGTGTATTTCTGAGTATGATTTGCGTGCTCCGGGTATTCTCCTTTTGCTAAATATTCTTTGATGTCATGTAACCATGGATTTCCATCAATTTATTCTTCAACATGAGCACAATAAGATGGCTGATTATGAATCCCTACCGGGATAGGGTCGATGAAATTCTTGTCTGGGTGTTGTATCATGGAAGATAGAGTGGCCAATGCATCTACGAACTCATTATGGATTCTCAGAACATGTTTGAACTCTATCTTTGTGAATCTCTTCTTCAATTCTTGTACATAGTACAGATACAACAGTATTTTGGTATTCTTTGTAGCCCATTCTCCTAGAACCTGATGTACTAAAAGGTATGAGTCACCAATTACCAGCAATTCCCGAACGTTCATGTCAATGGCCAACTTGAGTCCCAAGATGCAAGCCTCATATTCTGCCATATTGTTGGTACATGGAAACCTAAGCTTTGCGGATACTGGATAGTATTGACCTGTCTTTGATACTAAGACAACTCCAATACCTATTCCTTTAAAGTTTGCGGCTCCGTCGAAGAACATCCTCCAACCGTCGTATGCTTCAGTGATGTCTTCTCCCACAAATGATACTTCCTCATCGGGAAAATACATTTTCAATGGTTCGTATTCTCCGTCTACAGGATTTTCTGCCAAATGATCTGCCAATGCTTGCCCTTTGACTGCCTTCTGAGTTACATCGATGACGTCGAACTCACTCAGCAATATTTTCTATTTTGCCAACTTTCCGGTAGGCATGGGTTTCTGGAAGATGTATTTTAATGGATCCATACTTGATATGAGATATGTAGTGTAAGCACAGAAGTAGTGCCTCAACTTTTGAGCTATCCATGTCAAAGCGCAGCAGGTGCATTCCAACAAAGAATACCATGCTTCGTAGGGTGTGAACTTCTTGCTCAGATAGTATATGGCATGTTCCTTTCTTCCCGTCTCGTCGTGTTGTCCCAAGACAGAGCCGAAAGCCTCATCTAGTACAGATAAATAGAGTAGCAGAGGTCTCTCAGGTTCCGGTGGGACCAGGACAGGTGGTTTGGATAAATATTCCTTGATCTTGTCAAAGGCTTTCTGGCACTCTTCAGTCCAACTTGTTGTAGCGTCTTTCTTCAACATTTTGAAAATCAGTTCACAAATCACAGTTGATTGTGCTATGAAATGGCTGATGTAATTGAGACGCTCTAAGAAACTCATCACATCTTTCTTGTTTTTCAGAGATGGCAAATCTTGGATAGCCTTGACCTTTGACGGGTCTAGCTCAATTCCTCGGCGGCTGACGATGAACCCTAACAACTTTCCAGTAGGGACTCCAAAGGCACATTTTGTGGGATTCAGTTTCAGGCTGTACCTTCGAAGTCGATCAAAGAATTTCCTCAAATCTGCTATATGACCTGTGCTTCTCTTGGATTTGATGATGACATCATCCACATACACCTCTATCTCCTTTTGTATCATGTCGTGGAAAATGGTTCTCATGACCCTCATGTAAGTGGCTCCAGCATTCTTTAGGCCAAACGTCATCATTTTGTAACAATATATTCCCCATGGTGTAATAAAGGTTGTCTTTTCGGCATCTTCTTCATCCATCAAGATCTGATGATATCCAGCAAAGCAATCCACAAAGGATTGAAGTTCATGCTTGGCACATTTGTCAATCAGTATGTGTATATTGGGCAAAGGGAAATCATCTTTGGGACTCGCTCTGTTTAAATCTCGATAGTCGACACACACTCTGACCTTCCCATCTTTCTTTAGAACCGACACAATGTTAGCCAACCAGGTCGGATATTCAACCACTCTGAAAACCTTGGCTTTGATCTGCTTGGTGACTTCCTCCTTTATTTTCAGACTCATATCTGATTTGAAATTTCTGAGCTTCTGCTTTACAGGCGGACTCATAGGGTTGGTAGGTAGTTTATGAGCCACTATGGACGTGCTCAAACTGGTCATATCATCATAAGACCATGCAAAAATATCCTCATACTCCTTTAAGAACCGGATGTATTCTTCATTTCTCTGACGGCGATAGGTAAATGCTTACACGAGTTTCCTTGACTATTTCAGAGTCTCCCAAATTAACGGTTTCAGTCTCATCCAAATTGGACTTAGGCTTGTTTTCAAAATTTTCCACTTCTCTGACAATTTCCTCGGGTGTTATATCCTCTTCCAGATCTTCTGAATCATTATCCCTATGTTGCGTTGTCTCGTTACATGTCACAGTCGTAGGTTCATTGGGATAGGTAATAATAATATTGTAGAGAAAAATGTAAAGAATAATAATAAATACTAAAAATAACAATGCATTAAATAAATCTTGAAAATTCCAAACAAGTACGGCTCGATGACTCGAGCAATTATTTCAAAACAAAATACGTTCAGAACAAAATATTGAAAATGTCTTAGATGCTCATAAAATTGCTTTTTAAATAAATAAATAATTGATGCTAATTGCCAGGCTACCCAGGAACTCGACGAGCCCTTGATGGCGTAGCAGTCCAATTCTTGAGAACAACTCCCTTCTCCATTATCTGAATAATAAGGTCTTCTTTCTCCTCCTCCTCCACAACTATCACACTGCAGTCCATGTCTTTGTCATCCAGAAATAGCTTCTTTATGCCAGCTAGAGCTTCATCTTCTTCAGACCCCCACATCATGTCAGCTTGATGAAACGACTGGCTCAAATATGGTGCTGGCTGCTCTAGAGGGTAATAAGGACCACGCTACGGTGGCGACCAATTCTGATACTCGTGCCAGGTGTATTCATACCCAAGCCCAAAAGTTGTGCTATGACACTTTAGCTGTATCAGTTTGGTGATCCCCTGGAGATTCTTACCGAGACCCTTGCCAGGTTCATACCCTGTCCATGCCAAAATGCCTTCTATCTTACTGCTCCACCATTTGTCTTTTTTAATTGCGTTGACACGCTCGACGTGATGGTATGTTTCCCCACCCAACTTCATTCTATTCTCGATGACCGGAACAGTTTGATTGGTGTAAATGGGATTACTTCCTTCCCCATAGATGATCACTTCCTGATGGTTCCACTCAAACTTCACAGCCTGATGTAGTGTAGAAGCCACGGCCCCAGCGGCATGTATCCACGGTCTCCCTAACAACAGATTGTATGTAGCAGATATATCCAATACTTGAAACTCAACATCGAATCAGGTCGGGCCCATCTGTGGGCTAAGGTTGGTATCCCTAATTGTGGGCCTTTGAGACCCATCGAATACATTCACATTCATACTCCCTGCTTGTATCTCGTGCAGACCTTTACCCAACCTTTTCAATGTAGTTGGTGAACAGATGTTGAGACTCAAAACCCCCATCTATGAGGACCCTAGCAATGAATTTGTCCTCAAACTGCACTGTGATATGTAGTGCCCTGTTATGACTTAGTCCTTCCGGTGGCAGCTCGTCTTCATGAAAAGTGATCTTGTGGCTTTCCAATACTTTCCCTACCATGTTGGCTATCTCTCCACTGGTGATGTTATTGGGTACATAATCTTCATTCAACACCTTCATCAAGGCATTCCTATGTGCCTTGGAGTTTTGCAGCCATGATAAAATAGATATTTGAGCAGAGGTTTTATTCACATGATCAACCACAGAATACTCTCTCGCCTGCACCTTTCTCCAAAGATCATCTGGGCCAGTCTCAACGACAGGAGGCTTAGAGGCGGCTTCTTTGCTTGTTCCTCCCAAATGCTCGGGGTGTATAAACCCTACCAGTTCTGGTCATGCCTTGCGCTGCACCTGTTTCTTCCATTTTTTCCTTTCCTTTCCTTATTGCTTCTGCAACATAATCCTAAGGTATAACATTAGACTTAAAAGACGGTGTGGGTGCCACCATCATGGTGAAGGGTGTTGTTACCTCAACCTCAAACGGAGTTGGTGCAGCTACCTCAACTTTAATCGGTGACTGAGTTTGTACCACGATAGGTGTGAGAGTGACTGGAGATGTTTTAGGATTATCCCCTTCTCGAATGAGTCCAATTGACCCCTCTTAGTCTCATTCTTCATCGATCTCTATCACTTTTACCGCTACACCCCTGTGATCTGGGAGAGGATTGTTACGGACATTGGCTACAGACTCCTTTGCCTGTATGACTTTGGTGTCAATTAGTGTCTGAATCTTATCCTTCAAAGTACGACACTCATCAATAGTATGATCCTTCATGCCTGAGTGATAAGCACATGTCTTATTTGGATTAATTCACTGGAAGGAGTTTTCCATAGCAATAACGGGGATGGGAGTGACATAAATGGTAGCCTTCAGTCTCTCGTACAATTAGTATATGGGTTCAACAATTGGGGTGTATTGTCTGGGTGGTCTGCGGTCGAAATTGGGTCTAGATTTTTGGTAGTTTTGGCGGGCTGGTGGTGAGTGGTAGTACGCTGGTTGGGTGTTATAAGTATTGTAAGTGGCAGTTGGTTGTTAGTATCTGGGAGGTGAAGGCTGATATGTGGGTAGGGGTGTTTGGTATGTAAGAGGAGACTTTGGACCTTGGGCTACCATCACCGCACCTACTTCTTTCTTCTTGGAGATACCTCCTGGCTGTAAGGCTTTATTTGTGGCTTGGAGTGCTTCAACATTTTATCACCATTCCACTTTTGATCCCGTCTTCTATTCTTTCTCCAAATTTGATGATGTTCTAAAATTTATGGTTTTCAATAACCATCAGTCTTTCATAGTATTACGGATCCTGAGCTTTGACGAAGAACTTATTCATCTGTTCTTCTTCCAGTGTTGGCCTTACTTTTGCAGCTTCAGACCTCCATCGAGTAGCATACTCGCGGAAAGTTTCCGTTGGCTTCTTCTTGAGATTTTGAATGTAGAAAATGTCTAGTGTGTTTTCTATGTTAAACCTAAACCGATCCATGAAATCTGATGCCATGCTCACCCAATTAACCCATTTCTTTGGGTTCTGACCGATGTGCCAAGATAGGGAATCTTCGGTGAGGCTCCTCGTGAACAGCTTTATACGGATTCTTTCATCCTTGTCAACTCCTACAAGCTTGTCACAATACGTTCTCAAGTGCACCTTCAGATCACTAGTCCCGTCGAACATTTCGAACTTAGGAGGTTTGTAACCTTCTAGCAGTTCTACATTTGGCTAAATACACAAATCTTCATAATTCAAACCCTCAATGCATTTGCCCCATTCGACACTTTGAACTCTGCTAGTAAGTTTCTTGAGTTCTTCCTCCATGTTCTTGATGAGCAGGTCCTTCTCAGCGGATTCGGGTATGTATAGGGTCTATTGAGGGGTGTGGGGTAAAGTTTCCACATATATATGATTTCTTTGGTGGACCTCGGAAATCTGAGCGTAATGGTGGTCATTGGTTGAGTTTTGTGGGTCATGAATAGCCTATGGTGCATTCTGAGGGGTATGGTATGTGGTTGTTTGTAGGTATTGAGTTGGGTGGTGATGGTGTTGTTAAGGAGTAGGTACCGGTGGATGGTTGTGGTTCTGAGGAGGTGTGGTGTATTGATGTGGTGCGGGAGGATTTTGCGGATTTTGATTTTGTGTGTTTTGGGAAGGTGCTAGGTTTTGGGCGTGTGTGTTTTGTTGGTTAATGTCAGGGACGTTTAGGGTGAGGGAAAGGTTTGCCAAGTTCCGGACCTGTTCAAATTTCCCTTGTAGCTCCAATATTTTCTGTTCCAGACATAGGACTAATTCATTCTATGCTGGAGTATTACAAAGATAACATAGTGTTCCAGACTAGTTTCAATGTTCTCTGCATTGTCCTTTCTGATACCTCTTAAATCGTCCATCTTTCCTTTCCCTTTTCTTCTGCCTTTAGGATCACTTGGTGGAGGAGGAGGTGGAGGACCTTAGGATCTGGTGTGATATGCAGATGATGCCAGTATGCATGAACCAACCTTTGGGGAATGGGAATAAATAAAAGAAAAGAAAAACAAAAAGGTAACCAAGTCAGTAAGGGTTATTGAAAGAATGATTGCAATATTGAACATGCTTTGAAAAATCATGTAACAGATACGCGTCCTAATTTGGGGGACCTCGTTGTGACCGAGGTAGGCCCAAACGACACTTAGACTTGGAGAAAATTGATGCCAATAATTGTGTCATTTCATTAATGCGAAAATGAATCAGATCCATACTAAAACGACAATAATAAGAAAATTACTATTGGCATTTGCCTTATTACAATCGAAATCTAAAACTATGCTAACAAGTAGTAAAGAACATCATTTCCTAATCTACTTGGCCCCAGAGGGACCTTCTCCATGCTTGTCCTTCTTGGTTCCATCAATCAAGTTCCCCAGGTCGCGCATGTCTAATAGTAGGTAAGCCCTTGCTAGATGCCCTGCCTCATTGCCTTCCATATTCTGACAATCCGAGAGCCTCTTCCTCATCTTCCCCTCAAATTCCATTAAACCTTGATCCAAATATTCCAATCTTTCTATTGATTTAGTAGCAATTTCTTTCCATTCGTTGATTGCTTCCATATCCACTTTGTGCTATTCCAAATGTCTAGCTTCAGACTCGAAAACCCTCTTGCGCAGCATCCTATACTTGACTTGTGCTTCAGCAGCGTCATATATAACCCTATTTTTCAGATTAATCCCGGGCTTGACATCTCCCGCTATATCATCTACCAACCATGATGGGTAGAAGTATACATGGCCGACATGGTACCTGTCTGGCTCGATAGTGTCTTTCTCTACAATGACCTTTTGATTCCACATATGCTGTGCCTCGAACTTGAACGAAATGATGTTACCTTTAAAGTCTACTTTGTATTAGACCATGTTGGAAACTTGAGTTATAACCTGCTTTCTTCCCGCTTGCCTCGTTACCCTTATAAGAGCATAATGATAGATTCCTTTTAACCCGATCAACACTATATGAGTGGTTTCTCTTGACATGATGATGAATTCACTGCTAGGGAACCATTCGAACATCTAATGTACGTTTTCGTCAGTTAAATTGCTGAAGAAGCGTACCCAACTCACAACATTTCCAGGTTGCATGAACCTATCTGGGATAAATGTCATTCTTTTTGGATGATGGTAGGCTATGTAGTCATTTAATGGTCATCCCAGAATCTCCTGATGATATTCACCTCTCTGGAAATGTTCTAATAACCAAACCTGCAGCAACAGATTACAGCCCTCGAAATGCCCATACACCTGCTTGCATCGATCTAGAGCTCGGTACATTTTGGCTAAGATCACGGGGATGAAAGTGTAAGTTTGTCCTTCAATTCCTTCCATTAGAGTCCTAGCGACCATGGCTAAGCAATTGTGGATCCTCCCCCCTTTCATCGGAAATATCAGCAACCCCAAGAAACAGACAATGAACACATAAACTCGAAAGGTGTGTCCAACCCAAAGAAGTAATGGCAAGTTCATCATGGTGAAGGCGATATGACTTGCTATGCCCATAACGTTCATAAAGGAATTCAAATGGTATGTATGACTTCTTCAGATAGAGTAACTCATCATTTTTCTTGAAACCCATCATTTTCAAAAGACCGCGGGGAGTGCGATTTATTGGTACTAATAAACCCGGTCTATCCCATGGCAGCGTAATGAAGCCTCCTATTTCCTCTAAGAGAGGGGTCATTTCTACATCACCAAAGCGAAAGGCAACTTTTTTCTCATCCCAAAACATAGTGGCGGCCTCTATCAATGCGTTATTTGGCCGAATGTCCAATAAGGAAGGTAAATTTCTGAGGACCCTTTTCACATGATTCTTGTCACTAGGTGAGAGGTTATTCCACCAATCAAGCAGCAAAGGTGGGATGTTTTGAACCATGCCGAACCTGGGGACTTCATGCCTCATTTTCTGCAAAACAAATAGAGTTAGCCCTTTCCCCCTCCGGATCTGACTATTTACACATTAATGATTAACATACCAGCATGTTTTCTCCAAGTAATGCATATAATGTGATGGTATCCATTGGGATTATGGAAATCCCGTCGGGCTTTGGACAAGGCTTATCTTAGTGGATTATCATGCGGACAACGTTCTAACCCATATTAGGTTTGACATGATGCATGCACAATTGATATTGGAGCAAGGTGTCTAGAAGGGTCTAGACTGATACTCTCAAGTGGATAACTTGAGAGGGAAAGGCACGAAACTATCGACTGCACCGCTGATCGACTAGTTTACCGCAAATAAGCCTTTCCAATTTAAAGGGTAATTTTGGAAGAGCGGGGACACTCATCAAGTGCCACTATGGTATTAGTTGGGAACGAGTGGGATATGATGTGGAGCATGCTTTATGCAAAGATAATAACACATTTCCAAGTATTTGCATGATAAATATATGAAAGCAATAAATGCAGTATTAAGATAAAACATAAAGGACGTAAAAAGAAAGACAAAAGAAGAAGTTAGTTCGTGGAATATATGGAATATAATAAAGTAAGCAAGGGAGTAGGGGTGGGAGAGACATGATATAGCTAATAAATAGCTGTTAGAGAAACTAAGGGCGAATATGGAAAGAGATGTGCATGTTATAACAAATTTAAGCAAATAAAGGTGGAGAAGGGAAGAGATGTGCATGTTATAACAGTTTTAAACAAGTAAAGGTTAACAAGAAAGGGATGTGCATGTAATAGCAAATCTAACAAATAAAGATGGAAAAGGAATGTGCGTTTTATAACAAAGAAAACTAATCCACATAAGCCAAGTTCATTATGGTAAGAGCCTAAGAGTAAATTTCCAGTAGAGTCGCCATGCTGTTGCACCCCCTTTTCCTCTCGAAAGCGGGCTTCGACATGTGACAAATCCTTTTACAATGGGAGATAGAGTGCTAAAGGAGAAGAGTCGCCACCTAACAATTTTTAAGGTGCGTTAGGGCACCTATTATGCAGATAACTCTGTTTGACTAGTCAACGCCACCAAATACCGGGCAAGGGCTCAAATTACCTCAAAGAGAAGGTGTTAGGCACTCTTCGAGGTCCACAACTGTGGGTCCCGATCGAACTTAAGATTATGTGGATTATAATTAAGCTAGGTGATCAAATAAACAAAGGGAATTCAGAAGTCAAAGAACTTTATTACAACATGATTAATACAGATCTTAGTGTGAATATAGGGATACAACTATTTAGATCTAATAACAATATATAAAGAGGGGGGGGGAGGGGTCCTAATTGTTTTAGTCTAAAGGATCACCCCGTGCAACATAAATAATACTTCACAACTCCCTTAAGATAGGGAGTTACTCATATTATTCAGCAGGCACATACTATCAACTCCTGCTACCCTATTACTATGTTAAAGTTGTTTACCTAAAAGCGCTCTAATTCAATTCTAAGTCGTACCCTATGCATGCACTACCCGTCCTATACCTATGGCCCAGGAGGTATTGGACCTCTATTTGGGTGGTTCTAGACCTTACTTAGGCTTCTCAGAAATGTCAAAACTAGGTAACATACAAAAACACATTGGACTTCAAGTATGGACAATTAAGGTGTCACGACCCAAACCGATGGGCCGCGACGGGCACCCGGTACCTTATTCAACCGAATACCAACATAACGTATCTTTCATATCATTCCATCATAGGTAAATGAACCAGAGTAAAGCATGAGGGAATAAACTTATACATATGACATATTGGCCTATAAGACCAAAATGATCACTCGTACACTGAACATAGGCCGACAAGGCCATACAATCTTTCATATACATGATATCTGTCTACAAGCCTCTAAGAATACATAATTGTCATAAAGGTCGGGACCGAGCCCCACCAAACCAAACAATACACATCTAAATCATACTGACCAAACAAGCAACCGCGGAGCAAATGGAGTGCTCCAACATCTTTCGCTAAGCTGATTGCCTACTTGGAGGACCCTCGACCTATCTATCGGGACTTGCGGGCATGAAACACAGCGTTCCCAGGCAAAAAGGACATCAGTACAAATAATGTACCGAGTATGTAAGGAATGAAAATCAGTAAATAATAGACATGGGAGAAACATGGAGTAAACGACTCGACATGTACGTCTGCATAACTTTGTGAATCATTTCATATTTATAATGTCATGCATATGCATATAAATGTCATACCATGCATAGGTATATGCGTTCATAACATAATCAAGCCTCTGAGGGCATCCCATCATATCATTTCGACCACTGTGGGCAAATCATCAACGTATACCAGCTAATTAGGTGGTGGTACGTATATAACGCCGTAACCTTTTCCCATATCCCTTATACATATACACACACACACACACACACACACACACATATATATATATATATATATATACGCGTATATAACACCATATGGTCATGGGTCAATGTATATGTATAAATGCATAAGAAATACGTTAATAAGATTTCTCGGAATGTCATAAAAATAATATGCTTGTCGGATAAACTTTTTCAAATACGTATTTTTCTAAGAACCATGAACAAAAGATATAATAATAATTCACATGGGGAATTAAGAATATAGACACCCCTAGTATTTCTATGAATAGAGTCATTTATGGAAGTTGTGTATTTTGCTCATTTTCTTTGTACCATTTGGACTATGCCAAAAAGAAAGAAGGGATAGCCTTAACATACCTGGAATAGGAAACAATCCTTATGATATTCTTGGAAACGATTGCACCGTACTCCTTAAAATTGCAAAATCCCACGCTATATAGTATAAAATGGCCTTCGTATGACACATTTGAAGCTATTACGTTGCTATTTCAAATCAACATCTTTGCCGAAGCTATCACGTTCCATTCTATGTCTTTGTGAATTTGAGCCTTCGTACAAAACATTTGAAATACTCACATTGCCATTGCAATTCATGGACCTTGCTGAAACTTTTTCTTAAGAGATGAGCAAAATTGTGAATTAGAAAGGTTATTTAACCTTTAGGTGGGCCCCACATGATAAGATGACTAATCCATATAATTCTCTAAATGTGCCACATTACTTTATGACTTAAGAGTCATATTTAACCAAGTTTCTTGGCTGCCACGTTGGTGCCCTTACACTTATCCATAGTCTTAGTTAATTATCGACAAAATTCTCTTAATTAATTAGGTAATATCCCATTACTCAATAATTAAGAATTATCTTAACTTACTTAAAATACTACTCACTTTTAATATACCTTGTACACCTTACTATCATGGCCACATGGTACCTTGTATGCTACTAATCCATAAATACCCTCTCACCGTCACGAATTTACTCGTCACTTGTTTGAAATAGCATAATGCTTATAATCTCAAAATAATTCCATTCCCAAACTTACGTCGATTACCTTACGACGAAACTTTAACGTACGAAAATGCGGGATGTGACATCTCATTTCCGAGCTTTCATCAATTTATTTGTGGCGTACTCTCACGTTCGAAAATATGGGGTGTAACATTATTCCCCCCTTTGGAGCATTCGTCCTCGAATGTTGACTGATGCACTTATCATTTTCGTAACTTATGTCTTTTAAACACTTTAGTACTCTCCTTGCCATCTAGGCAACTGTTCTGTGAATAAATCCAAAGGCCAGGGCATTTCCCCTTTAGGCCTCTTTCTCATACCATGACTTGTGGTCGGAATCTTTCCAATCTTGTGACTGTTGCTACCTTTTATCATGCAGCCTATACGACTCTGACTTTGTAAGTGCGTCTATGCGACTCTTCTCTCCTTTTTCCTCCAGTTTTTAGCCAATCTCTAGCCCTCACTTTGTAAACATATACCGAGCTTGATAAGATGTCCCTCTGGGCATCTATAGGTATACTGAAGTTCTTCACTCGGTACTTTGTTAAATTTACGAATATTTCTATATCTTATTTCATAGACCCGGTTATCCATCCGTATGACTTTACTGCATCTAGGTAGGTCATCCTATACCATAACTCTTACTTTGATTTATCGTTGTTGAGGTCTGCTACCAAATTCCAACTTACTCTTGTTGCTTATCCCATATGTATAAATCTAGGTCTTTTAATGCTTCCTAATTACTGTTTATCTTAAGAATGACGGCCTAATCTCATCTCATACTTTGTGACTTTTGTCCATTTATTGTTGATTCACCTCAATATTGATTTATAATATACCACTGATAACTTGAAACGTCTTATGTAACACTACCGCTAGGGCTCACGTCTCATCGGGGGACATCTTGAGTAATTAGATTGATCCACCTAAGGGAGATACTATACTTCCATAACCGTATTTTACAGCATCCCAATGTGATTCTCCTTACGAGGGTATTTTAATCCTTTACAATTCATCAAATCATTACTCAATCGAAGGCCCAGACGTCATCCTTTATCTATCAGAATTACACCCTTATTCTATTACTAGGGCATCATTCCATCTCTTCTAATGCTATTAGTCTTAGACTCCTTTGAGTTCATTCAGGCTATACTGAGCTTTCCATAACTTAGAGAAACTATCAGCTCTCTTGTTTTCATGGGCTTAATCCCGAGGACTTATCCATTCTCATCACCTTCTCACTCGCCCTTTCTTATCCTTACTCCTGTCTTCCTCAAACCTTGTCACTTTACCATACTTTAGCTTGCGACCTACACGTATCCATTTATACTGCTCGTAACCTTCCTTCAACTTGCTTGCACGATAGATTTCCTCATGTTATTCTGGAACATCAAGCGAGACATCACATCGTCTCTAACTCTTCTTTACTCTCTTAATTAGGCTTCTCGATACCTAGAAACCATAGGCTGGAAGACATGCCACTGACGACGTTGCTATCATTCCTGGATATTGAACCCCCGCACTTTTAGCCTTCTCTCCGAAGTAAGGACTATTCAAAACCTTCTGCATTTGAGTATCCCGTACGTTGTCCACCTTTACCTTACTTATCTTAAAGTCTTACATCATATCTTCTATCTCTTTCATAACCTCTGTTCCATATAGGTATGATTCATATCCATGACTTGAAGCTTTATTATAATACTTACACCTCTAGTGCATACACCATCCAGTGGGAGCTTCATGCTGACTTCTTATGAGATGGGTACTCTTCTAACTGGCTTTATCATAGAGACGTTATAGAATATGGCTACTGTACTATCTCTATCGTACCTCTGATATCTAATAGTAATCCTGTAATATTCTCAATCACGAGGTCTATAATTTTCTGGGTCTAATAATCAGACTCCTGGTTTACTTGGTTGATGTAACTCTTTAGTTTCCTCTTCCTTCTGATCAGCCTTCATGTAGGCTTAAGCTATCTTCCGATTTATGGCTCCTGGTATTAGTTATTACTTTAGCCCTTCATGGACGTTATGGAATATACATGATACTATCTCCTAACAATTCAATCTTTTGTCTATGACCTGGGCTCAATTCTTTCTTTTAACTTATACTAGAATCTTTTGCGGCTATATGATTGTCAACATATATGGTGCATGGATAATACTCCAAACTCTTAAATGCGTTCATAATGTAACTAACTCTGGATCATTGATCGAATAATTCCTTCTGCTCCTTCTCAACTTCCTTTAAACGTAACCTATTACTTTTTCTTGGCCTTTCTGCCTCCTTGTTGCGTGCCTACTTAGCTTATCTTAGTTCCCACGCATGTAGGAATTTTTATGCAACTCATATGATCTCGAGTATCACTTCTGATTTTACTTCCCGTTCAATAGCCATAGTAGGCGCGACCTTCTTATGGAGTGCATACAATGTTGTTGTGAGACTGTTGTTATAAGACCATTTCCTCCTTAGGTTACTGAGCTTAGATTGAAGCCTTCTTCCTTACTTTCTCAGCTAGTCTTTCATTGTAGTATTTAGGGAGAATCCTCTGACTCTTGTAAAGCTGTGAGCTTATTACATTATATATTCGACAGACCTTTTGATGTCCTTCCTTGCCTATAATTATCCGTAGTTACTTACTTCCATGCCTCTGCACTTGTAGTGTTGCGTCAGAACTAATATTTTGACTATCTTCCCAGTGGCACTCTATTTTATTCCTGTAATACTCATACGGTACCTTTAACTATCCCAACTCCTATCTGAATATTTCCCAAGGGTCACGATGTCATATCTGCGAGACTGAATTCCCCATGTTGGGGTTCACTATGTTTATCTTGCATGATCTGTTGATTTGTCTGTATCCTATTGTCTATCCATAACTAGGCTCTTCCTGAATCAACTACTAACCACTCGTTGGCCCACTCACATATCAATATTCCCTATAATCTTTCTTGGGTTATTTTCTTTGTCTTAACTTACGTCTTGCACTGGCTCCTTATTTATCAATATCATCTCTGGAAGGAACCCTTACTTCCTCTCCTTGACGTCGTGTTTGCATAATATTCCAGAATCGTAGCATATATGTAGGATTTGGATAAGTGAAATCTCATTTCTTTCTTATTTTTTTTTGCATTCTTCCTTTACCATTCCATAGTTACTAGAACCACTTAATTCTGACTTAATTCCACATCACTCCATATTCCCCTCTTTAGGGGAGTACTAAGATTTAGCGCTACGACGACCCTCCTATAGATGTTTTACCTCTTTATCTTTGTCGTCTTTTCATATCATTGATGATCCTTACTCGCCTTGCGGTAATCCTTCTGTACCAAGGATAACAAAATTCCTTACTCACGAGGGTGATAGTGTAACTGGCACACACAGTCCTTTAAGCTTAACTTTGCTCACATTACTTGCTTTAGGGAAGCATCTTCCTGAATGACCATTCTCTAAATTTCTCATGAATCTTCTTCTGTTACCCATTCCATTATCGACGAAACGCAATATGAAATTCTCATGATGCAGACCATTATCAAATCACCCAGTCCCTAATTCATGTTTAGTTTATCTTGTTCACCAGCCCATATTGATTTCTATTACTCTGGGGTCTAACTTTTCCTTTTGGTAGTCGCGTTGGAGTCACGAACTTATTTTTCTAATAAGGATATGACTTTATGGCCTATATTCTTTTGTTGTCTCAAGGCCTGTCACCTCTTGCCTTTTCCTTCACTTGACTATAGACTCTGTAATACTGTCATCTTTTTTATCGACCGTTGTCATCCATGTATCAAATCTTACTCATAATGCTTCATTAACTCTCTTCTTGTTTCCCGCTAATATTTATGTCTATCACTTTATTCTGAAAACTCGAACAAGACATTCTTTTGCTTTTTAGCTCCCCTTGCTCCATCTACTGGCTCTTCAGGTTGCCTAACATTCTTTCTCTACTAGGGACGGGAGCCACACTAAGGTAATATTTATCTCTTCAAGGCTTCCAGTGCCTATCCTTATAATACTCATATCTAGCTGTACTATTTTAGAGTGCACCATCTGGGTGTCTCACAAGGAGATCTATTACCGCATTTGCAATATCCTTCGAAAATGTCAACTAACGTAAACAATCCATTCACCATTTTGGGTTACTCTAACCCCAGCTAGATCCTGATACCTTGCCTTCTCTTATACTACTTCTGTTAGCCCCCATAGAGCATAAATGAGATGGGTGTGGCCAATTGTACATACCTCTGTTATTGTTGAAGGTAACTCCAAAGGCTTATATTCCTCTGACTCAACTCTTTCACAGCTACATCTCTTACCAACCGTCTTTCTGGATGGAGGCATCATCGTATTATGAATAAAATAGAGTTTAGGAAATTGAGTACTTACAACTGAGCTCTACTACACGATCTATAGTAAGAAGAAAGAGTGACAATCCTAAATTCCCTATAGCTTCTTGCTTATAAGTGTGGTGCACAAAACACCCATAAACAAGACTCTACTAGACACGGCTTGTAGACTCCCTAGGACAGAACTACTCTGATACCACTTTTGTCACGACCCAAACTGATGGGCCGCGACGGGCACCCGGTACCTTATTCAACCGAGTACCAACATAACGTATCTTTCGAATCATTCCATCATAGGTAAATGAGCCGGAGTAAAATATGAGGGAATAAACTTATACATATGACATATTGGCCTATAAGACCAAAACGATCACTCGTACACTGAACATAAGCCGACAAGGCCATACAATCTTTCATATACATGGCATTTATCTACAAGCCTCAGATAATACATAATTGTCATAAAGGTCGGGACCGAGCCCCGCCATACCAAACAATACACATCTAAATTATACTGACCAAACAAGCAACTCCAGAGCAAATGGAGTGCACCAACATGTTCCGCTGAGCTGATTGCCTACTTGGAGGACTCTCGACTTGTCTATCGGGACTTGCGGGCATGAAACGCAGCGTCCAAAGGCAAAAGGGACGTCAGTACAAATAATGTACTGAGTATGTAAGGAATAAAAATCAGTAAATAATAGACATGAGAGAAATATGAAGTAAAAAACCCGACATGTACGTCTGCATAGCTCTGTGAATCATTTCATTTTTATAATGCCATGCATATGCATATAAATGTCATACCATGCATAGGTATATGCGTTCATAACATCATCAAGCCTCTGAGGGCATCCCATCATATCATTTCGGCCACTGTGGGCAAATCATCAATGTATACCAGCTGATCAGGTGGTGGTGCGTATATAACGTCGTAACCTTTTACCATATCCCTTATATATATATATATATATATGTATATATATGTATATATACGTGTATATAACGCCATCTGGTCATGGGTTAATATATATGTATAAATACATGAAATACATAAGAAATACATTAATAAGATTTCTCGGAATATCATAAAAATAATATGCTTGTCGGATAAACTTTATCAAATACGTATTTTTCTGAGATCCATAAACATAAGATATAATAATAATTCACATGGGGAATCAAGAATATAGACACCCCTAGTATTTCTATGAATAGAGTCATTTATGGAAGTTGTGTATTTTGCTCGTTTCATTTGTATCATTTGGACCATGCCAAAAGAAAGAAGGGATAGCCTTAACATACCTGGAGTAGGGAAAAATCCGTATGATATTCTTGGGAGCGATTGCACCGTACTCCTTAAAATTGCAAAATCCCACGCTATATAGTATAAAATGGCCTTCGTATGAAACATTTGAAGCTATTACGTTGCTATTTCAAATCAACATCTTTGCCGAAGCTATCACGTTCCATTCTATGTCTTTGTGAATTTGAGCCTTCATATGAAACATTTGAAATACTCACGCTGCCATTGCAATTGATGGACCTTGCTGAAACTTGTTCTTAAGAGATGAGCAAAATTGTGAATTAGAAAGGTTATTTAACCTTTAATTGGGCCCCACATGATAAGATGACTAATCCATATAATTCTCTAAAGGTGCCACATTACTTTATGTCTTAAGAGTCATATTTAACAAAGTTTCTTGGCTACCACGTTGGGGCCCTTAAACTTATCCATAGTCTTAGTTCATTATCCATAAAATTCCCTTAATTAATTAGGTAATATCCCATTACCCAATAATTAAGAATTATCTTAACTTACTTAAAATACTACTCACTTTTAACATACCTTGTATACCTTACTATCATGGCCACGTGGTACCTTATGTGGTACTAGCCCATAAATATCGGGTATTATAGCTCGGACCGTATTTTATCCCAAATTGTCAAATTTCAATGAAACTAGTTTTCTTCGATTCGCTTATCCTCTCGCCATCACGAATTTACTCGTCACTTGTTTGAAATAGCATAATGCTTATAATTTCAAAATAATCCCATTCCCAAACTTACGTCGATTACCTTACGACGAAACTTTAACGTTCGAAAATGCGGGTTGTGACATCTTATTTCTGAGATTTTAACAATTTATTTATGACATACTCTCACGTACGAAAATATGGGGTGTAACATAATGGCTCAAGTTTGCCTCCACACTTAAGCAACAAATGCGCGCAAGACAAGTTTTCATGTTAGGCAATTCCGAATTAAGAACCTTAAGCCATATAGACATGATTTCTATGTGACACGGCATCAAAGCACACAAGCAGTTTTAGAGGCCAGGCACTGCTTATAAACAGGATTATACATCCTGATTATTGAGATTACAGGTTTCCAGTTATTAACCCTGTTGTGTCTAGGTGACTTACCCAGTAAGGAGTAATGAAGATCATTGGGAGGAGCCCAGAATTACTTATGCTTGATGACAGTGGCATAAACAAGCAGTAAACAGTTTTTAGAGGTCCATCATTAATATAGAACGAGTAATTATACCCTATAGGCATGATATCTAACAGTTGACGCTTGGAACTTGTTTTATTGTTATACTTAGTCCTATAGGCATGGTTTCTAGTGAACAGTGCGATACAATAGAAAATGAAATGATCAAAATCCTCTAGGCCTGATTTCTAGTGATCAGTGCGATACGATAGCAAATGAAGTGATCCAAATCCTATAGGCATGATTTCTAGTATATATGCTGCAGCAATGCAAATTGAAGGAAAGTTCAACGATATTTATTTTCTATGGGCATGTTTTCTAATAACATATAGCAACAAGGATAAATGAAGCATTTGAGCTCATGCTTTGCTAGTAGACAAGTAGTGTGAGTGTGTGCTTCTCCTAATGGCATGATTTCTATAGTGTACATAGAGAGTGAATGACACATATAGCAAACACATTATTAAGTCCTATAGGCATGTTATCTACCCATCGCATGTAAATATTAAAATCTACCCCATTCCCTTTTACTAACAACCCCAATCATTTATACAAAGATTATTACAGGCCCAATAATGAGTAAAGTAACAATCTTACATAACAGTGAATAGGCCCACAGTAGGCCCAAATAAATACCCAGCATTGCCTGGGCCTTCAATATCTCTTACAGCGTACCCAGGACTTCAACAGAGAGCCACATTCAATACACGACTCAAGGGTCCATATGAGAGTCCAAACCAATTTACTTAACCACAACACCAAGTGTTGCACCACTTGAAACAACCAAATTCAGATACACAGTACATGACATGGGAAGTGGAATAGTAGGAACAGTTTTGGAGGTTGAGGGAGTGACTAAGGACCAAGCCCTAGTGTGTCAGAATTCACAAGGGCCTCAATGGGACCCCAAGCAGTGCTCACACTAGGGAGGCCAACAATAGAACCTAGATAGCCTTAGCTTTCAGCCGGCTAAGAATGAGAATTTAGAATAGCATAAGTTGCCAGTGACGAAAATGGACAGAAGTTAGGAATACATTCATATCCTAAAGTAGACATAGCCAATTTGAGCATATAGAGTAATTAATCAAATAGGCTAGTAGGTTCAGCAGGACAACAAAACACCACATAGATAGCCTCATATTGAAAGAAACTGGGGAAGAAACAGGTTTGTAAGATATACATAGATTATCATTCATGACATTAAACCGATTGATACCTAAGAGGTTCAGATTAAGCTAAGCATGCATCTTAGGGTCATGCTAATAAGTATTTAGACATTGTTATAAACACTGAAATAGATATGGTATCAAATGAACAAAAGATAGGCTGGATACATATTAACATGGAATCAAGATCATAGTCGATAGAAAATGGTTTTAATACAAATTAGAATACATTGTACATGCAAGACAGACATTGCAGAGATTCAGGACAGAGTGTGATAGCAAACACATGTAGGTATTCTAAGATTGATATAATAGACTAATCTACTAGAGAAGATCTAAGTTATGTCATAAAGAAAAATAGTTCAAACATGGTAGAGAGATCAAGTTGAGATAACTGTCAAGATCTTAGTCAATCACTAATGGGGAAGGGGGATCATGCTAAGTGACAGAAGAGCAGGTGAACATGTCACAATTAACACAAGAAGTTCTAACACAAGTATGAAGCATTCACTAAAGAGATTAAGGACAAAGCAAATAAGCATGTATTAGGGAACATCCAGACACCCATACACTTAAGAGGATCGATTATCCAAGTTGGACTTAGGCATACTCAGAACTAGTAGCATTAGGAAGAAGTTAGATTCTAAAAGATTTAGAACAAAGTAGAATTAACAAAATTGTGCACAAAAGTAATCCAGAAAAACATATTAAGCCAGGAATTTCAGAGGCGAGAACATATGCAAATCAAAGGCATATAGGGATGAAATTGCAAGAGTCAAGTAGCTTACCAGTTAACGGACAACAATAAAGAACAAAAGATCCACAAGCACCCGAAAACCTCGATGCATCAAAGTTCCCAAGAGCTTCGATAAACTCAGGGCAATGCTCGCACCAAGAACATGTAACAAAATGTTAATGGCCTTGGCTTTCAGCCGGCCAGCACAGAATACCAAGCAAGAGAGTAGCAAAACCCCCAAATTTTAGTAAGAATCGATTCTTTTCAATCCCCCCTCGAAGGGAAAATGAGGGGTTTTATATATTAGTCAAAAATCGAATGAGCACATAAGGAAACTGAGTAAATCGGACTCACACAATATAGTATTGAACGTATGTAGACGAGATATGGCCCATATTCAAATGATTGAAATTGAATGGGCAAAATCAGAGAGATAGTACTTGCCATGTTTAGGCAAGTACTAAGTGATACCATGAAGGAACAACCAGTAGCGGAAAAGCACAGATATGGCAAGTAAATGAGAGGAAAATCCCATTAGGAGAGGGATTTAGGGAGTGGCGGCGATTTAGGGTTCTTTAGAGAAGGGGGAGGGTTCCAGGGCGGTGGGTGAGAGGGAAATGGGGATTAGGGTTTGGGGGTTGGGCAAATAAAATGGTAGGTTAGTTGTGGGTTGTTGATCTTAGAGATCAACGGCCAGAATTTAAAGAGAGATTGAGGCGGGTTAATTAGATGGGTCGCGACCAGGTTGGGTTAGAAAGGTTGTTTGATTTGGGTTGGGGTTATTGGACTACAGTACTGGGCTAATTTAGTCCGAAAAATCACTTAGAAATTGGGCCAGCCTTTTAAACACATGTAATTTAGCAAACATAATTTATAAAAAGAATTAGTAAATGAGTGAAATATGTTTTATGCACTAAAATGATTAATAATAATGATTTAACATTATAAAAATTTAAAATGCTATTTTTGACACAAATAGAATAAATAAGGAGCATTTGTATATGAATATAGGCCATTATTGCAAAATTAAATAAACAACTTAAAAAATACTAATGTAATTATATGGAATAAAATAAAATATTTGAAACATATATTATAGGTGAAAAATAATTATTTCAGGTAACTAAGTCATTACAAAATAATTTAAAATGATAATTACTAGATATTTACATATAATTTAAATACAAGAAAATTAATTTAAAGCTCTAAAATTATTGAAAATTATAGAAAATGCTTGTATAGGTTTGTAAATTAAATAATGATGCAAAAATGCTATTTTGAAAGTATATATATTTTGAAAAATATGAGGGTAAAATTGGGTATCAACAGAACTGGCATAAAATGATCATCGACGATATTGTTAATATAATGTGGCGCTCTATATTATTAATATTGATGAGGATCTTGAGCTCAAATCTGTCAAAAAATTTGGACAGATAAATGATTGACTAAATGAAAAATACGCAATAAAAATTGACTTCACCTGAAAAATGTGAGTTGAACGGATAGTACCAATAATTGAAAGTGTAAAGCCAATGGTGGTATAAATGTGTTCTTTTGCGAAAAAGGTTAAGTCGATAGACATAAAGACGACTTATGATACAAGAAAATTTGTAAATATCCTGGCATTGATTATATGGAGACATGTTCTCCCGTGGTGGATGTAGTCATTTCAGGTTTTAACCTGGCAATACATGAAAAACTTGATATGCGTATAATGGAAATCATTGAAGGATTTAAATTGTTCTGAAGCATATTAAGGTTCCCAAGAAATTTATTAAATAAAGCTTTAGAAAATTCTTATGTGAATTAGAGCGATCATGACGTACATGATTTGTTTTTGTGTCTAGTGCAATTGGTGCACTAATGTATCTTGATAGAACTATGAGCACAACAATATGCAAGCAAGATATAGTTTTATTCCTATATGAAGATATTGGAATACTGTTAGATTATATTGCAAAAGGAATCCTTGATATAAATTTGTTTATTCTAACAAATATTGCCAAAGTTTTGTTGGTTATGCAAATGCAAACGTTTTTTGAAGTTCGTTCTTCAAACAATCTATTTGTATGTGAGAGTACTGCCATATTATTATTATTTCACAAGGCAATCAATTGTTGATACTTATTCAACAATGTCAATATACTAGCAACTAATAAATCAAGTCACTTAACACACAACCGGTGTGTGACTTTTCTTTGAAGAGAAGACTCCAATAATAGTGAAGACGATGATGTTTGCTTATCTCAATTGAAAGAAGGATATATTGAAGGAGACAGGATAAATTATATATTCATCAAAGTTCTTTATCAGACACAATCTTCATCGAACGGTGAAATACATGTACAATGAATTTGTTCGCTTGATAATTTGGTGATACTATTCAACGAAGCATGATCAACCTCAGCATTTGAGAAGTTGGTATACAT